>NW_027287439.1:885000-1485000 GCF_022747635.1 Hetaerina americana | reverse complement strand
ATGGAATGAAGGGTTTGAAAACATATAAAAATACACTCCGTTGAAATTGCAATTTCGCTCCATAAGAGCCATTTTTCTAGGCATCAAGGCTACAACTCAGTCCCTGATTAGATATTTCTCCTCTATTTTGAAACCATAAGTAGAGACCTACATTTTCAAAAATTCTTTAGAATTCCCTAAAATGACGAAGGCTATCATAAATCTAGAAACATCATAATCTCCAGCCTTACCTTACCTGCCTTATTTAAAATATTCCTTTTTCCCCCTTTCCTCAATATTTGATTCTTGATTCAGTCTTATCTCAGTGTACTTTAAGATACATGTATTGGAATGTGGTGATTGACTGAAATGCTATCTGTCACCAGCATAATGCCTCATGATGGACTAGAGTCGTGTGAGTTCACTTGCATTCTTGTAAAAGTCCAACCAGCCCTACAGTGAGGATGTATTCCTCTCTTTCTGACAACCCTGTCTATTAATCTTTGGTCATCCTCTCAGAATCCTGCACATTCATCATGATTTATTTGCTCATGTCTGAAATTATACCTCTTTTATTCCATTTGAAAATCCAATGAATTTTTTCAATTTAATTTTAAAAATTTAAAAGGTTACTTCATATTTTAAAGAATGACTCCACTTTTTTCTTTGTACTTTATCAATATTACGCAATTTTAGTGAACCTTCATTTATTTTACTTTATAGATATTATACCTCTGTTTCAAGAATGATAACATTGTGTGATGTATTAGCTCTGTTCACTTAAAATTAAAAGCAGGCTACATGATGGAATGAAATTCTGAACTGTACATAAACACTGAAAATTTAGTTCAATCATAATTCTTAAACTTAGTGAAAAATATTCGTTGTTGTCCCTTTTTTTTAAGTCTGATGAAAGTGGCCACTACCATGAGTGGCAACCTCTTTACATATATGTATTTACATGTCTTTCTCAATTATATATTTGCATCCAGTTTACAATAACCATTGGAATGAATATTGTAAAAGAGATTTAGAGTATTAGAATATAACAATAACCAATCCAGATCTTATCATATAAAACCAAGATATTTGGAAATAGTATAATTGTAAAAATTCTCTGGGAATTTACAAACATCTATATTCATGTCTTGAAACCAGACATGTTTCGAAAAGACCATAATGTTGTGCAAAGAATTGTACAAGTTAGTTCTCTTTGATGGAACCAGTGGAATAGATGGGAAGATTTTTATTCAAGTGTTACTGTAGAAAATGGTCTTTCGGGATTAGTGCCTGACCTTCTGAAACTCAAAAGTACTATATAAACAATCATGGTATTGAAAGACCATTGATGAAAAGTATTACCCTACCCTGATTTGTGAATTTCATGCCACTGGGCTTAGTATTGGGTGTACTCCCATCACCTACAGAACCAGCCTTTAGGTTGATTACCATGTTTTATTATGGTATAATGGGTATTTCTAATCATCTCAAGATCAACACAAATTTAGACAATTAGAAATATCTCATTAATGTTGCAAGGAAAAGCTGTTACCTATCTCTTATGATTTTGAGAAAATATTGAAAATTGTATTTTGAGAAAAATTTCAATCCTCTTTTTCATTTAACATCATAAAACATAATTCCTTTTTCTTGCTATTCATGAACAGTTATCTGACAAGTGTTAGTAAAAACAAAAATTAGAATGGCCACTTTACAATATTTCATGTTAAGAAAAGTGAGCTATGTATTTAAAGTCTAGGAAATATCATTCCTATTTATTTATTGTCTTCTTCAAATGGTGCTGTATTGCATAGGTAACATTGACTCTTTTTCGGACCTGGATAGACATATACAAGCTAATTCCTTTTTGAAGAGTCAGAATTTTGTGTATCTTATTATTATCAAGAGGATAAATATATTCCTTTACCGTAATTATTCAGCAAATTTTAAATAAGAATATACAGTGACGCATTGTGTTTTTCTTTGAAATATTAAAATTCTGGCACTCTTAGGCAGTAAAATTGCATCATAAATGGGTACATAAATTCTCCACTAGTTGGAATTTTGGAATGCCAAAACGTATTCAAAGGTTTCATGTGGACTTATTGCAATATTTTAGTTACCACAAGAACACAGGCCTCAGAGGAAATTGCTATCCAACTCAGCCAGTAGAGAATTGATTCTGTTATTCTGCAATTCCAGCATTAACTCATAAAAGTTTCGATAACATTTTTCTCAGCATCCTTCACCATATTTTCTATAATGCTTTGCAATGATAACTTAAATTTGTAATTTTTGAAAATTAATATTTCCCTTATTTTTATGGACAGATGACTTGGAGCCACAGGATGATGAAACTGAACCTGCTACAAATACAAGACAAAATTCTGCTGTCCACATCCGAGTTTTCCGCATTGCATTGGAAAAGCTCTATGTTTGAAAAGCCATTTCAGTTCAAACTATGACATAATGAAAAACTGAAATATGAGAATTTTTCAATGAGCATACGCCTATTTATAATCGAACGTGGACTCCTTAAGTGAGCTGTATTGGGTGTTGTTTACTGTTTTGCTGCTTCAAGAAAAGTGATGTTAGCATAATGGTTATCGGCTGATGCATTGTTTCGGGAGCTGTAGGTCTGTATTTCTGTACATATTACTTAACAAAACTAGTCTTTTCAAACGGGAGTGGGACCATACCGCGAGAGCGGTGGTCCATTGCTAGCACAATATCTTCACACGAGAGGTGTACTGGAGGTGGGCAGGCCCCTCCCCGCCCCTCTGGCTGCCAGCCTCGCCCTTCTCGTCCCCGACGCCACACTGCAATGTTTTTCTCTCTCGATGAGCTGGTGCAATGGCTGGGCCTCACAGTATTCGAGATGTGGGTGTTTCTGGCATCCCTCTCACTCTTCACAATCTTGGTTGCTCTGGGGGCAGAGGGTGCACTACCCCCTGCCGATCCCCCAATTCCCCAGGTCTCCGGCTCGCAGACTTCCATGCACAGGCAGCCCTCCCCGTGGCTTATCTTCTCCCCTCTGTTTGTAGCTGATGCCCTCAACACTTACTTCTGTGCCATTGTTTTTGTGCGAATGTATCTTGAGGGAGCATATAAGGCCGCTCTTTTGAGGGCTTCCTGGTCCCTGTCCTTGCTTGTGCTTCTCTTCGTCTTCAAGTTTTTGCTCTGTGAAAAACTTTCTGGCCGCAGTACGCTCGAATATTCAGAAGTTCTTGCACCAATTTTCATACTTCTGCAGTTGGTGGCAGTGAGGGCTTGTCACTTGCACTGACATCCTCTGGGTGGGGATGTGGGGCCCATTGTCATGCTGCCATCTCTCACCCGATCTGACACTCTCCCGTAGCAGGCATGGATATTTTTAGGCTCAAAAATTAAAGTCTCCCTGTTGATTTTCTCCTTTCTACTCTAAAATGAAAAGACCCAGTTTGGTTTCGTTGGCTGATGAGTATTTCGAATGCTTTTTTTAATTATTTTGTATTAAATAAGACTTAATACTCGATGAAATAAAAAGTATTCCAGTTTTGTTGAACTTCAGAATGTTTGTTCCACCATATTATTTCTTTGGCTTATATGTAACCTTAAGAATTCTACTTCTGGGAGTATCCCAACGAATAACTGGACCGGGTAATTCTTATGTTTTGAGCATTGAACCTGCTCAGCAATAGTGAGGTGCCTGTAAGTTTCATTGTCATGTGGCCTATTTGAAAATACTACAGAAAATAATATGCATTGATTAAAATAGTCGAAAATATATTGCCAAATTAATATAATAGAACCTTCAAACTAATGAAGGTGATGAATTGCATGTTTGTCAGTTTCACTTATGTAATAGATAGAAGATAACATTAGCGGGATTGAATAATTTAATAATTGGCTGGTGTGAAGTATGACTGCAATTTTGTATTGTACACAAATATGGTTTAAGAAACTTGCCTTGCCTTTTTGTGAAATTTAAATGAAGTGTTTGACTTATATATATATATATATATATATATATATATATATATATATATATATATATATATATATATATATATATATATATATATATATCATGGTTAATGTTGACTTTAGTATTTTTCTATTTATTTGACCTAGATTTTTGGGTGAAAATATTTTAATACGTCGATATTATTGCAATTATAAAGACTTCTATCAATCTCATATGTTTGTGAACCTCGTACTATGATAATGTATTAGTAGTGACTGAGCATATTATCCTCTTGTTTATACCAATGTCATAGTTTGTTTTGAATCCACATAGTTCATTATACAATGGTTGACAGTATGCATTAATGTGAAATTTGTATTGTGCCTTTATTGATTAATGTTGATTACATTAATATTGCATACAACTAAATGTGGCGCTTCAAGGGCTACTGATGCTCGCATCCATTTTCAATGTGATGGGCATATACAATTATAAAGATTAATATGAAATGGAATTATTCTTGTTATATTTTCATTATAATCATGTAAGTAATTCAATACTAAATAACAATTTTGACTTCCATCTTGAGTAATTCAATTTCTAAGAAAAGGGTGTACAACCCAAATTGTAGTATTATGTTTAAATGTGTGGTATGATGATGACTCCTTTGTCTCTATTTTTGAGGTTGCATATTTAAGATAATTATGTGGAGGAGGCTTGTTCTCTTCTGTTTCCAGTATAAGGAAGTTAGACCGATGCAAAAGCATTAATAATTCTGTTCAATAATGGAAATCGCCTTGTGATCATCTTTGGTTTTTCAACTGATTTCTATTCATTCAGTTGAAATAATTTTCCATTCCTGTACCATTATTATTATTTTTTATATTGTACGACAACGTTTGATTATGCATCATCATAAGAATATTCATCTACCAGCATCTGGCTATAACTGACAATATGAAATAGCTTGATAGTGCTAGATTCCTGTTCGGCAGATGGTTGATTAGTTGGCTACCAATTCATAATAACCCCACAAAGAGGGGTGAATGTTTAGTAGTTTTGTAGATTTATATTTCCTATTAATGAGTATGCTATGTTGTATGCAGTTAGTATTTATCTTTTAGAAAGAAAGATTTTATGATAAGAGGGAATGTATTCAGAGAGCACTGGGTAATTGAAGTTTAGAAGTTATCTCTTATTGATATTCCACTAATGTAGGACCATCAAATGAGTGAAATGTGATCAACTTATACTTAAAAATTTTGGAGTGGTTAGTCTTAAATTTAATCAAGTCAGTGTGAAAACATTGATATCATAGACTTGACGTACTTGAAAGGAATGTTTTAAATAGTGGTCACAACTAAATATTTTAGAATATTATGATAGCAACTGATAAGGCTTATCTATACTCTGGCTGGTTGATATGTGTGAGTTGAAAATCATGTCACTTAAAAATTGAGAATTAAAGAAAGTTGCTGTCCAAGAGTTAGTTGGGATCGGGATGGTTCGGTGGCTAACTTACAAGTTACTTGTACTTGCTTCCCACCCAGAGGGCCTGGGTGCTGCAGATATTTTTCAGTAGTATCACGATCCCTACTTGATGTACTCTGTGGAGAGAGCTTCAAGGGATTATGCAATCTGTCGGATGGGACGTTAAACTGTGGACCCCTTGGTGCCTTTCGTTAAGAGTAGGCTAATGCCGACACTGGGTATCTCTACACCAGTCGTCCATCCCTGATGGTGCAAATGAGCTCAGCAGTCGGTCGTCTCCCCTAAAAACTACTACTAAGAGCATTTTTGCTCAAAAAAATGGTTACACGTGCATTGTAATGTTTGAAGACAGTATTAAAGAATATTATTTATGGATAACAGTCCGAGGAAATCCTGTGATACTCAAGTGAATGATAGTGATTGGTTGTATTTTTATCAAAGATGAAGTATATTTGTACAAGTTTTACTGGAAAAATACTATTAAAAAATAATTCAAGCATTAGTTGGACAATTTGCTGGAAATGATAATATTTGAGTGCAATGATTGGCTGACTGCTCAAAAAAATTTTGAATATCGTTTTCATTGAGGCTTCATGCATGTGGAGGATTTTTTGTTGATAGGTTTTAGCATTGGAGCAATACTGCTTAAAATTGTATCTACATTTACCTGAAACATGAAATTAAGTTTAACATAGAGTTGTCATAATATTTTAAAATTAAATAATCTTGATGTACACCTCTGTATAAGACAATGCAAATGACTTATTTAGCAAATAAGGGTGCTGTATTCATTTGCTTGTTCAATGAGTGACTTGTTAAAGGAAACCATCAAAGCTAGCACAGAATGCCAAACTATGTACATCTCGGTAGTATTCTTATAATTAGCCCAGTTGTGAGTCATCATATTCAAGTAATCATGTGAAAACAAATATGTTTTGCTATGCTTGCCTTAACAGAGCATGTTTTGGTACATCTTTAGGTTGCCTCGTCATCATTTAATGATATTCATTGCCTTTTACAACTGCTGAGATCACTTGCAAGGCATATAGTAACAGGTCTCATATTATGAAATCTGGCAAATAACTCTTTCAGTCGAGTCAAAGGGATTCTCATGTGCGCTTGCATGAGTGAGTTCACCTTGGTTGAAGTGAAGTAGCATCCATTTGTCATCAATGTCAGTGAAATAGCATCCATACTTGTTCCATAAAATCAGAGCACACATGCTCTCCTGGAAGGGGAAGAACTGGAGATTTTTAAGCACTGGCTTTTGTATTGGTTTAGAATGAGTAGTTGTTCAAAACTAATAATTCGCCATATTGGTTGATTAACTCTAGTGATAGATGTAAAACAACGACGATTCATAAAACTTCTTAATTGTGTAATGTCAATCACGTAGAAACAAAGTGCATATAAAATTGCTTATTTTTGTTTAAGATTTTCGATTCGTTTTAGAATGAACCATCTCAAATAGCTATAACAGGTAGTCAGTATCGTTTTTAAAACAGGTGAATATTAGTTATGGACAGTAGGGTGTCCACAGAAAAAGTTATTTTCATGTTGAAAATTAATGAAGTAATTTTAAATTTGTTTTAATAATGAATTGTTTTTAATATGGAATCACGATCATTTTTTGACTAGCATTTTTTCAAGCGCCTCTTCTCGTTTGAGAATACCCGCATCAGATAACATCAGAAGTGACGTCTTCATCGAATTTCGATCATTTCAGTCTTAATTGTGCCATCGTATAACTCGTCACTTGAAGTTCACCATCACCAGTTTCAGTTGAGCAGTATAAAGCGTTAATTGAAGAAGAAAATATTGTTTTGACTATGTCAGAAGTATTTGTGTTGCACAGTAACGTCTGCCTGTTCGACGTGCCGATATTAACGGTAAGTTCTGATCAATTAGATGAAACCGTATCCTGCCACAGGCTTACATTTGTGAACCTATAACTATTGTGTCAAACGTTTACGTTCCCGAGAATATCAAGACATAGAAGGTAAAAATTAATAGATAGTAGAGTGAGGGTAGTAATTTAACACAATACGAGTATAATGAATTGCTGAATAGCCGAAGTTCTCTTCTTCTGTTTAAAATTTGGGGGATAGCATCAGTAGTAAACACTATTCTATGACTAAATGGTGTCCTGTTGAGCCATTTCAAATAAATAAGGGTAAGTAATTCCTCGGACGTTAATTTGCATGAGGTAACTTAAGTTCGTATAGTTAAACTCGGCGCCCAGTACATTAGCTAATTTTTCAGAATATGTGGATCATGAGAATCTTTCGATCATTCTAATTATAACAGTGACATAATTGTTTATAATTGCATGTCGGTCAAGAGCATACGAAATGCTCATTAGACTATTGCTGGTTATTATTGCCATCAATCAACCCGTTGACTATTGGCGGTACAATCAGTTGGTTTCATCGGTTGACGCAGCGATAATATCCATTATAAATTTATTCAAGTTTTTAATTAGGATTTGTTTGTTTCATTATCTGTAATAAACGATAAATATAGCCTGCATTCTATATTATCGTAAAAAGAGTTATTGTTATTTTAGTGGTTGTAATTACTTATCTTCTCAACAAATGTATAGCTACAATTTCAGTTAGTAGCCAACAGATGGTTCTAGTTGTATTTTGTGACGTTATGCTATCTTCATTCAAACTCGAAACAGGCAGGAATTTATCAAGTATTGCAATACGTGGGGCCTATTATTAAAAATACAAATCCTTACAAATTTATTCCACGCATAATCTAATGTTTTTAATGACACTTGGAATTGGTCTGCATATTCGAGATCTGATTTAGATTTGTTTCTTACATATTCGACGAAACTTTCGCATTCACATCAAAAAGATAGTAAAATATGTGGTTGACGTATGGAGAGCTTTTTGGGTGCACAATTTGATTGTTTATTAACGGAGAGTGCGAGAGGTGTTCAGGAGGACTCATAAGATCTGCTATTGAATTAATTCAGTTATTGCATTTGATGAGAGACCACTTGATTACTTAATATGGCATCTTGCAAATACGCACGAATCAAAATGTCGTTTAAGATGAATTTAAGAATTTATCAGCCAATTAAAGGAATCCCGAAATGTTGATTTGATTGTGCTGTATGGAAAAAGCGAAATAGGGCCTTAAGTAATTTAAGGTAGACTCATGAGGTAGCGAGCGACCTCCCGCTCGATCGGTTGCTGCAGAAAAAATTATGATAGACGCGTTAAAAAAGGTTAAACGTTAAAAGGATGGAAGAAGTGAATCTTGCTGAACATTTATAGCGTTGATGCGGCAAAAGATTAACTAATAATAAACTTATGTTGTGCGTAGATGAAATGGCTTTTCTATTCGTTAATACTTCCCGAACGTTTTTTACTTGTTGCCTGAACGTAATGCATTATTGTTTTCTCATTACTCGGCCATATTGCAGTGGGTGTTTGGCGAAAAACCACGACCGTGGGCTCTAAAGGTCTTCGTTGATACTAATGTTGCGTGTGAACGCTACCGCGTGATTTCAGATCGCCTTTTAAGAACTTAATTAATTTTCATTGGGTAATCAATCCGAAAACGGTATACTGAATTCTTTGAAATCACTCAAGGCATAAAATAAGGATGCATCATGCATTAGTGAGTACATTTTTAGGGATGGCAAGATAAGTAACTTGTGGATAAAGGTGAGAGCATGGATGTGTTTATGTGAGCGTTCTTCTACATGACAAAGATTCAGTATACATTGTAGAATTAGATTTCACATCCTAGGATTCTGGGTACATGATTATTGTAATCCAGGATTTGAAACTAAGGGAAACTACAGAAAGTCAGGGTTTTCCTGGATATTTCAATGCGCTGGGTCCTCATTCTTAAGACGTTTTGGAAGCATTGAAGGGTGCATATTACCTTCGGGTAAGAAGAATACTCCGGAAAACACTGAATTTCCAGAACAACACATCGAAAGGCTACAACAAAAATGGGGTTAGTACGATGAAAACAGAAGTAGATGAAGCGCTTTTGTAACGAGAATGTAAAAAATGATGGTTCAATGAAAAAACAGGAAAATAATTGAAAAAGTTGAATGGTTTGGTTTATCAAAGTCGAATGTAGTCCCTTTTATAATTAATGACAGTAAAGATGTTTGGGTAATTGTGAACGGATATCGGCGGAATCTGTTCGAGTGGATTTTAAATCGAGGCGCATTGAAGCAGAATATGAATAAAGTAAAATATAAAGAAGCAATCCTTCCATACATCAGAAAAGAGATATTCTTGTGAATGGCTTTAGCATGACACGCATAAAAATTTATTGGCTTTTCCTCTAGTTCTACGGTAATTGCTGTTCATTTTGGACAACGGATCCTAGTTCATCATCATATGGTCACCTAATGCAAGGGCCTTTAACTGTCTCAGGATTCTAAGACCTTTGTCTTCTCGCTTCATGTCGTGGGTTAGTGTGTCTCGTAATTACTTTTCTATTTTTCCCTTATATCCCTGAATAATCTCTGTCAATTCTATTTTCCTAATACAGGATTCTTACTCAGTTGGCCAAAAGTAGGGAATTACACAATTTCTTAAAAAAATCGGGACAGAAAGAAGACTGATTTAAAAAAATACGGAAATAAGTTACACAAATCAGGAATTGCCTGGGTAGATGATGTTTATTTTATAATTAATTGTGAAATAAGTTCATGTGTACCATATACCATGGATTCTGTAGGCTCACTCTGCCCACCCTTTGCATTCTCTCTTAACAAAATTCTCCTAGGCTAATGCTAATCTTTTATCCCACGATCCTTGTTTTACAAGCGTATATACAGAACGCACCACACACATTAACTGCGTATTAGAGCCTCCTTCCTCGGATCCAGTTTCAGGCTGCTGGATCGTAAGGTTTAAAAATGGGTTCTTTTTCCACGGCTTTTCTTGCTTTAATTTCCACTTAATTTTCCCAGTTTTCTATCAATATAAACGCACCACATATATCCTTACTTTTTTAATGTTTATCTTCTTCCTGCACATGAAATGGCGTTTTTATGTTATTCATTCTCATTACCTCTTTGTCCGAATATAATTTCATCCCACCCTCCTTCATTCCTTCTAGTTATGTAATTTGTCGTGTTTTCACCTGCCCCAGTTTTGTGATTATTTGGCATTTTTATTTAATATGTACAGTGGCTATTTACGGGGCCTCCACGTCCAGAATCAATGCACAGCAAGTTCAATTTAGACTCAGCTATGGCGTGCGAAAGCAAACTTCCCGAAGCAGTTCTTTAATCTATTTTTACTCACTAATTATCTCATGGAAGTTTATCACATAGTGTATTTGAATGAATTTAATTAAATTAATCACGTCTGAAAAAAACATTAAAAACTTCATAAAACTAACTAAAAATAGATTATGGTCAACTTCTCGCGTCAAATTCGATCATAAATACCCAGGGCATCTTGATACAAGGCAGAATTAGGATTTCCTAATTTTGTAACACTTTAGGGTGAGAAATAAAAAAAGCCAAGATTCGAGTGAAGACCAGTAGCAGCTAAATATTTGTGATCCATTCCGACGCCTTGGCAACGCATTCAGCAGTATATTCATCCTCGTCAGTAGACCCATTCACTTAAAAAGCATTATTTCTCATAGCTAATTTTTTCCTTTCTTTCAAAATTAGTCCTACTGAATTTTTTTCGTAAGAATTTGCGCCAGCTTAAAAATTTGTAAGAACTTCAATAAATAAATAAAACATTCAGTAAAAAAACAGCAAATAATGTTTGCTCTACCCTGCTGTTTGCTCTCTAATCACAGTGCGGGTGTTGCTGTAATAGCTCCTTTTTTTTGGATTTTTCTCGCCCATTATTTTTGGAAGAGTATCGAATGCCCCAAATAAGAGTATTTTAATCTTAGACGGCAAATAAATATTATCAAAAGAAATAGTTTCAACACAAAAAGAAATTAAGCGCCTCTTCCGTAGAGACGCACCGTTATTTGCACTTTTTTGCTTTACTGACCACTAGATATATTAAGCGGACGAATACCCTTAAAAATCCGAAGAGAACAAAACGACTTTTTTCACGATTGAAGTGTCTTTATGTCTTGATACAGCATTTTGAGCGCATTTTGTTGAATTTTGCGACACAATATGAGCAGTCATGAAATAATTTCGTGTGCTCACGATATTGCGCAGATATTCGCGAGCATTGTAAAAGCTTTTTCGTTTCGTGTATCGCCTCATTTTTCGTATTCTACATCCTTTGTGTAACCGGGCCACCAGCCAAATTTGACGTAATTAATTTGATTATTTCATTTGATAGCGTGGTACAAGACAATTGGTATCTACATAAATATTGTCTAAAGTTATCTTGAAAAGTAGAGAAAAAACACCCAACCTTTTTTTTATAAAATTTCCTACATTCGAATAAAAATGGGCGAAAAAGATGAAAAAAGAGGAAATGTCATCCTCCTTAATCCGTAATCGTATAAACCTGTCAAAAATGGGCGAATTTGAAATAGGTTTGGATTGACTACATTCGACGTGATCGTTGAAGATGTTGAGTAAAAATCCCAAAAGTCGATCCAGTGGGAATCAGGCGATAATCTTGGTATCCGTTCTGTAGTAATGTAGTGTCTAATATTCCTTCATTGGAAAGACTGGGAAAAAGATATGTTCCTCGATGTATATTCTTGTTTTAAGTTGCTTGGGAATTAATGCACATAATATCATTCCCTGGGATGTCACGTAGCACCTTGGCCCGCCCAGAAGTTATTCTAGACGTTTTATTATTTAATAATTTGCATTTTTAGTTCTTTTAATTCCTTAACCCTAGAGGATGAAACAGGCTGTGGAAAATTATCGCAGGAAAACTAATGACCTCCGATGAGCAGTGCACCTAACCAACGCACAAACCTGTGACAAATTTCACATATTACCAGAGTATACTTTATTTTTATGCGCATTGTGTACAATTCATTAATTTAAGGCTAGTGTATCACTCTGATGGATGGGAATAATGAGAAAATGCTGAAGTGGGGAAGGCTTGGAACCGACGAAGAGTTGAATGATACCATTGGTTCAAATTATGTTTGTGTAATTGCACAGAAGAACGATTGTAGAACTAGTAATGCGAAATAATGTACGTTATTTATGTGTGTGCATTTGTGCATGCTTATTTTGACCAAGTTTGTTTTGTCTCGTCGCTACGCTGTTTTCGGAATTGATGATAAAATTCATTCGTCAAACATCAATTAGAGCAAATCATTGCCTCCTTCGTGGTAAATATTCAAATAAATAGTTTGGTGGGAAAAGGGAAAATTCATATGAATATCTGTTTTAGAAAAAGTAATTTACAATAGACATACAGTCAAATAAATGTGTTTAGATTGTCTACCTTCATAAAAATGCCTAGTTGCCTTCCTTCTCTTCAATGGGACATACGTTTAAATGAATCGTCATCACAGATTTCACTAGCTGCAACTATTTACGCGGGTCTCGGCCATGGCGTAAGACATTTTATGGCAGTTCTCAGCTCCACGTATGCTGAGACTCCAGAGTTATCTTGGAAGTCATTCGAAGAGCCGGAAATGTTCACGATGGGGAGACCGGAGATATATTCCGGATTCGGCCAGCTATCTTGTAGAAACATGTAAAAGTAGCAGCTATGTACACGAGTTAGTCGTTTCATTACTATTCCACGCAATTTTGACTGGTCTATAGTATACAATCCCGCTGGAGCGACGTGTTTTTCCAATTCAATGGAAAATATTCAATTATTTTTTACCAATCCTTTATTGACTTGCAAAAATCCATAATATTAGTTGTAATAGGAGGTTAGATTTGAAAGTCTTACTCATTCAAGGGGTGAAATGCACATTTTGCTGTTAATGATCAAATAAAATTTAACTATGCATTGTTGATATACACAGCGCCATCTCTGTTTTTGTATTTATTTTTCACTGTGGGGACAAATTTTTGGGCTCCAGAAGCTTGAGTGGTGAGCACGCAGGAGTGAAAATGCCCACCTGGGTGTCGTATGAAATGATTCTTTTTCAGTTTCTTTTTTCCTAAAAAAATACATGATAGTAAAGTTTGGTGGGAGTTCCCTGTGTTCCTTCCCTACCGATGCCGTGGCATTAGCTGATACCATATCAAAAAGCTTATTGCTACGTGCAATGCAAATACATTTATGTAAACACTACCAATATGATTACTTAAGAATTTAAACTCTATTATTAAAGCTAAAGTAGGTACTTGATTTAATAGTGGTATGACGTTTTCATTGCCACCTTAAACCAATGGCAATAGAGTTTGTGTTATTTTATTAACCGTACATCAATTTCTTTATTTTGGGTGTGAACGAAAATGCGACCAAGTGGTGAATTGAAATAGGTTTTGCGGCTTACCTTGATTTGTGAGACTCATTCCAACAAAACCTTTCCACTGCGCAGGAACTTGGCACTCTTCCATGAATACAAAAGCAGCCCCGTGGTTGCGTAGTGGCAAGCTATGGGGTATATTTTACGCCCAGAGAAATTGCCGTTAATAGGAGTAACTAAATGGCATTCGCAACTATTATTAATTGCATGTCGTATGCTTTCATTACTCGGCTTAGCTGCCGTAAAATTTCACTTTTCATGCTTCAGCGGTCACGTAAACACCAGGGGTACTCGTCCCTCATCAATAATCTACCATTCCAGGGAAAGTGCACACATTTTGTTGACAGAAATTGTTAATGGATATAATTTTAAGTTTATTACAAATATTATGACGTATTTTCGACCAGCTGATTATTTCGTCCTTTTTTTCTTTTAGAATTAATGGTGATTACTAAATATTTTCTTCGTTGGTCTCGTTCGTTGGTGAACTCCATATTTAATTTTACTTTGACCTTTAGTTAGTCTTTCGAAAATGACTCATAAAGACGGCTAAACTAATCTATATACGCAGCAGAATATAGAGAAATAAAATAGCTACCAAACATACGAGGGTCATCCGGAAAGTAGTACCCGTTCGTGCCGCATGAAGTGCTGACGACGCGAGTAGCTGCTGGACGAGGTCAGATAGCTTCAGTGGCTTGTCTGCCTTCTCTGAGCCAAGTTGCGTGACGCTAGCATTGCCTGTGTTGTTTCTGTGATTGTTTACAATGTTTAAAAAAATTGAGAACGCCGCCAGTTGTGAAGTGAGGGCAGTGATTAAATTCCTCAATGCAAGAAACGTTCGCCCATGTGATATTCATCGCCAATTAAAGGAGGTGTATGGAGACAATGTAATGGACGAGTCGTCTGTTCGGCGGTGGTGTCGCAACTTCAACATGGGGAGGGGGAACACACACGACGATGAGCGTTCGGAGAGACCGTCTGTCATTACAGACCAACTGGTGAGCTCAGTTGACGAATTCGTGAGGAACGATCGGCGCGTCACAATTGATGACATCTGTGAGCATTTTCCCAATGTTTCTCGAACAATTGTTCATGAAATTGTTAAACACCATCTGCATCATGCAAAAATTTGTGCAAGATGGGTCCCTCGCGTATCTCAATGAGCTGGCGGCGAAGGACTATGCAGCAGGAATACAGAAACTTGTCACACGTTATGACAAATGCCTTAATTTGCTTGGAGATTATGTTGAGAAGTAGTTTAAAGTATCCTCTTTCAAATAAAATTTTTTATGTTTGTTAATATTTACTTTTGTGTCTTTATTTCACGAACGGGTACTACTTTCCGGATGACCCTCGTAGAATCATTTAAGCATCATGTATTATCAATCAGCAGCTCTCCGAGCTATCATTTGAACTTCATACGAGTACTTGTACACCTGTATTTAATTCTTCCCATATTATTTCCATTAACGAACTTCTATCATACCTCCGAATTTGCCAAATTTGTTTCGCTTTTCTTTTTGGTGCCCTCCATAGAATTTTATCTCTACTCACTCTTCGGCACACTTCTTCATTTGCCATTTGCTTCTCTCTCTATCCATTTTATTTACACTATCATTCAGTAATCATTTAAAAACTCATTCAATACGACGTTTCTCCTTAAGATCTCGGAAATAATTTTAAAATATCATTTAAAATGTAAAAAATATTGAGTTACTAATATACTATTCCCATGAATAGGTGCAGTCTGAATTTCAGTAATATCCTGAGAACGTTACAGAATTCCATAAAGTATTTTAAGATTGGTGATTAACTTCGAAAATTATTAAACTGTTTGATACCAAATTGACTTTTAATGAGTATAAATTAATTTTAATATGTGCGGATAACAATTGGCTTCAATTTCAATATTTACTCATAGAATGCTTGTTAAATTATTTTATATGGCGCCCTTCTGTATAAATAGTGCCCTGCATGGTGTTTCCTATCAGAGTAGGCACACAAATAAAAGCTGATTTCTATGTTATTTTGGGGAGCTTACTCTCTTTCTAATTTCTTGCAAATTGCTCCATCGTCTCCTACCTTAGTTCATCTATGTTAAATGCGTACACGACATTGTTTTATACGCTCCCTTCTGATCCAGAAACTTCACACATTACTTGTCTCTTGAACAGCATTCACCCTTGGCTTTCTCGGTCTACATTTCCTCTCTCTAACATTTACTGTTCTTTCGAACATCTTCCGGGTGATTCTATTCTCATCATTTTCATTACCTGACCAAACCATCATAGCATATTCCATTCAGAATTATTGCCGGTCCATATTATTTCATTACCTTATAATTCCTCAACCTAACTCTCTAATTACTAAATTACTCTCCCCGGTCAATAGACAGTGGTTTCCGAAGCACTGATTCTACTTGTTCAACTATCATCATGTATCCGATGGAAGTCAACGATTAATCACATTTCTAACGTGAACTACATTTACTATTTAAATGCTTGTCTTTATGTGGTAGGCATGCATGGGCGGAGTTATCGATATAAACAGTTTGAACCATGTGAAGGGGGTCCATATAAAAAATCTGCGCACGCATTTCGTTGGGCATGCGAATTGCATCCCGGAAAATACTTGTGTGAGTTCTAAAAGGGCGCGGGAGCAGGGGTAGGTGGGAAGGAAGAGGCGTTAGTACCGTGACATCAAGACATGAGACGTATAGGTTGGGTGGCCGATTATCCTCCCCTTGTTTTTAGTAGTTTTCGGCCGTGCAGAGAAGGTGTTCAATGGAGTATTCAAACTGTAGCTAATTCCCTCATCCGCGTTCCCCGTTCAATAGGCCGAAGAAGGATAAACTTGAGTGCAGAACGAAATGTACGATTTACAGGCGCGACATGAATGAGACCTTTATTTCAGCACCAAACTTGCAACTTCAACGCAATTTATTTTAAGATTTTTGCTAAAAGATTTTCAAGTTCAAAAATTGCTAAACAGGGAGTACATCCTAATACAAGGCATAGTTTGTTTTGGCGTAATGTCCTAGAGACAATGGGCACGTATTATATTTAGACCACGTTCATGTAGGATTTATAAATTTCGGAAGTTGTTGATTATCGACCTCTAGGCCAGGGTCGGAAAATACTGCAAGATTTTAACTACTGATAACTTTAGGGGGCACTGGATAATTATTAATCTAAAAAATATCCGTCTTGATAAGAATTCAAGGGGTACTTTGAGAAAGTGGGAGTGAGCAAATTTAAACCGTTTTCTCCTCTGGATTTTTTTTTACGATGCCAGTAATGAATGTCTTACCATTTCTTTAGTAATATATTTTTATGAGGCCTAATATAATGCCAGTTTCAATTATTCAGTTTCAGTTGTGATTTTCCTCAAATAAATTTTAGTTACAATTGTTTTCAATGTAATTTCGCAATTTTAAAGTGTGTTATCGCTTTAAGCCATTGCCATTCGGTATTTAAATATTCCTGTTGTGTCACGAACTTTCAAATCACCTACCTAATTAAAAAGGGTCGTATTCCAAGTGGCTATTGGCTTTGCTGGTTAATCAAGGATAATTATGGAATATCATCGATATCTTAAATTTAAAGCGGTGGTATCATATGTATATTGGTATAACATAGTCTGGTGTTTACTTGTAATGCTATGGGATGATTATATTGAAACACTAAAAACTTAGCTTTATCGTATTTTTTTGGATATCGATTGTTTTGTCAAATGTTTTCTGCGATTAGACTATGACATTCCACATAAACCATAACAAACCGCTCCTACCTTATGAATAATTTTTCTTAAAACGTGTCTCACGTTATTTTTATCAAGAAACCACTCATAAATGTTTAACAATTTTTTTACGGATTAATCTATCTAAAGGAATTCTCAATGGGTCTACATGTTTTCTTATTCCAGAGAGTTTATCTTCTTTTGAATAAACCTTGACTTATAGTTGAAAAAAATTCTTTCCGCTTTAGTTAATTCCTTGTGCACCGTTCGATACGTATACCCTTCCGTAGAACTTAAAGGAATAATACTTTTCTCCCCGGTTACACTGCATTAAGGTGGTGGGAAACAACGTTGCATCCGGTTGCGAAAGTGGATTTTCCTTTCGAGATATTTTGTCGCTCCTCGGGAAGCAAGACTGACAGAAAGTGTGATGCATGTATTGTACTAGATGGAGGAGTCTCATGTGCAGATATGAACTTCCATCGCGTGAAAATTCCTTTCACACCGTTCTCTCTTCTTCGCATGCCTTGTAGATTAAAGAGCGCGAGACTGCAATGGAGACTGGAAGAGGATTCATTTAACACAAAAAATAGAATAAGACCGCCCATGAATGACGTCATACGTAAAGAGGGAGAGTGGGGAAAAGTACGGTGTGGGGAAGGGAGGGGTTACAGGAAGTGTGATTTATATAACACGAAATTTGGCAAATAAATCACGCGAGATATTCAATATAGAGAGTTATTTTGTTGCCAATCACACGGGAAGACGGAGATCCACCCATGTGTATTGCTGATAACGACAATGATGATGCTGATGGTGTCAAACGTTTCTTCGTTGAAGAGAACATCTTAACCAAAACAGGGTTTGTGACTTTCGCAAATCGGTGTTTGAGTGATCATTTAGTGCACCCGTGATGGCATTTTCAGGCACGAACCACAATGATTGATGACACTAATGCCTGTATGTTCATCTAAGTCCTAATACGTGGAATCACTCATCTAATAATTGGTACGAGGGCGAGTTACTTTTTCTGTCCCACCTGGGTTTTCCTAAAACATTCTAGTATCAATGAATCTCTATGATGTGACCGTTTTGTGATCAGTCCAAAACGGGATTCGAGCGCGTGACCATTTATTCAGAAGTCGATCGTAATACTCACTAGGTTTTCATGACGTCTCGATGAAAGGCGTTGATGATAAACACTTGCAAAATTTGTCCTGGTGATGGGGTATTTCCACTCAGTGAGACTTAGGGAATTGAGGCGGATTGGGAAAGAGAAAGAAAAATATGAAGAAATGCATGTACCTCCTATAAAGAGAATTTGTACTTAGGACATCCTCTCAGCGGTACAAAAATAATAGGGCATGCGTTGAGACAGGAGGTGGATTTTGGTGACGTACGCCCGACGACCGCTCGAACCGATGCTCAGGTGGCCAAAGTGTAAAACGTTTTGGACTCTGACAGGCGTTTAACTATCGCCCTTATTAGTGAGGAGATCGGCCTTTCAGTTGGAACCGTCCAAATCATTGTAATAGAGGAGATTGCGATGAGGAGAGTGTGCGCGAAGCTGGTGTCGAAAGTCTTGAGCGAGGAACAAAAACTGTAGCGCGTGGAAATTTAGCTGCTGACGTAATTCGGCGTGACAACGTTGCCGCACCCCCCCCCCCCTACAGCCTCGATCTGGCTCCACCTGATTTTTTCTTGTTTGCGCGAATAAAAAGAGAGCTCTAAGGATATCGGATCGACTCCATCGAGGCGGTTCAAGCGGCGACGACAAAGGCTCTCAACAGTATTCCGGAAACCGACTTCCAGCGGGCTTTTGGCGAGTGGCAGACGCGCCGAACTAAGTGTATCGATGCAGGAGGAATGTATTTTGAAGATTATTAAGTAATTGTAATGATAACTGCAATAGATTTTGATTCTTGGAACCAGTCCCGATACCTTTTGTACGGACCCTATATGTAAACGCTTCATGTTTACTTTAATTTTTCTGAAAATTTTGATGTGTTTCAACAAACAATGCTCAGCGTTATTGTCCTCTGACTCCTATCGAAGGGGTTCTCTCTGATATTTTTAAAATAAACATTCATCGGGAGACCAAAATCTGGGGTCTTGTGAGAGTACTTTAAATGATGTACTACTACCTACTTCAAATCACACATCAACTCGCTGGCGAACTCAAAGCCGGTAGTCAATTCGAAAATATCATTTTCATCCTTGCTTGTGTATAGAACTATTACTTTTATCGGCTAATGGACAATTAAGCTAAAACAGCCACCCTTTCACCATTTAACAAAACATTATGTAAATGTTAGCGCGGTCCTCAGGCTTTTTTTTGGACTTTTAAGCTATGATAAAACTTTGCTTATTTAGTAAAAGACTGCGTAAAACGCTCAGTAGTTAGTCTTGAAATGAAAAGGATGTATTCCCACTAAACACTACAATGGTCCTAAAACATCATAGTCTGGTAACAACTACAAATAAGGTAGGTATAAAGCCTCACTTGGATATTTTGTCACTAAGGTATTAGTCTCGGGAAAGGTTTTTAAGGAACCAACGACAAAAATTTCGATTGTATTTTACGAAGGTTATATAAATGATGGTTAAATAATTTTACTCCTGAAAATATTTTCCATAACTTTGAAGTAATATTTTCCAATGCATTTATTTGAATTAATCGATGAAGGACTTATCGTATTTACTCCAGCTAAGCATGGTCAATGATGCCAAGAAATTTCCAGTCTTAATTTTTCCGCGGCGCAGTCATTGTTTTTGCGCTTCATCTTTGAGCTTTAATTCTCAGAGCTCTCTTTCTCTCTCATCTGCTTTTAGTATCATTCATTCAATGACTCCACAGAGAGCGGAAAAGAAATCGACGCGACCGTATTCCACCGCGCCCCCGTTTCCAAACACGAGCACTTTTCCCAATAGGTTTACACCGAAATCCCATTCGTATCCACTTGGACTCTGGACACGACTCACCTTGATGCGGTGTTCATTTCTTTCATCATCCGGTCATTCGCTCCAGTGAAACGGGAATGGATGGTGAAACGTAAGAACTCGATCGAGCAACAATGAATTCGGGACACATCCTCGCTGATCCGTAATTCATTTCCCTACTCTGGAGTAGCCAGCTGATTGCTTGAAGATGAGATACTTTCTCCTTTTACGAGCACCATCTGCTTGCGATCAATTTACTCTTAATCTCAGCGTGGCTTTAAAATAGGCGACCGTAGGAGTCTTAAAAAGTGGGAATGTGTTAATATGGGAGTGCTAGTGCCCTCCTCGAAAATGTTTTCCCTAATGGAATCCTCTCATATGACACGTACTCGTGAAACGTACACATCATGAACACAGAACGTAACTTAAGAACCAATGTTTTTAATGAATCTTTTACAAAATATTGAGACGGGGTGGTCCAGTGGGTAGATTACTGGTACACTGACTAGAAACCCCGGTCAAATTCCACGTGGTGCCTCGCGGGACCCTAGGGTTCACCCAAGATATGTGATTTGTCGTGTGGCAGATATTCTCTGGGAAACAACTGGTTGCACAGGGAAAAGAGCAGCCCCTCTACCCTGATATATGAATTTCACCTGACTTGTAGAGGTTTTTACGAAGTTAGCTCCATCATCACCAACCAACTAATAAAACCAACTTAAGGATTGATTTTTGTGGATTATAGAAAAAAATTTTGACGTAGCAGATGCATTTCAATTGCAAAAAATGTGTTCATACCCTTGAAAATGCTAATGTGGAATTGTAAATAGAAATGAAGTCGATATAATGAGATAGCCTGAATATATTCAATCAGGTTTAGTATGTATGGCGCCTTTCCACTCCAAGTGACCGTTTACGCTCCCCCCCTGATATCAGAACTTGTCAACTTTTCTTTATTTTATGTCAGTGGTCTCACTCAGTCACTCCAGGGTACTCACATTCCAGGGTTTGTGAGGACACAGCGGCACTCATTTCCGTCGCGAGTTGGAGGAATGAATGGGAAATACGATGAGGCTTTAGGGGTCTGAGATGTTTCTAGGATGACACCTAAATAAAGTCTGAGATGAGCTACGGGTAAGGTGGGGAGAAAACTGCTATTTTGTCTCCACTCCGGGAATGATAAATATAAAACGAAAGTCGCAACTGTTACAGCAAAACTAATTCTGTTAACCGGGTTACGACTTCAGATACAGAACATCGTCATTCAAACTGCCAACTCGTGACTGTACTTCGCTAATGATGACGCCTCCGAGATTTCCTTAATTTTTATTCTTTCCCGATATTTACTCTCCCTAAACTTCGCCTCGTGGGCCTTATATCAGTTAAAAATGTTATGGAAATAGGCAAATAATTTCAAATGAGACTAAAATTAGTTTTGTAGATATGTGGTCAGATAAGTTTTAGATTTTTATGTTGATTTTGTTCGTGATTTTTATCCAAAAGGTAGTTTTGACATTTTAACTTTATGACTAATTTTCAGCTGCGGTTTATAAAATAATGTTGCAGGAACTTTACTCTGAGATAATATTGATAAACAGTTAGTGGCAGTGAATGGTCTCAAGTCTGGTTTGACTTGAGGATCCTTGATAATATTTTTACTGTTTTATTCTCTTAATGTCTTGTGCTTTTAAATTGTAGCCACCAGAGTCAGTGTTGTGGATAATGTACAGGTCTCCTTGGCTATACGGTTAGAGGTTTGTGCCCTACACTAGATATAGCTTTGTCACAGGCAGTTGAAAAGAACCGCTAGCTTTGAGGCAAACGGTATGATTACCAACCTTTCCCACGAATCCCCAGTTTTTTGTTGAAATTTTGGTCTTTCATAGCGAGGATAGTGTTTCAATGAAATATGGTACTACACATTACTGTACTTGTGAGCCATGACTAACACAACAAAAAATATCCTGAATACCTAATTATACGTATTAAAAAACTCGTACTTAAGCTGTGCATACTATCTACCTCCCTTAATACCATCAAAAGTGCCTATATTTTTCTTCCCTTTACCATAGTTTTCCTAATATTCTGCGCTCAATTTCCTTCTGCAGCATTCCATCGTCTCTCAACATCTCATCTATTTATTTGTCCAGCTTTTATAGAATTTTTCCTAACACCGCCCCACTTCCCCTACTATGCCTTGAATGTCTTCATTTGTACTCCTTTCTGTCTCTCTTATTTTTCCATTCTTCTTCCCACCCACATCTCAAAATCCTCCTACTTTCACACATCCTCTTGCCTCAACGACCTAGTTTCCGAGCCATACGAAACAATTAAGAATATGCATTATTTGAAGTCATCCCCATAGCCAACGACCGTGACGTGGTGGAAGGGCTTGTGCGTTTATATGAACCCTAGACTTATACTAGTGGGAGCAATGATAATTGCTCCTAGTAGGGTCACCAATGCCAGGTAGATCGAATGGTAGGAGACAGACGAAAGGTAGTCCTCGCAGCGTCTGCTCATAAGTGAGGTGGCTGCAAAGGCGATTGACTCCAGTAGGGCAGCTATTTCATAGGTGATATCACGTAAAATATCTATTCAGAAAGGCAAAAGGAAATACCCTCAGTTATTTATCCCATGAATTATGATTAACATAGGCATGGAGATGAGTCCTAGCCACTGCTTGACTGGTCTGCTGGGTCATGTATCATGCCCGGCAGTGGGAGAGGAAAGGTTTCCGCGGCCGTCATCACACAAAATATTTGAAAAGAGGACTCAACATCAGCAGCAAAGAGGGCAGAGAGCAAACCAGTTAGAATAGGGACTTGGATTGTTAGGACAATGGTGAGGGAAGGGAAATTAGAAAATTTACTCGTAAAGCGGGAGATAAAGAGCAGATATATGGATAATTTAGGACTGTGCGAGGTGAGATGAAAGGATAGCGGGGATTACTAGAGTGATAATTATACATAGAGTATTATACAGCGGAGGGGAAGAGAGCCAGTAAACATATAGTTAGCGACTGATAGAATATTCTTGCGCGTAGTAGAAGAACAAGCTGAACCAACGAACTTGGTCATTGTTCAGGTCTACATGCCACCAAGCAATCACAGGGAGGTAGAACTCGATTGGGTATACGATCAGTTAGATGAAATAACTGCAAGTGTTCCTGGAGAGAAACATTCGTTAGTTATGGATTGGAATGCGACGGTTAGCGAAGAAAGAGAATGACAGTGAGGGTCTAAGGATTAGGAATAAGAAATGACCGCGGAGAGAAAGATAGATAGATAGATAGATAGACAGAGGTCCTTATTTGGGCGAAATTGAGACCTAATGGTCCGTTCTTCCATTTAACCTTTCGTCGTATACATATTATATTAGGCATTAAACTTATAGTTACATTCATATGTACACATTAATACATGTAGACAGACAAATTCATTTAGCACAGATTTGCACATCGAAAAGAAAAAAGTATATATATGTACACACACACATACATAAATGTATACACACATACACATATACATACATATATACATACAAAAATATAAATATACATACACATACACACATACATATACATACACATACACACATATACATACATATATGCATACACATACCTACACATATACATACATATATATCCAATACATACATATATATACAATAGATTTCTGCGGGAGTCGGGGGCTAATCGTAACTAACACTCGGTTTGGACACTAAAACACCTAGGAATATATGGAAAATGCCCGGGGGTTCAGAAATTTGTCAGACTATATTATGGGTAGACACAGATTTAGGAGGTTTGATTAATTCGCACAGTTTCTCGTGAGCTGACGTAGATTCAGGACATAATTTAGTGCTAATGTATGGTAGCTTCTATCTATGGTAGCTAATCTAATGTTAATTCGGTTTTAATTCAAAACCTACCTTAAACAAGAGACCGCCACATGATAATAATTATTACTTGAAAAAAGATTCATATTATATTCAGTTGTATATAGTGTTATAACTGTATCATGCGGCCTTGTGTTTGTATATAGAATACTGGGTGGTCGAGTAATACCTTGACCTCTTAAGGTAGGTGGCCAACCGTCACTGGCTCACACCTCGATTGATCTACTATGTCCCGGTCCGTAACCTGTTGATGAGCCAAAATAGGCCTATCAAAATTCCAGAAAGCATTCGAAAGACAAAAGAAAACATAATATTTTCTCATTATGTCCTTAAATTTTGCATCATATTTTCGTGTGTCCTCGTTTATTGTTTAGTCTACAGGTGTATGAATAGGCAGGTGAGTGATTTGTATTTTTGGTAGAAATGTTATCAGGAAAATAGTAGGCGTTTTGCAATTCATTCCGTTCAAATTAATGAATTAAAAAACTGTGGCGAAACAAAAATAAAAATCAGATTTTCCATGATAATAAACACGAGCACAAGAGTCACTGCGTGGCTTCAAGTTGTAGTAGTAAACCCAAGCACACTTTTTACACAGATGAGTTCCATCGGCCGATTTGCGTATTTAATCAAGTGGGAAAGTGAATCAATTTCATATGTTTCGCTGAAATCTCCGAATAAAATCTTCACAAATTTTTAACCTAGCATTGAACCGAAATGATTTAATCCCGGCGGTCTTTATTTCGTCCTCTCATTTCCCCCGTGCCTTTTAGCCTTCGGAAGGGGTGACGAGAAATTACTACGTGAAATTATTTCGTGCGGAGCCACTCGGGATTCGTTTGGCCAGCAAAATTTAAACCTCCATCGAAGTGGGTCACAGGTTGCGGATCGGGGTGGGGGCGCGTGCGTGGGAAGGCGCGTATGGCGGGGGTAAGGGGTAGGGGTGGAGGGTGGATGTCGAGGCGTCGGATTGACTCAGCGGCGGCATCTCTTCCCTCGCGTCCTCCCCCCTGCTCTCCTAAAGCTGCGAGAAGCCTTTGTTTCTCACTATCGCGTTATCATTCCACCACACACACATACACACACAACGTTCGTAGTTTCCCTCCTCTGCCAAAACTTGCACGAACCCACCCATTTACTTTGCCTTTCCCACCCCTATCCCACACCTCCCACCGGGGATGGCTCACCACCCCTGGTCCCGCTCACTTCTTTCCCCTTCAATGCTCAACAGGATCGCCAGAATCCATCTCTCCTAATTTCGTTAAACCAACGACATTAATTAACCCGGAGGTTTATTTGATAGGCGAGGATTAAGCTCACCCAGAACGAAGCCTTAAGGCGTATCAATTTCACACATTTAGGTTAATAAGGGGCGCTAGTTCGTATCCTTGCGCCGCCGTTCGGTTTTCGACGATGCTCAAGTGCACAGAAAATCGCACTCCTCGGATTTTAGTTAGGGTTGTCCAAATATGTCACCCAGGATTTGAATCCGGGATCATTCGGTGAGTAGCTGAAAGCTCTACGCACTGGACTTTCACACTTCAAATATCGTTAAGCAAATAACCACATGTATTCATACTCTAGATGGAGTCAAATCAGTGCCCCGTGGCTGATTTACCTGAAAATGTCCTTTTAGCCGGGTGTTAAATTGGGTCTTTAAAGCCTCTAGGAATAGACAAATATCCAAAAAGCAGTTAAATGCTGACATCACTGCGTGGATCAAAATTCCGCTTAGGAAAGAGCTGAACGCGGTTTCGGATACGTCTTTTAGGCTCCTTAGCATCGTTTGAAGCCTACGCACGTTTTCACGGGAAATCAAACGCTAGTCAATCTGTCGCATTGAGATTCACTTTTCCCACTTAGTGGAGTGAAGTTTAATCCTACAGCTACCCTGCATTTAATTAGAGAGAAGCATTACTCGATTACCGACTTGTAGCAGTGAGTTCGAATCCTTTTAAGCCCATAAAATGCAGTGCTGATCATTAAAAAAAAATTAAACCGCAAGTGAATCTTATTTCATAGCCAGATACCATTTTTCCCGAAGTTAATGGACCAAATAGATGAATCAGTTTGAAAAATACGAGCGCGGTTATTCTTTCATGCTTACTTATTTTTAAAATATTATTTTCGTAATGCAAGAAGTTCATGGAATACCGTTCTTGCTTTCCGAGCCAAGACAAAAATGGCGGTTGCCAATAGCATGAAGAAAATTCTGTTATTGCTTGGGTATTCGGGGCTTCGGGTAAAAAGTGCATCCTGATCCCGACGAGTACTCAAGGGAGCACAGTCTCGGGGCGAGTAGTTCAGGTATTTTCTGTCTTCCCGATGAGTTTTTTTATTTTATTCTTTAAACCTCTTAATGGTTTTTGCACTCTTTGTTTTTATCATGAACTTTTGAAAGTAAATGCGTCCTTTCATGACCGGGGAAACGTTATCACGGTCTTTATTCCGTTGAAGAGTGGCGCAGTTTAGTTTTTCCAAAGAAAACTCTAAAATTCAATTGCCCTCTTTTTTGGGTTTAATTGGTGGGTGGCGGTCTATGGACAATTTCTTTCTAGTTGATAAATGCGGGCGAATCCAAGTGGGGGTGGAAAGATCCATAAGGGTAACAACCTTACTCTGGGGATCATTGTTGGCTTTAATAAAATTCAAAATGAATATTCCTTCTGCAACCAAAAATGATTTTGAATATCTACTGTACCTTGATCATAAAAATGTCTAGTGTAGAGTGCGTTGCAGTCACTGAATTAATGCAATTAGATCAACATAAATTTCAAACTTCTCTGTAGGAAAACTGTTATTTCCCTGTAGGAACAAATTGAGTAGCTTCCCTGTAGGAAAAAGGTTATAAGATTTTTTTCAAGCATAGAAATGACTCTCCTCTTGGAAAATTTTTAGATCCACTTCTGTGATTAATAACGGTGCAGTCCCCTGTTTCGTATCTATCTGAAGTGACAACTCATTTCAACTGAGACTAGCAATCCAGTTAGTAATTTAATGGTGATCTGAGGTGACTTTTGGGTTTTCGTCGTACAGTAGATAAGAGGGAGTAAAATTACCAGAGTTGTTTAAATCACAGAAACCTCAGCAAGATTTCCTTCTAGATTATCACTCTTTGTCCGAGAAATTGTTTACTTTTATACATCACATCCTGCAGTTTATATAATTTCTAATGCCATTTTTTGGTTACAGTGAAATAGTAGAGAATGATCTCATGCCCACATTTAAAATAATAAGTCAATCAGACTGCTTTATATGTACTCGTATTTTTTACGGTGCATAAAATGACGCAGAGTTTCTGAAAATATATTGCAGAATACTATTTAAAACGTAACAAAGGTTCCAGAATTTGTTTCCGTCCATATTATTTTCGTAAGAAAATAATTTAGGCATTTTTGTGGTCCTACGAATAGTTTTATACCTGATAATGATTAAGAAAATGAATTATGCTTTTAAGCGTACATGTATATTTTAACTGAAAATTGTGTCCTCAACGCTACTGCATATTATGACTAACAAAGGCATATCATTATTTGGGGTGGGTGCGATTTAATTAAATGTTTAATTTTCTTACATGTTTCAACATGAATAATTTCGGCCATTGAAATTTGATTTTCTATTTATATTCTCTTGATTTTTTTGTTGGGATTGACTGCAGAGCAAGTAGTTGATTTTCCTTCCGAACCTAATGTTTAATCCTCTTTGATTCCGAAATCTCTCTGCTATTCGATTTTTGCATGAAGGTGCCGTGTACGAAAAGAGGAAGAGGAGTGCAATGACTCTCGGAAAGGGCCATTGATGAGTGTCATCCATTGTCGCCATTCGTAAACAGCTGTTCGAAGCGGGAAATCTTAGTCTGCTCAACTTTTTTTTGCGTACTCGTGTGTGTGTGGTTACTGAGTAACTGTGATTGTAGCAACGCCGCTACACAAAATAGGAAATATTTAATATTTAACTCATTCATGTGATCACTCTTCATTTTCGTTTTCCATCACTTCGAAATTCCATTGGCAGTTCGTACTTTAATATATTGCGTGACGAGAGGTAGCCATTTGCGATTATTTTCACCGTTTTTTTCTTTGTTTTATTTTATGTCGAAACGTCATCGTAGTAATTTTAGGCAGTGAACCTGTTTCCTTCGCCCGCGTTATCACTTTGAATCTGTACCGTATTTTTATGCCACGAAATAATACTTCTTCCAATCTGTTATTTATATTTTGCTTTTGTGCAAATGACACTTATTGCTGTTTTGAAGAAACAACTTAGCTTTTGGCAAATGATTAAAAACGTTTTCTTCTTTGGTAGCGGTATCTCTTAAGGTTGCGAAATTGACCCTGTTTCTTAAGGACCTTTACACGCACACAAATCTCTATCACCACCTTTCATTAAAAACATACGAATTCTTAATTAATCCGAATGACACCTTGGTAATACAGTGAAGGCAGAAGAAATGAATTACATTATCCGCAACTACAGTGAAATCCAACACGATGTGCTTGGTAGGAATACGATAAGATATTCACACTTTTTGTCGTTAGCACTAATTAGGCATCATTATTATTCTTATGAAGAGCGCGAGGTTTTTAAAGAGGTTTCACTGCATTTCATTTTAAAATGACATCCCCCCTCTCTATTATGTATCATATTTGAAAAACAAATGATTTTTTCACGAGAGGGAATGTCAAGGCCTTAATTTCGTCCTGCTAAGGTAGTAGTACCCTGTACTGCTTGCATTCAACACTTTCCTCCCGCCGTCCTCCTCGTCGTCTTTTGTTTTTCACCGCACACCACGTCCCCGGCCTTCATGATTCTCGTCCTTCTTCGCTCATTCTAAAACTCCAATTCCCTCCTCCGCCCCTCCCCTCACAAACCTCCCTCTCCGCACCTCCACTTCCTCCTTTACCTTCTCCCTCCCATAACACCCTGCCTCACCCCCTCCGCTCCTGCCCCCTTCCCTCCCTCATTCACCCCTCCGACTCCCACCGGCCGCACACTGGCTCCATCGCTCTTTATCCCCTGTTGCGTGTGGGGGCATTTATAGTTTGCCGACGCGCCGCTCGCCTCCCCGTGGCGTCGTCATCGCCTTATCGCGCGCGCGCTGGAGGAGGAGGAGGAGAGAGGGTCGGTGGGTGTGTGTGTATGTGTGTAGTGTGTGTTTGTGTGTGTGTTGGTGGGTGGGTGGGTGGTGGGAAGGAAGGGGTAGGGTTTTCCTTCGTCCTGGAGATGGCGCGGGGGTGGAGGAGTCGAGAAAGGGAGGGGAGGGGAGTGTGGGTGGGAAGGGTGTTCGAGAAGCGAGGGGGTATGCGGGGGAGAGAGAGGGGTGTGGCGGGGGGGGAAGGCGGGGTTGAGCGGGTAAGGGGCGGGTGGGCGTTCGAGGCAGCCCCCAGTGCCCCTCGGGGTCGAGCCCCGGGATGACGAGTGTTTGGACGGCGAGGACTCTCTTGACGTAGCCGGGGATTCTTCCCCCCCGCCGCCGCCACCCCTTCCCCAGTGAGAGAGAGACAAAAGAGTGGGCAATGTCCGCCGCCGTCGCCTCGGTGTCTTCGCCCCATCTTCCTTCCCCGCCGCCGCCTTCGTTCCACCTCCCGCTCGCCTCGACGTCGGCCGTCGCCTCGACGCCCCACCCGGCCGCCGCCTTGCTGCTGGCCGCGGCGGCCGCCAACGCCCCCAACGCCTCCCTCGATCAAGACTACGGTAAGGGGGGAAGGAGAGCGAGGTGACCGCCTCCCTGAAGAGAGAGGTGCTCCCCGGCGACGATGATCCGCCATTTGATTTTTTTAAATCGCTTCAATCCGCGGGGAGCAAGAAGGGGGATTCTGCCGTGCGATCCCGTCATGTATTTTTACAGGGAGGCGTTTTTACGTTGATTACATCTGTGTCGTGTGCGGATCTACGGGTATGTGGGGTGCACGACCTCGCTTCTATTTTTCCACGGAAAAAAAAGTACGTGTTCGGTCGTTATTCACTCTTAGGTGTTTTTAGTTTCATGATCCCCTTGCCTGCGTGAACTTACCCTAACCTATTCTCCTGCGACAATATCTGGGGACCTGCGGATTTGGGGTCATTCGCGCCATGTGAAGTGACTGGGGACTATTCCTAACACTCCCTCCTTGCACGCGGAGGTTGGGGGACATCTGTGTGGCGGCGGCTCCTTTGTGCTTTCCGTGAGTGGGAGGGTCCTCTCCGTCTCTCGCAGAATTACGTTCCGCGGGGATGTCGATCGAGACGCTAGCAGGAATCAGTTCAAATCGCGTGGTTTACAGGCTGTCGTTTGGGGTGAGCTGTCGCGGGCGCCGAGTTTCTACCCTATCCGATCCGCCCTCGCGAAACGTCCCGCGTCCCCTTCGCCGACTCGTCCCACATCGCCTCCACATCTTTTTGACGCGAGGACGACGCACTCAAATTCCCCTCCTCTCCCTTCCCATGACCCCTCCCCTGACCGTCTCCGTATCTCCTCGTGCTCTCCAGAAAAAGAAAAGTAGCTTATCTCAAAGGGTCTCGTCTCGGTCGGATATCGCGATCCGTTTTGAAATGCGAAGCTCGCGTTTGAATCCTATTTCTCTCCCTAGCCTGAAGAAAAGAATGGACGTTAACGCCTTCCTATAATTTTCGCCACCGCGGCGCGTAGCACCGATCGAGGGGAGGGGTGCTAGAAGATGGAAAAAATGAATTTCTGTGCACGTGTACCCGAGATGCATAACCTCTCCCCCCCCCCCGGGGGAGGAGATATTCCCGAAAAGTCAATCGATAATCGAAGCGATTAGGCGAGGATTTACTCGGATACACTGGATTGTGTGAGTGTGTACAATATTGCCGGTTTGGTTAGTCGGGAGAGAGACGGAGAGCGTAGGAGGATGGCATGATTGCGGAGGGTGCGTGGGTGTGTGTGAGAGAGAGAGGGGGGGTGGGGGAGCGTAGGGAGGTGGATCGGGAAGGCGACAGACCGGAAGTGGAAGACGAGGCGAGGCGGAGCAGGAGAGTCGCGGGGGAACGCGGAAGGGAATGGGGGAATTGGGTGGCCAGCAATAGGGCCCCTCTCTTCTCTCTTCCGTGGGGAGACGCGGGAAGGAGAGAGAGTGTGTGCGCGCGATGTGGTGGGCGACGAGAGATACCGGGAGATAGGGACGTGAAGGTGGGAGGGAACACGCGAGGAGCGGATGGTGGAAGTCTCAAGGACAAGGTGGAGTTTCGGGGCTGGAGAGGTTTAGGTGGTCTGGGATGGGTGTCGGGGTGTCGAGGTTCCGAGGAGGGGCACAGGGATGAAGGGTGGAATCTTGTGGAGGGCGGGGGGTTGAGTGAGCTGCGAGGTAGGCGGGCTACGGGACGACTTAATTCGGTCTGAGTTGAGGCCATCTCGCCTCATCCTCGGAAATTAACCTAAGGCTAGAGTAAATGTGGGGAAAATGTGAATAGGGATGGAAGGGGATGGAGATTGAGGAAGGAAATGTGTGTTTGCATATGGAAAACGGGCGACGGGCATTTTGCGAAAGCGGTATTATGGTAGGGTGCGAAGATTATGAAATGAAGCGATGAACTGAGAATAATGAATTATACTTCTCCGTGTTTGAACACGGTCCTATTGAATTATCTAAGGGAAACGAACGCCAATTAAAGTATTTGGAGGGAGTCTGAAGATTATGGTCGCGGTATGTCTTGGTCGAATAAAAATTTCCGGTTTGCTTCTTCATTGATTATAACTGATTAAGGCTACCACATTGCATAAAAATATTTTCGGTATTAAACGAGCAATCTTCATACTTGTGAAAGTCTATCACAAAGTATTAATTCTTAAACACGCACATAGCAGCGGGACGAGAGAATTCTCGTTATTTCGTACGTTACTAAGTACTCATTTTGATATCGAATGTGACTCAATTGGATGTTTGATTAAGGCAACACCAATGAAAGTGGATGAATTGTTGTTGGACAGATTTCGTTGGCACGCGTAATAGTTTTTTTAACTGGCGAATGAAATGAACGTAGGAGATATTTTCAAGCGAAAATGTCTTTATCTAGTTTCATCCTGATTAACAAAGTGTTTTAAATTTTCATTACATAGAATTTCCTGCTTGTTCTTAGTATTTTTGTTTCTTCAAAATGAAATAATTAGGTCACGTAGACAACTCGCAACTACTAGATTAGGAGAAAAAGTAAGGGGAGTGCAAGATGAGAAAGGGAAACGAGGGAATCGTGTTTGGTAATTGCAGTTTTTTCCTTCGGGGACAGATCGTATGCCCGGGAACATTATGCGCTTATCTCAACCAATTTGAGCAATTAAAGCAGTAAAGATCCACGAACCCGAACACATTTTGATTCAAGTGATGGAAAGGATGACGGGGAGCGGTACCCAGCTTTTCAAGTTCCGTGTTTTTTTAGGGCAAGACTTCTAATGTTCCGCAGTCACACTATGTGTATTAGGAGACGGCAGACCTTTTTGCCTCCGTCTGATCAGTTTTGTAAATGGGCTTCACACGAGCCTACTCGTAATCTTGGAACGTATCGGGGTTGAAAAGAGTGTGCGACTTAGTTAACTGCCACGAAAGGCACGAGTAATCGATGGATATTCTCGGTACATTTCAGAGACTGGTTAAATTTAGGATCTGGAATCCTCACAGAAATGCTGCACATTTCCGTGGGACACAATTTTAGAAATTTGGGTAATGATAATTTGTTTATAACACGCTCAGAAATGATAACGAAGAGATGTTTGGATAGCGAAATTGGACTGTTTTGGTATTCTAGTATTATGTAATAGAATCATCGTAATTAACTGTCGAGCTTAAGTTTTTCCACATTGGTGGATAGCATCGATAACATTTTGTTTCTTAGGATATTTCTAAGCAGTGCTAGAAATGTGTTCCCATGTGGCCAATAGATTTTTAAAGCTTCAAGAAGAAGATTAACCTCACGAATAAATTATTACTTAGAAAAGTGACATTCATCCGCAAAAGCTTGCTTTTAACCCACCATATTACAAGGGATTGGGGATGGCATAGTGATGATTTGTTCCATTCCATATGAAACTCAAATAAAGTCACAATTTTTCCGATCAATTAACTTCTCTAGAGCTGCATTAATGTATTTTATTACAGATATGTCTTCAGCAGAAAACTATAGTTGAATCTTTATGCACTGAAAATGGAAAAAAAGCAGGTTAAACAACAGAAGATTGTTTGTTTGAGCTAATTTTTAATGTGATTCGTAATCTAAGGATCTTGTTAGAAATCCGTGGTGGTGGATTTTTCAATGGTATTTGGAACCATGCTTGGTTACGATGTGTATTGAAGATTTTTTGTCTACCCGTATCTTAAAACTATGATATCTCATCGGATGTTTCCTAATGATATTATTCATGGTAACACATACATTCCTTCCATCTCTTACATCGCTTATTTCTATGTATGTGTTGTGGTTGCCTGCCTCTTAAGTGGCACACGCCAATTAACTCTGCTGTCACGGTCCTTCCGCAATCAAACGATGGAGTAGAAACAATTTGATGATGAATGAAAAATGCGGAATGAAATCCTAAATCTATAGGTTTAAAAAAATTGAATATTTATGTTTCAACCAACAGATACATAGAGTATACCCAGTGGGGAAATAGTCAATTTTTAAAAGAGACATTAACTGAAAAAAGGTTTTGCGAATATAAATTAACTAAAAATTTTCCCATGCGTTTGTCAAACCTCCGCTATAAATGCTAGGACACACTAATTCATTTTCGGAGTTTTAGTTGGACTTGATAATTTTTGTTTTAAATTAGATAGTCGTATTGAATTACAGCATGTTAATTTTCAGCGCCGGTGGCGTTAGGCAGTTTGGGCCGTATGCTGTTTTATTTTGGGTGGGCAGTCACAGAAAACCTTTATGGCCATCAATGTGGCATTTAATCTCACCTTTAATTACTCCAAAAATATGGCGACTGCTGTTGTTTTATGGTTGAGCCCAAAATCTAAAACCCTTTTACCCGTCGGGTAAGGACACTTAACTGGCCGATTAAGTTTATTTATGCTAGGATAAAATAACCTGAAAAAGGAATTATTTCATGATTGCCCAAATAAATGAAAGAGTAGTAGTTATTAAGTTGACGTTTAAAGATTTACAGAAGAAAAAGTGCTCTGGCGTCCCAAGCAAGAAAGAAATACTATGATTGGACATTCACAGGCGCACTTTGCTGCCACGCACATTTATCGAAGTAAGCATAGAAAGCACAACTCCAGAAGCAGACATGAGTCCTTATTATTAGTCAGGCTGTAAGGTGATTTGGGATGTAGCAGCCACAGAGGAGTGGGAGGGAAAGCACGGAAGAGAGACGCACCGACATGACTCGTCGCAAGCGGACTTTACGTCAAACGCCAAAGCTAAAGAATCGGTAATTGCCATTATGCTCCCCAAGGACCGAAGTAATATTCGTGGGACTCATGCATCAAAATCGGATGAGCCTTGCTCCCGCGCGCACGCGATTTTTCTTCAAGAGCTGTCGGAGACATTAGCTCGAATTAGATCCGTTATCATTTGATGAGCGAGCAGTTTAGGAGGAGCGAGTCTATTCCGCTGGGACGAGGTTAAAGAGAGACGAGCGTGGCTATGGGGAGCAGCAGGAATGGAGAGAGAGAGAGAGAGAGAGAGAGAGAGGGAGTGGCGAAGCAAGAGAGATCCGAAAGGGGAGGACGGTGGTGGGAGTGGAGAAGGAAGTGTAGCCTGGAGTACGCGGGGGAGGGGGTAAGGGAGGAGGGAGGAAGGACGATGGGTGAGGGTGAGCAAAAAAGGGGACGATTTGAAGGGGAAGTTCGCCGCCACCCGGTCCCTTGTCAACTGTCCTCCCGCCGCCGCCGCTCTCAACCCGCTTCGTTCTTAGGCATTCCTTTTGTTTTACATTTCGTCCGACCAATCAAAGTTAAATCGCAGTGACAGAGGTCCATTGTGCTCAAAGGGACAAACACACACACACACACATCCACGCACAGGGAGGCGAAAGGGAACGGGCGGTAGAGGAGAGAAGGATCGGCACGAGGTTTTTGGGCTCTTTCGCTGTTGCCTTTGCGTGGGAGATTCGAGCCTGTAGCGCACACGCTTCGTAGCCGATGAGGGCTGCCTCGCCTGGGGAGTCGGAAGTCCGAAATTCCGCTGTAAATAATGCTCTGGGGCCTTCTTTACTGCGCATGGAATTTTAGTTGCAAAATACTTGAAGCCGTTTGCTTTGAAGTTCCGCATCGTAAATGCTACGAATATCAATACAAGATGAAAGACGTTTCCATAATCCGTTAGTGCATAGGCAATGGTTCTTTTGCTCCTCATTGATCTTTAATTTAATTTGCACTCACATTTGCTTTGTATGAACTATTCTCTTCGATTGAGGCAAATATTAGCATCAACCATTCATTTGTGACTCATATGTGTTCACGGTACATCATAATTGTTTTATTTTAAATTTCCTATTTCACTTCAGTTTTACAACTGAATTAATTTACAATCGAAGAATGATAAGGAAAAATTATATTTAGTATTCTTAGCTCGATTATTTAATTCTTAATAAATATATAGCATACCTCTCCAGTGTACTAGGGAAGGGCAACGAAAACCTTTCTGGATTACTTAAATACTCATTCCATAGATTTTGCTTTAATAGGCCTGAAAGCTCTAGCATAGCGTGAATGAGTCCGAGTTCTTATGAGAGCTTTATTAGGTAGGTTGTGTGACATTTAATCCCCGGTTTTGCGAATTGCTCTTGTTCATAAGAATGCCTAGAGGATGAGGCTCTTTCTTCTTAAAAACTTGGGTTATTTGTTTCCCTAACGACGCCCAATGAATTGATTATACCTTTCAACTGAGAAGGCAGAATGAACAGAAATATTAATTTACTAATTAGCGTTTAAATTCGTGAATAATATGAAGGCATTCATTTTTCAACTCTGCGTTTTGATACGAGCCCAAATAGACCAAATCAATGTTTCTGTGTGAGATTTGTGTGTTAAAAGAATGTTAGTCGAAACGGTGTCGGGGATGGGGATCTGTAGGATAACCAGTTCCTCCCATTTTATTAGAAATTAAAAAAAAAATCTTTATCGTGGAATACCAATTGTGGTGCTCTATAATAGCCTTGGTTAATTCACAAATGCATACAAAAATGCACATATTTCTGAAGGTTTACATGAAATTTGGCGCGTTATAAACATGCGTAAGGTGGCTTTATAAAGTACATAACTATTGTAAAATATGAATTAAAAATTTAGCTAGAAAATAATTGAAATAATTTTGAAAACATTGCAGCTTTTTAAGAAAAAATAAGCCAGTATTACTGTCACACTGTAAACACACCCACGTTTTCTACGGAAAATAAAAAATATTTTTGAAGAAAAATTTCAATGGGAGTATTTATACATATTAGTATCAGTAGATTATTTTATTTGCAAAACAATTTATTTTATTTCATAGCCAGGGGAAATTGGTATTATGGCTGTGTCCCGCATCAGTTTCATTTATTGATGAAATCAGGCTGGTGTGTTTTCAAGCAATGGAATGGACAGAACCATTTTCTCAATCTATTTTCAACTTACGTGCAGTTGACGTCAGCCAAATTCGTTTTAAGTACCAAGCAATAAAATTCAAGGCAAATTCTCGGCCAGCGATTAAGCCCAAGTTTTGTCGCATTAAGGTGCCGTACTGAAATGTACCAGGAAATGCAAATGGTGGAATGAATTTTCGTTGAAACCTTTAGTTTTCGAGTGGGCAACACCCAAGGAAAAGGTCCTGCCTATGGCCTTTCGCTCACGCACTCAGAATGCTACGAGACCTATCACGGCAGTATTTAAAAGCTCAGGTGTTCGTGAAATGTATTTTCTTGGAGTTAATATAATTTTCCAAGAAAGAAAATTACGGAGTATTTGTGGTTAAATTGATTTACTAAATTGCTTATGACTATATTATGTGAAGAATGCATTATAATGTAGGTAGCACTGTATTCCAGGATAAACAAAAAATCAAAGTGCTATTCAAATGAAGAAGCCTGTTATCCTAAGGATTAAATACCTCCGGATTACAAGCTATTATCATAAAAATCTTAGGCACAAAATCAGTTTGGTTAAATTGTGGTTAATATCAAATGTGTGTAACTATGCGGGGTAGAATTGAGTTTATGCATCGAAAATGTAATGCGTCTACCTCTTCTTGTTTACTTAAACTAAATTTTACTGATTTTAGTATTAATTTTTAAAAATGTTGGTATGAGGCTGAAAAATCAGCGGCGAACTCCTCTCGTGATTGCTTGATTTCAAAACTGGGGTATCTAATAAGAGGATGAGTGTTATTTATGAACATAGGAGGGATAGGTTGTATGGAATATTTCAAAATATAGCCTGAAGAGCCAATACATATACATGTAATAGACAAATATGAATGAAGTACTCTACCATGATTTGTTCATAATTAAAGTATGGATAAGGGTCTAATCTTCACATATATGTGAAAGAGTAAATGTTTTTAAGGCATTAAAAATTTCAATGCTACAATTTCAGAGTGTAGTTTAGCTCCGTTAAAAGTTACTGTTGCGGCATCTCCCGCAGATTCTTTGAAAAATGTATTAAAAATTGAAAATTCCAACAAGAACTTGGATTTATGAGAATTATGTTCCCTAGTTTTATAATTGTGAAAATCAAATCAATGTTGAAGTATGGAGATTATTAACCCTTATCGGGAAAATGAGGAAACTTATGAAATTTTCGTTAGTGAAAATACGAACTGTCATGGTGGAGATCATTTTTAAATGAGATCATACAAAATGGAATCTAGCCAACTTTCTTGGGAAATAACGCTTTACTAAGCTATTTGCTATCACCATTATCGGCGCTGCAACTCTTTCATTGCTTTGGCGTGACAGTTTCTAGCTATTTCGTTCTCGTATCGCGAAATATTTTAGGAAGATCTCCATCTAAAGTACTTTCATGAAAAGGGAAAGATAGTTTGGCTAATTCGAGATAAAAATTGTAGTTTAGCGGAGCACTGTAAACTTGGATTATTATGAAACAAAGCTTCAGAAACCACGTCTAAATGCTTTGATATTTGAATATATATTTAAAAAAAAAAATATATATATATATATGTATACATATATATACATGCATATATATATGTATATATATAAATAGTAGATAGTATATACAGTGTATAGAAAGATTGAGAACATAAATATTAAATTCTCTTGATGAGAAATATTTTTAATATTAAATTCACTAAGACGTAATTTTTTGTTCGTTTGTTTTTAACAATCGAATGGTAGGATGTATCTTCTGTCGTCTTTACAATTCGCGGGGGTGCAAATGTTATGCAAACACAAGTTGAATGTGAATTTCCTGATAGATGTTCTTTTCAGAGCTATGCAACTGTTATCTCAGGTTATCTCTCAGACTGTATACATAGATTTCTAATACAAAATACCTTACAGCAAACGCTAGGAGAAAGAGTCAAAACTGTTTACAGAATGAATTTGAATATAATAAATGAAATCAATGGTTTGATATATGGAAGCGTCCCACATTAGAGAAATAAACATTTTTGGCAGTGTTCAAACCTTTATAACATTACCGACCGAATTTGACTGCTAATTGCTATTATCAAGGTACAACAATAGTGGTGTATCTCATGTATACGAGAGATCGTATCTGCCTCACTTGTCGGTGGAATTAATTGTAGAAATGACCATCTTTCAACCGATGAAGAAGAGCAATACAGCAAGTATGGCGTAAGGTTGTTGAATTGGGAAAGGCGTTGTGAACCCAGGAGCATGAGGTTTACGCCATGGAAATATTTGAAATTGTGAAAGCTAGAAATGAGTACTTTTTATATGACCTTGTTTATGAATTTCATTCCCCAATGCTGCCCCTCTCTCTTCCTGCACATGATAGAGTATGAGTCATGCAGCTGGAGTTCCTCGGCCCCCCGCTCATTTTCCAGCTGCTATTCGCCACACTGCCTAATTGTCTCGCCTTTATCGCTGGGGTTAGTAATTCCTAACCCTATTCCCTTTCCGCTTACTTTCCTCCTTCCGTTCCCCACCATATTCCTTCCCCCATCCCTTTCACCAACTAGTGAGGCTAATCCATATGAGTAGTCCACACCGATACTGATGTGCCTTGATGATGGGTGTGTAAAATAACGAATTAGTGTTTTGTTTTAATATCATTAATATAAATCTTTTAATTGATTAAATTATTTGTTATGAACAAATACAATACCCTTTATAAGTCTAGATATCGAATCTAATAATGTTCATTTTATGTTGCCGTAATCTAATCATTTTTTTATATTTTTAATGTTCGGAAAACCAATTAGTGTAGAAATAGAATTAAAACAGAGCAGAAGTACCACCTTTAATTTTATTTGGAAATTTCTTTTTACTACAGGAATGCGATGTAAAAACATTAGAAAGTCCGCAACATAATCCTCTGCCACCAAATCTTAATGCCTCCGTTGCTGCCATCACTAATTTCATGGTCGATGTATCTTAAAATATTTTTTCGGATGCATTAGTAGTTATTATTAATAATCCTTCCGATATTATAGCGTAGTCTTAAGACGGCTGCGGAACAAATCTTATTTTCCCCATGTTCTATGAAGTTTTTCATGCATCTTCGTATGTTTCCATGCCTCAATTCATTACTAATATCCTATCGGCGAAAAAAGCAGCCTTTGAAATGAATTTTGAATTATTTGCCTATAATAATGTCTTAAAATAACTTGGTTTCAATTTCACACAAAGGAAAGGCAAAACAGAGCTTCGTAAATACATCGTTACTTTATTTGAAATATGAGTCAAAAATGCTTTTCAAATGATTAAAAATCCTTATTATCATGAATCGGAATTTTTTTACAAAACTGTGAAATAATGTGGTTGAAATCAAATATTAAATCAATGCAGAATAGAGGAATCGTAATATTTGTTTTCTGTTGGATGAAAACATTTTGCACAAGTAGTGGTAGGTTTCAATGAAAGGTCTCGATTATAGACGTAATGCCATGTAGTTGTTGCATTGATGTTGTATGTGATTACATAAACGGGTTACAGAAAGACGTATTGTCAGCGTAGTATCCTATAGCTCTTCCAAAGTTAAATTCGTCATCTTTTAGAACGTTAAACTAAGGTTTTTTTTAAATCAGCCCTTTAGGTTTTTTCAATCCTTTTAAGATTTGATTAAATTGAATAACTAAAGTTTTTTTAAAACCAAAATGTTATAAAACTTAAAACGGGAAATTAAAACATAGGTCTGTAACTAATGTAAAATAAATAGCATTTCATTTTCGCCGTTGGAAAGAATGAAATCGAGTCTGTATTCTTTGGTGGTGTAATGCTTCTTTATGTAATGTCACCTTTCACGATATAGACGGAGTCATCTTCTTTTTCTTGCTGTCTTGACACAAATGGTATGGTATCCTTTTGTGCTCGTGATATAGGATGGAATGCCCTCAGTGAATTCGAGGAAAATAGATATTTTCTGATGCAAAAGGAAGTGAGAATTTTTAGAAATTCTTCATCATTTAGGGATATTTGATTCTCCTCTGAGCATGAGCTCGGGAGAAGTGATCCTTTGGCTAGCCATAGACTTGAATCGCATGTGATGAAGCCGTAAAGCAAACGACGGCGTATTTACAAATAGCCGTCAAAACTTCCCGTGATGTTTTCTCACAAAGTTGATTTTTCATGGGAAGAAACATTCGTGTGATGAGAGAAATCTTAGTCAGATCAAAACTTTGGGCGAAACAGCCCGTAATCATTTAGGATTATTGATGTCGGCCGGGGTGTGACCAGTTTTGCTTCGACACCCTCCTCTTTTGCCGACGATGTTTGTTTGAAAAACCTTTTGTTGGAAAAGCAAGAAAGGAAATGAATTGTGTTATAAATTCATGCGTGTATGCGTTTATACTTATAAATGCGGGTTTCCCCAAATGAACGAAAAATGCTCAATTTTGCGGCAGTAAACTCCCGCTCTAGGTCCCTACTAAGCGACTCAAACTTTTCGTTTAAAGGTGAGAAAATATTTTGATAAAAAGTTTGTAATTGTATTTTTGGTTGACAACTAAAATATAAGTAAAAGGAAAACATAAACATATTATATTTCAACAGAATTATCCTTTGATTAGTCAAATATTTTAGTCATAGCCTTCTCTAGTAAAAATAAAGTTTTTATCCTGGAAAATGTAGCAGTGGTATCCTCTTTTTACTGCGGTAGCTTCTGCTTATTCAAAGAAAGTATTAACTCATAAACAAATAATTATTTTAATATTTTTATTATTTTAGAACATACTTATTTAATTTTCGCCCTTAGATTAAAATGCAACATTTTATTCCTTCTTTTTTTCCTTAAACGCATAGTTTTTCGTTAGAAACCGACTTATTTACAATCTTTAGCAAATGTTTTCAAGGGATCATTAGGTTTACCATAAATGATGTTAATTTCTCAGGTGGTAAGCACGTAGGAAAAGAAAAATTAGGGAAATTCACCGAAAATACACATATATCCTTATAAAATATAGTAGCTCATTAATAATCATTTCAAAAAGATCATTTAGAAAGATAAATTTTAAGCAATGGCTCTTAGCATATAATTTTATTCGAAGTTATATGGAACTTAATGGATAAATATCATTTAATAGTGTCTTAACGTGTTACAAAACTAAATTACAAAAATAAAATCAGTTCATTTGGGTCATTCCCGACAAATTTCCCTAAAGAAAGCGAGGAACTTCATTGCGCATCAAAATAGCTCAGAAATAGTTTTTGTAAAAAAGGTGAACGTATGCTTGCTTTTTCTTATTTTCTCCGGCAAAAACTGCGTGAATATTTTTGTAAGGAATTTTAGTATTTGTACCTAATTTTTTATATTGACTTAGTGTGTTTTTAAGGTTTATATATGCTATGTCAAAACTCATTATCTTTCAAAAGCTATACGTACTTTCAACTAAGAGTACACTGGAGAAGACTTTAGATGAAGTCACGTGTTTGCTGTCTTCCATAAGTTGCAGTTTTGTCAATATTCTTCGCAGTGTTCACGAGAGATCGATGTCTCCAGCTTAAAGACATGTTTTCGTTTAACCTATAGGCATGAATATTGATCACCAAAACAATTAGTCATAAGTCTTATATCTTCGTTTAGGTTGACCGTATAGAGATGCATGTCATTTTACATATATTCACCTCCGAACTTAGAGATTCAGCTTACGAGGAAGATTAAAAGAGTCGCGAAACGAAAATATTATTTATTCTTTATAATTTATGAAAACATAATATTTTCGGCTTCAAATTTCTACATTTCACTTCTTTCCGCACCCTTATTATCTTTCCTTTGAATTTTAATTAATCTTTAAGCACGTAATTCTCAAGTGAATCTTAAACATCTTTTTATCCATAACAGTTGTTAGTTATTTCTTGTAGTAGGTATATTATTAAGCAATATGTTTTCCTTCCTTCGGCAACCGATCACCATGTAAGCTTAGATTTAACCGAGTTTTCTGAATCTGCCTATATTACTTCTAAAATATTATGGCCAATCTTTTTGGTACTTATATCTCATCACTGTAAATGCCTGTCCATTAATAAGGCTACCCCTAGATCCCCCTCTTCCATTATTTTACTCTGAAACGGTTTTTCTAGTAGTAACCGCTATATTTTTATTTTATTTCCCGTAACCATAACACACGTACCTATGCTTCCTTTTTGCACGCCGTGATTAGTGTTTTTTAACATTTTCCTCAGCATGTCCTTGCTTGCTATTTCAATTTTAGAGGTTTGTCCTTCTATAGGAGTCATTTTAGAGGTTAGGCTGTGTGATATCTTCCTTTGCTATGGACATGGCTGAGCAAGGATTTCGTTCGACGTCAGCCTCAGAGGCCATACCTCCTCAGATGCTTTCCACTATATCTTCAGTGGAGTGCATAAGAGTATAAAGACTGTAATAGTGACCAGGACGTTGTACTCTGTTGATTATAAACATCTTCTCAAAGGTAAATTCACTGTCATGATAATAGAGGTGGTACCCGTTACCTAACTAAATTGTGTTTTGATGGGATACCGCCACTTTAATGGCTATCTGAGTCACACAGCAGGACGCATCTTGAAGGTACAGACGTTATTTGGAGTGCCTTCATTTCTTCCGGATTTCTTAATTTATTTTCTCTCAGTATCTTACCAGAAACAATCATGATGAACCCTACAGGAAAGTTCTATGGTTAATTGCCTATCGCAAACCCATACAGAAGCACGATCAAATTATTTATTTATCCTGTAAGTGTCCCTGTTTTATTAAACGTATGGTTATAGGTGATGTAAAAACGTTTCTCGACTCTTTCATCCGTAAAAGTACGCAGCACACAAGGCTTGTATGATATGCGTGCAGTATAATATTAAAGGATACTAAGTGTGAGCTATAACAGCTATAAATTTAAATGTACGAACTCGTATATTTCAGATCGTTGCATGTATAAAGAACTAAATAATTATAGCCTGAATGAGCTAATAAATTCATTACTACAATTAAAATTGACGTGTTTATGAATAGAATCGACGTTGTTTATGGATATAATTAGTATTATAATATTAACTCTTTATAAAATTCTCAGAAACAGAAAATACCACTTGAGTACAACTTTCGTGGAGACCTAACCAATTAAAAAAAATTATTTCTCCTTTACTATGAATTTCTCAAGGGCTCATGCCCCCTATAATATGTCAAAAATATGATGGTTTACTAATATTTGGTGATTTCTACGAGTATTGCTCTGTTTTAGTGAAAAATCTCTTTTAGTGTGAAAACAAACAGAACGAAAGAAAATCAGTTTCGCTAATTTCATGCGCGTTATACTTATTTTCCAATACTAACAAGTGTATTTGTTCTTAGTTTATTCAAAATTATGACTTTTACTACCCATTTAAACGTTGAACTTTAATTTAAGACTTATTGTACGATAACAATAGGTATATTATTGGACAAAAATAATTATTTATTGAGATATTCTTGCCAGAATGGCGTGTATACAAAGCATCTATTTTATGGGACAGGTATCCTTCAGCTCCTTCCGTTTATTGTACTTGGGCAGCCGTTTCCGTAGCAGTGTATTTGTTTTTTCAACAAGTTAAACATCTGAAAATTATAACTTCTTTCAATGAACACTGTGTATTAGTTAGTTAACTTTCATATTCTATGTCCACTAAGTATTGCATTGAGTTGGAGTCATTTCTAACGTTTGAAAAATATTATATTAAAATGTTCTCTTTTTTTAACATGTCCCGTAGCTAATAAAGGATGGAATCCATCATAATTATATTTTATGTCACAAAAACCTTCTTCTGTTATCTGTGAGATGACCATAAAGGGGGCCTTTTGTCTCATTTTTATAAAGATGAATGTGATATGTAAATATAAATCTAATTTTCTGAACTTTTTTCTTAGAAATATAGATGGTTCAATAATGTTATTATTCATATAATTTTCACCTAACCGAGTAAAATGCCACTGTTTCGTCCCAAGTACATGCATCCTGTATCCTGACATATTTACCATTGTCTCGTTATGCAAGAATTGAAATTTCTATTTTAATCGAAACGAATCTCATCTTAGAAAACTTTGATTATTTCAAGAAGTTTTGTATTTAGTTCTAACCCTTATCATAACTCTTCCACATTTAATTTGTGCATTTTGGTGTGTGTAGTTGAAAAGTAGAGACTTATTATACAAATTAATTATTTATTGAGGTCTTCGTGCCATAAGGACATATACCGAAAGCAAAAATTCTTTGGGACATAAACTTAATGGATCGCTACATTTAATTTATAATACACGTAGTAGGATAGCCATCTCCGTAACACTGCGGTCGGTATTCCCATAAAAATAATGTCATTTCCATAAAGGTTGTGCCTGGGATATCAAAATTAAAATATGACATCTTCTAAAAATATTATGTAAAAATCTGATTCAAGGGAAATAATATACATCCGATCCTCAAGAAGGATAGAAATAGCTTTAGTGGTGTCTGATTTTTAGTGAATAGTGACAATAATTCTCTCATAATTTGTTTCAGAGCAAACTTTCCCTGCAATTCAAAATTAAAGTCCTATTCTTTTATTTTTTTTACGTATAATTAAGGATGATTTGCACCAGACAAAGTAGAAAACCTGTGGGTCGTGCTTGTTTGTAATATCATCTTAAAGATGATGCTAGGTTGCAATTTTCCTGTATAGTGAGTTTTCCGTTTAAGGGAGTTTTGCGTTTCAATCTCCTAGTCCGCCTCTGCAAATACATAGATTATCTAATTGAATATTTTCAATATTCAGATTCATGGCGTATATATAGAATAGTGACTCATTTTATCGAAGCATTTTTCATGCTTAGCTTAGCCCAATGAATCATTTATACCCAAATTATCAAGATTGTAGAAAACTCAACTTTTTTCTTATAATATACCCATTCATAGGTAACATCTTAAAAAACTCCTATGTTTATATCTTTGGAGAGAGAATTAGTGACTTATAATTTTGAGATATTAAATGCGTAATTAAAAATATTAGTTTATACGAAATTAATACAAACTTATTTATATCGAATTGTTTACGTAAAATAAATATTTTCGGATAATAAATATCAAGTTGAATAAATGAGTGGTCTATTTTCGAGTTTGACGTTATACAAGTATCTGTGGACACATCTGTCAGGTATGCAAGAATTAATTTATAACAATTCTCAAGGCCGTATTTTTGGAATATATACAATATGCAGTGTGCTTAGTGCCATAATATTTTAGTTTATAAAATTATTCATGTAATTAATTTAATTATTGATTTTAAAATTTGCAAAGTGATAATAATTGACTGAAATATTTGTGCTTAGCATTTGTTTACAAATGTTTAAAATATGCTATATTGGTATCTTTTTTATATATTTTAATCCTAGATTTTAGATTTAAAATAAAATTTAGATATTAATCGAAAGATAAAGATGAATACTTAAATATTTAACGGAAGAGCCAGTCAATACGTGGTATGTGTTAATCATACATGTTGAATGTAAGTATACGAGCTCTTTATTAGGCGGAAATAAAATTTTATTCTACTCAAGTTTATTTTAGATTAATACTGTTAATCGGGATTATATTTGGGAATTGATTAAGTTTTAATAATGTTGTTTGGTTGGGTGGTGAGCGCGCCTAATTAAACAATCTTTTGTAGAGAGGTTTTCATTTAACATTAACGTCGTTTGAAATCCTTTAGCTTAATCCCATTGCAATTTAAACGTATTGAGACAGTTGAATGTACTGTTCTAATGTTCCAGAATTGAAATATAATGACACCTTAGATCATTGATGTAAACATTAATTTTAGTTAAGCCTTATGAATTTGACAAGTTTTTTTTAGATATTCTCCCTTTTTATTTCAATAACTTGTATAACATTTGTAAGAATTCAAAAAACACGTAATCAAAGTTATTAGAACGCCTCGCGTTAAATCTAGAGCCAAAAAACTGAGTTATGACGCAATATATTGAAATATTTTAGATGAATAAATTTCATCAAACGGGTAAAATTTTATGTTCTATTTTTTTTGGGAGGAATTTATGCGCGATATCAGTCACGACTTTTTTTCCAAATATTCCTCCCTCCTGGTTGTAGAAGGCTCCGATGTTTGATCTTCAGGTAAAATCCATACACTCTGATTTTTTATCCTTCTGCGTCTTCTGTGATTTGAACGGTTCTTGAGATGCATAAGACATTACTGGAATATTTGTTTTGCCTTATCCCGCTACCGAAAACTCTACTCCTTCATGTGATCTAAAGATCTATTTCTTCACATAATATTCTCCATCCTATCACAAGCTTCAATAAACCCTGCGATGTCTCTAAATCGTACTTGTCGTGAAATACATGGATATCAACTGCTTGCCTTCTTTTCTTCCCAATACTTTCCAAGACTTTTTTTCCATATCAAAGGATTATATTATCGTAGAATTTTTTCTAGTGCTAAATTCAAGCAATAAGCGTCTCCAAAATGTGTTCATTTTACATTCATGTAAACCGCTTCTAAACATTAAGACACTTCATTTAATGTTAAGGCTATGAATTCGCCTTCCTCATCTCTGGTGTCCTCCTTTTAATGGATTAGTTCAAGACACCGCGAGAATGGGTGTACAACGTTTACCTTAACGTAGTCGCCCGCTAATTTGCACTCAATTAAACGTAATTACTCTGTGGAACATCTCTTGTTTCTCCGTCTATGCGAAGTTTTCCATTGTTAAATTTCTAGTATTAAAGGATTACTTACTCGTTCATATTTTACTTGAAACCCAACATGAATAATGTAGCTGTTCTATTTCCCATAATATTTAAATATTATTTTAATGGTTTATTTTTTGATGGTGCGTTTTAATGATTCACTTAAAATCCTGTCTGAATATTATAGCTGTTCTTCTTCCAATAATATTTGTTTTACCATTTATCCGAATTCGGTCTGTTTTTGTGCGGAAAGTAAACGAATTCCGCTGAAATAGCTACCTTAATGATTTTGAAACTTATGTAACGTTATCATATCTTTTTCTAGTCATAATTTTAGCCTCATGCACAACTTGTTTTTTGTATTGCTTGCATGTTGAATAATGCGAGAGGTTTAGCTACTTTTTTTCAATCATGTTTATCATGACTGAAAAATTATGATTCTGCCCCTGCTTACTTAGCATTGAATAATGACTAAACATGTGCGATAAACAAAGCGGCCAACGAATTTCCAGATTTTTTATGCATTTGATCCAAAATAATAAACAGAAAAAAATTACTGTGATACTTTGGACCAATGGTCAACACTCAAATTATTCGTGAAAGGGTGAAAATTTTAGAAAATATTAAATGGTCTTGTATACATCGATCCCAATAAAACCTAACATCGCCCCCTTAGTTTTCAAATCCTTAAATCTTTTTGAAGAGTGGTTTTCCTTGGTTGTAAAAATAGCATTACTGCCCAAATAAATTTTAGACACAATGAAGTGATTCCATTATCCTTTCATGACAATTTGTTTCATCTGTATGGATTAGACGATTAATAATTTTCCTTGCACTCGTTTACTGAATACATTCGATTTTGTTTTTGTTAATTCTCATGCATGCACATGTCATACCACTATCGTCTCAGTGTTCCTACATCTAGGGAGTTGGACAATTTCCAGATAACCATTCCCAGTTTTCGGAGCTTGTTCACTCTACATTCATGTCTCTCGCCCTGACCTTCAGAATTGGAGTATCTTGTTCGGTCCAAGTTTATTGCTGCTTGGTAGGATTTGGCTCACTGTTCTGCAACTTCTGCTACGGTTGTGAATTTAATGCCTTAATATGGAACTGTCGACATTTTAAGATCTCCGCTTGAGTTCCTTGATCGATAACGATTCTCTCTACTTAGACGGGTAGTAGTATTATTATTAGGTAATCTACCTTAAGGTAGACGTAGGTAGGTTAAGGTAGGTTTTTGGATGGACAAAATTACTAATTCAACAATTTGTGACCCCCAGCAAAACACAACAGCCCACTCTACATCAGGTCCCTCTTCATCTCTGAGTACTTTCCTCCTCCCTTCATCCCGTCCAACATCCCTATCCTGTTCCTTCCCTTTCCTCGTTTGCCTAACATTTTCCCCTCAATTGCAGTCTTCAACATCCCGCTGCCGGTCAATACCCCCTTCAGCCACTTTTCCTGCCTCCATAGGATTGCTCCCAACAAACCCCTCTCTTCGCCCACCATACCAAGTACTTCCTCGTTTGTTCTCTTCTCTGTCCATTTCACTTTCTCCATTCTTCCCCACACCCACATTTCAAAAGCCTCCAATCTACGTCTATCCTCCTGCTTCAATTACCACGTTTCCGCACCGTACATATTTACGCTCCATATCAAAGTTTTTACGAGTCTTTTCTTAACATCCTTACTCAACGTCCCCGTTATCAACTCCCTCCTCCTTGTGAAAGCCTCTTTGCCTAGCGCCATTCTTCCCCTTACTACGTCCTTACTACCTTGACCGTGTTGGTCCAAAATACTACCGATATACGTAAACTGTTCTACCTGCTCTAGCTTTTGCCCTCCTATTTTAATGTTAGGCTTAGCCTTTTTCTTTCTAGAAAATCGCATAACCTTTGTTTTATTAATATTGATTCTCATCCCATACTTGCCGCACGGAATTTCCAATTCACTAAGAAATGCTTGTAACCCCTTGACTGGCTGACAAACTAGAGCTTGATCATCAGCAAACTTAACTGATTTTATGAATTCAAACCCGACTTTAATTCCTACATTCAGTTCTTCCCATGCCTCTTTAATCATTTCCTCTACATACAGGTTGAACAGCAACGTTGATAATGGGCAACCCTGCCTTACACCTCTTCCTAACACTACTCATCCGAATTCTCTGTTCCCCACCCGCACCTGAGCAGTCTGAGACATGTACATGTTGCGGATTAGCCTCCTTTCCCTCCAATCTATTCCTATTTCCTTCAATATACTCATTAGTTTTCCCCAATGCACTCTATCAAACGCTTTTTCGAAATCTACGAAACAGGCAAATACGTCCGTGTTGTGTTCTAAATTCCTCTCGATTAATAATCTCATTACTGCTATGGCATCACGCGTACCTCTCTTCTTCCTAAACCCAAACTGATCAACCCCTAAGTAATCATTGGCCATGCCCTCCATCCTTTGGTTGATGATCCAGAGAATCACTTAAGCTGGATACGAAATCAACTTATCGTCCTGTAGTCCTCACATGATGTAGCCTTTACCTTTTTCGAAATAGGAACTAACGTTGATCTCACCAAGCCTTGCGGCCAGATTCTTTCGCCATAGATACTGTGAACCAGTCCATATGGACTCTTTTCTCCCACATTTCACTAAACCTTCTATTAGTTCCACAGGAATATTGTCTACCCCAAGGTCTTATTTTATTTCATCTCCCTGAATGCTCTTTCTATTTCATCGGCGGGTATGCCTGGATCTAAGCTATCTTCCTCTACCACATGTTCAATTTCTATGTCTATCCTTGTAGCCCTGGGTTCTTTACCATACAGTTCTACATATTCCTTCCATTTTTCTTGGACCTTTACTGTTTCAACTATTATCTTACCCGACCTATTTCTGACTGTTAGCACATATCTTACCGTCTTACTTCCCGATAGTGATTTAACCTTGCTGTGTAGCGCACCAATATCACCCATCTTCTGCAAACTTTTCATATCCTCTCACTGCGTCTTCCACCATGGTTCTTTTGATTTATATGTTGCCCGTCTCAATCTATGATTTAACTCTTTGTACTTCCTTTGCCTAGCTCTGTGTTTATATTCTACTATTTTCTTTTCTCATCTATCTTTGCAATCATCTTATCTGTGATACATGGTTTCCTTGTCTTTTTCCCATTAAAGGTGCCTATAGTTTCTTTTGCAGCTTTTGATATCCTTTTCTTGATACATTCCCATTCTTCCTTGATAGTACTCTGCTCTTTACCCTCATCCATGATTTTCTCTACTGCCTGCTGATACTCCTTTCTATTTAATCCATTTAATGCTTCTCTATTCCATTTCTTAACCCACCTCCTTTGCCTTATCTTTTTGAAACGGATACTTCACTTCATTACAACCAAACAGTGGTCAGAGTCCGCATCTGCTCCCGGGAAGCTGTAAAAATTAATCATACTGTTCACAAACCTGAGCCTAACCAGAATATAATCTAACTGATATCTTTCTAAGTCACCTGGCATTTTAAATCTATATCTACGCCTTAAGTGGTGTCTAAACCAATTGTTGGTGATGAAATCCACTGTCTTCTACTAAACTCAATTACTTTTTCCCCGCGGTCATTCCTCGTACCTAAACCGTAGTCCACCACTTCATCACCATCTCTTCCTTCGCCTATCGTTGCATTCAATTCTCCCATCACTATCAAATGTCTCCCTGCAGGAAAAAATGCGATAATGTACTCTAACTGATAGTATATCCTATCGACTTCTTCCTCCTTATGATTTCTTGGTGGCATGTATACATTAACAATGACCAAGTTCGTCGGTTCTGCTTTTATCTCCACTAGTAATATTCTATCCGTTGCTTGTTCTATGCTGACTACGCTTCTTCCTACCTCTTGGTTCAATAGTAAAGCGACGCCTCCTTGTCTCGTCCCCGCCGCTGTATATTATTCTGTAACTATCACTCCAGTAATCCCCGCTATCCTTCTATCTCACCCCGCATCAACCTAAAATATCTATATTTCCTCTTTCCATCTCTCGCTTAATATTCTCTAATTTTCTGTTCTCAACATTGTCCAAACATTTTGAGTTCCTATTCTAACTATTTTTTTCTTCTTCTGCGTCTTCTTTCCTGCTGCTGATGGTTTTCCCTTTCAAGGGTTTCGTGAGATGACGACCGCGGAAGCCTTGCCTCCCCCACTGCCGGGCGCGACGCACGACCGATTGGGCCGAGTCCCGTAGTTGCCAGGTGTCATATTCTCTATATAGTCCATCATGTTAATCTTGGGAATGGTAATTGAGGTGGATTCCCGTTGTCTTCCTCAATAGTGTTTTTAGCGTAAAAACATCAATTACTGGCCGCCCCACTTCGGTCAGACGCCATTGCAGCCGCCTCACTGAGGAACAGACGCTGCGTGGACTACCTTTCGTCTGGCTCCTAACCTTCGACCTATGTGGCAGGGGTGACCCTACCAGGAGCAATCACCATTGCTCCCGCCAGCACAGCTCAAGGGGTCATCGGAACGCACAAGCCCTTCCACCGCGTCAAGGTTGTAGTCCATGGGAAGGGGACCTATAGTATGCTTTATTGAATATATAATCCTAGGGTGTACGAGAAAACGTTCGTAAATGACGCATGGATTGAGAAAAAATAAATATTACATTTCATCGCCTTAGTTATTGAATTATTTAGATAAGTGCTCAATGCGATGCCTAGCAGAGCGTTTTAGCCTTTCAAGTACAGCGAAAAAACGTATTATCGCCCTATATTTAGTCATCCCTGTATCAAAAAATTTAATTCCATGAAAATATTACGCGTCATCCAGTTTTATAACCTCACTAAAACTTCTATTATTAGTGCGCTCATACGGAAACAGAAATGCATTCTAAGTTTTATTTGCTAGCCATCTGTCAAATTCTTAATTTGAGGCGCAACGGAAAATATGGTCTTGAGTGATAAAGCTGATTTAATACCTTCTGCTCAGGACGAGAGTCATTCTGTAAGGTGATTCGTTATTACGACCACTAATCCGATATTCTATTCGAATAGCGAGGTATATTCTAAGATTCGAAATAGAGCAGGTAAAAAAAATCTATTTTTTTGTTAAGTGAATTTGGGGAATCCAAAAACTAGTTTACTCAAACATTTCCATGAACTTCTATGGCAAACTGAACTTCAAAAAGAAATGTAAATATTTATTCACTTTGACTTCTGCTAAGAAAATCGAATTATTCCTGCAACCTTTCCTGCGATGTACGAACTCAGGCCTAACCGGCTGGAGATGAAGGGCTTTCGGGAAGCTGTTGGTCATATAGAGAAGCGTCCAAGAAACAGATGATGACAATAAAGGCGTCTTTAATAAATTGCTGAAAAGTTTCCTCGGTTGCTATATAATAGGGGGCTGTATTAAAAAAAATTACCATACGCTATCACATTTGCAGGGATCGCACCAGCTGTATTTAAAACACTAGGGTCTTTTGCTTTCAACGTTAAGAATCCTTTAACATAGAAAAACGTGTTCCACTCTAATAAAAAATGAATACATCACGACCGTTATGATTAAAAAATTTTTGCTCGTTCAGAGAATTCGATTCATTATATTTTATGATTTTACGGGACCATCCCATAACTCCATGGAAATGAATTCTAGGCAATGGATCCAAAACACTTTGATCTAAGATGCATGGGAAATTTTATGCCCGTAGAGTGTTCTTTATTTTCATCCACTTTGCACGCGTATTCCACGCTGGGTGACCCTGAAGGAGACTGGTCTGTATCAATCAAGCGCGTGCATGTGTTGGTTGGGCTGCCCCGTCCGAGTCGACCCAGTGCGCTTTGGAACACGCTCCGTGAGCAAGCATTGGCGCAGAGGTGGGCGAGGGGCGCTCTCCGTCTCGAGGACGCGTACCGGGCGGTTGGGGGAAGGGAAGCGAAGGCGCGAGAGATGATAAAACGTTAAGGAAATTATGACGTTAGTTGGAGTGCAATAGAGCGTGTCGTGTTCAAGCGGTTTGCTGTTGTGCTCTTTGCTCCCAAGGTCTGAGCGGAGAGCGCAGCTCTTTGGGAGCGCAGGTGTACCATTGCCCACAATTGCACGAGCGAGTGACGCATATGCGGACAATTTTTGCGGAGATCATACAGGTACAGGTTTATTTTCCCGAAAAAGAACGAAAATATTCAGGTAAATTAGCTAGCATTTTCTTTGCCACAAGAGATTTGACCGTGCCCGTAAAAAAAATGACAAGTTTTTTTGTATTTTATTCTTCCGTTGGAGAAACAGTTTTTTTCTTGTTGGGAATTTCATACCGGAAATTTTCTCATTCGCATTTCGAGTTTCTCAAACATTTCAAATGACTGCAGGTAACTATCGTGACCTTAAAAACGACAGTTTTCTAGTTTGAAAAGGAATAGATTCGAATTCATCAATCTAAGTTTTCACTCCGCTATAAAATCAATAAGATTAATTTCCGGTCGTAGACACAGAAGCAATCGATGTTTTTTTGAGCTATTGAAAATTCGTTTCCGGGTGGTTTGTTTTTATGTTTGCTTCCTGAAGTGGAAATATTGCGACACAGATAAAGTTACTGGATTTTGGGAGGTTAATTTTCAACAAAGCTAATGAAAATATTGGATCAACTTAATGAAAATGCAGGGAAAAAGGACATTTTATCCAAAAAGGACGTCGTTCACAAGGTTAATGCTCATGAATATATGTGTACATGTACAAGTATACGTACGTGTATATACATATTTTTCATTGCACAGGGAATCTGGGCAATAATCCAAACTCACCTGGAGGTCCCCGAACATTCTTTAGAAAAAGGACAGACACTGGAGGCACCGTAGACTTTGTAATTCTGAAAATGAGAACATTTATTTGTATGCTTACGAGCTCCAAAATGTCATCCGCCTCTTTAAATTCCAAATATTAACGAAAAATAAGCCCTTGAGATATACACGGAGTTTCATTTAAAATAATTTTAGGGGCTTTTAAGTGGGAACACCCGAAAAACTGGGATAAAAAAACTTATTGTGACCATCCAGTCCTTTTATGGTCAATTCGTTATCACTCCTAACCGCATGATTAAAGAGTGATATCCCAGAATCTAGTCACACTCCCAGGAGGGTATAATGCAAGTATAAACGGAGTAACTGGTAACTTATGAATGTCCTGTGGTAAACTATGAATGTGTGTTCATCCGCTTGCATGAAAAATGCTCACACGAAAGTCATTGATTTATATCTCATTCCTTAAAGTCCTGGCAGGAATTGAGTTGGTCGGTACCAAGCGGTTCCGTTGCTGATCAGCCCCACTACTTGCTGGGAAAGCTGATAAAACTTGATCCATAGATACATTAAGATAGATTTTTCAAATGAATTTTTTATTATTCATATTTTGTCAACGATTTCACGAGTCCTACTTAGGGATAGGTTGTATGGACTCGTACATGGTCAAAAGTTTACGCGTACCGTGCTCTCGGACCCAAGTTCCCACCTTAACGTCTTGAATTGTCGATTTTAGATATTGCGGTACTCTCGCTGATATTACCTCAGATATTAAATGTCATTTACGACTTTGCTATTCAAGAAGACGAAATGGGGCAATACATCGGAATTTTGTCTCTGCCATGACTCCGCTCAAGAAACGCTCTTTGCGATCGTTCGGCTTGATACTTATCTTCGTAGCTGCCTTAATAGCTGTCCACATCGGCAACATTAATCGCAAGTGAGGTGAAAACTAGCCAAAGGACCGAATTAAGACGGACAGGCCCAGCTTTGATATCACAGGACTCGTAAATTGACCTTTGTAATTTTGGAAAATGAGTCCCAGTCCTCAAGGACGTCTTTCAAAAGGAGACCACTGAGGACAGACTCAAGGACAATTGCGACACAATCAAGAATGTGTCATACGGTCCAATTTTACGAGCAACTCGCATCAAAAGTTGGTTTCGCGTAATTGTAAAATTGAAGTGAAATTGTATGAGAATCGTTAAAGAACTAGTGAGAGAAAAAGTGTAGCATCTACTTTTCGTTTTCTACGTTAAATGCTCAAATTTTCTACGTTAAATCAATCAGAAGCGAATGTAACGAAATGCATAATTATCAATAGTAAAAGAGATCTTGTAAATGGTAGCGTGGTGACCATGGGTGATTATTTTTATTAATAGTGGTCTACTGGTCCAGGTGGATTTTTTATAGAACCAGGGGCTAAAGCACTGTTCGGTGGAGGTATCGTAAACTTTTAATTGTTACAAAAAAATAAGCAAGATAGAGACTATTTTTATCTATTATTCTCAAAACTTCTCTGCATAGCGTCCATCCAGTGTTATACACGTATATTTCTCCAAACATTTCTTGATCTTTCGAAGACCGTCATCGTAGATATCAGCAGATTACATCGTAAATCATTGTTTCACTTCTTGAAAGACGCCATTTTAGTTGTCACATCAATTTGGGAGAATAGGGCGGGTTTGGCAAATTTTAAAACCACATCATTGTGATTGTCGGTCGTGCCGTGGTCGCGATTGCAAGTCGCGCCGCGTTTGCTTCTGAATAGGAGTCAGTAGCGTGTAAACCAGCATGATGGCATCTTTAACATATGTATTTCTCCATGAATAATTTTCCACACCCTGCCGTCACTAAGACCAGTCTAATTCATGGTCATTTGGATGGTTACTCTTTGATCTAATAGGATAAAGCCCTTCACTTTCTTTACTGTGGCAGCTCTTTCCGTGAGTGATTGTCGTCCACTTCTTGGATCGTCTGTGAGGCACAGGTGGTCAGTTAAAAAAATTTCTTTTCTCCTCATAACTGTGTCATATAGTATGTCTGGCTATGAGTTACATAAACATCCATTATTTCATCTTGGATTTTCCGGGCACTGCAACCTTTCAAATGAAGAAATTTAATCACACTGCCAGCCTCTATCTTCTCGATGCTGCGAGTTACTTCAATCTACGGCTTTCCGAAACAAAACAAATCAAGTAGATGTATTTACACTATTTTTTGATAAGGATCAATTAATATGCAGAATAAATTTTATTCAGATATCTCGGTTATTTCTTATAAATAATTACTTAAAAACGATACCCCTCGTATGTACGTATCCCTGCAATAAATAACCTCAACAACATATACTGTCATATACTATTCTTTTGACTTCAGTTTTCGCGTTTCTTGCTGTGGAATTTTTCCAAACAAAGTTTGAATGACATGTCTAGAACTTGTTTGTGTGATTTTATTTCAGTCCTACTTATTATTTCCTTTATCACTTCCATTCTACTCCGCGTTCACATTGTGAAAGTCTCCAATCTATACCGATCATTTTACCTCGACTAGCAAGCTTTGAGGATGCAAAACTAAATTCCATGTTAAAATATGCCAAATGTTTTCTTCTTAGCTTTACGTAACTTCCTTGTCCTTGACGCCCTACTCTTTGTAAAAGTTTCTTGCCCCAACACAATTCTTCTCTCGATGCCGTTGCTACTTTACCCATCATCTTCTAATGCACCTACCGGATAGGCGCATTAGCGCTCATCCTCCAAATATGAAGTTTAGTTTATCCTTTCTATTTCCTTTTTATTTAGTTTATCCTTCCCTTTCCTGAGAAAATTGTATTGGTTCTCTTATGGGCTCGGGAGTGATTTTTATCCTCTGACTGACTGGCAAAATAAAACTTAAACTTTAAATTTAATTGATTTAATGAGTTCCCAACCCACTTTTATTCCCAATATTAGTCTTTATCATGCCTGTCTTACTAATTCCTATATGTATACGTTGAACTGTACGGGTAATAATAGACAGCCCTAGCTTACCGCCCTGCCTTTCGCTACCAATCACGACTCTCCAGCCCGTACCGAGTCAATCTGATACTTGTTCACTGTAGTTTGGGACCTGTTCAAAGTATTATACCCCTCCAATTTGCTCCTATTTTATGCAATACGTTCATTAATTGCGTCCAATTTACTTAGCTAAATACCTTCTCGAAGCAAGCAAATACTTTCATTTTATACATAACTTTCTTATGGATCGTCATCGCATAAAAAGAAAACATTTACCGTAATTAATTCTCGTGGAAGTTTTTACCCCCAAGTAGAAGGCATAAGCGTGATTTTAAAAAGAAAAGATAGTAAGTCTTAAAAAAAGACCTTCTAAGTCGTATGCAATTTTTTCCAGATGCATAGTCTGAAAAGACACCGAAAGAGAAGTCGCATGCGACCCGGATCAGGCATTTTCCCAGGCGAAGCGTTGCACGGAAACGTAGCCCCCGCAACGCGATCTTTGTTAAAGAGTAAATGGAAAGGTTGTGGTGAGTTTATTTTTTTCTTCTTTGGTGATTGAAAGCTTCCCTATCCATCTCCTCCAGATGGCGCTCTGGGCGACTTGAACGCGACGGCGGCCGCGTCGGAGGGTGACCTTTTGTGGAATGGTTCGACGACGGGTCAGCCACCCATCCTGGCCACCGCAACTACGTCGCTGGGAGATGTGGGAGGGGTGGCTGGCGGGACGGTAGGGGGGGCCGTGGTGGGGGCGAGGCCCGTCGAGACCGCCGCGGAGCAGCTCAAGTGGCTGTTCCTGATGCACGCCATTGGTTTCGGATGCGTGTACTTCATGCTCGCCTTCTACACGTTCTTCTCCATCCTCAGCCTCAGGTTGGTAACCTTTTATGTCTCCAAATCTCTCCAACCCTCGCCTCTAACAAACGATAGGGCACTGAGAGAATTTCCTGGGCATGCAACACTCTCACGCGGTCAATCTTAGACGACAAATTAAAAGTATCGTTGTGGTATATTGTGTAAGGTATTGTGCAAGGCATTCACTTGTCATGAAATTAGATTCAAATGGCAAAATGAGTGTAGTCATGCACTAAGTATGTACATAGTTGTTAAAGGAATAACTAAGATACATCTGTTTCACATTTAACTTCTCTATCCCTAGATTTATCACGTTTTTCCAATATATTCATACATATCATCAATTTAGAGAATCGCTTGCTAGTGGTAGCTGTCCAAACTATTTTGTTTTGTTTCATTTCCCTCACATCTTATTGGGCTCATATTTTCCATTACTTGCTTCTCGTATTTCATCCCAGTCCTTCTAAATAATTCTTCCCCTCAACATTTCCTTTAGTTACGGCCGTCAGTAAGCTGTAGTGTTTCAGTGTGTGTGCAATTAGTTTTTCTCTTCCTCTTGATACTGCTCTCCATAATTTTTTCTCTCCACCCTCTCTTCGAAGTATCATTTGTTACTCTCTCTCCATTTTATTTTCATATTTCTTAAGGAGCACCATGTTCCATTACCTTCAATCTTCTTTTCTCGACTGTCTAATCTAATACGTCTCACTTGTGTCAAAAACTAAGTCACATGTATGATTTTTTATTGAGTGAATAACTTAGGTCTGTATTAGTATTATTTGCCTTTTACTAGTCGTTTACTCTACTTTTTTTCACTAGAGTATTTTATCTTTCGAAGGTCGCACTCCGATTGTTATCGTTGTCTGTAATTACTCTCGCAAATATTTCATGACCAATTTTTGTTTAGGATATTCTCCCTCTTTTACAAATGTTGTCGCCTGACAGTTTACCAACACATAGATGAAACTTATTAATATAATATATAATGTATATCTTTGGTATGGGCGTGGTAGTCCAATGGGTAGTCCATATCTCTGGGCTCCTGATCGAAAGACCGTGGCTGGATTCCCAGTGACGATTATGGGCACCTTCTACATCTACATCTACTCAATACCCCGCAAGCCGCCGCAAGGGCGTGTGGCGGGGGGTGCTAGGACACCACCCATAATTTAGAAAAGAAAAATAATAAAAAAAAAATCGCATGCAATAACGACAAAATCATATATAAAAAAAAAAACATGGCATACATTCATGCATGAACACCTTCTGTTTCATCCATGTTATTATTTTTTATGTGCCAGATCTTGAAGAGAATCCACAGGAAGGACATGAAAATGAGTTGGTCTTCTGTCCTGATTTGTGGATTTCACACGTTGTTAGTTATATACGAGGGTCATCCGGAAAGTAGTACCCGTTCGTGAAATAAAGACACAAAAGTAAATATTAACAAACATAAAAAAATTTATTTGAAAGAGGATACTTTAAACTACTTCTCAACATAATCTCCAAGCAAATTAAGGCATTTGTCATAACGTGTGACAAGTTTCTGTATTCCTGCTGCATAGTCCTTCGCCGCCAGCTCATTGAGATACGCGAGGGACCCATCTTGCACAAATTTTTGCATGATGCAGATGGTGTTTAACAATTTCATGAACAATTGTTCGAGAAACATTGGGAAAATGCTCACAGATGTCATCAATTGTGACGCGCCGATCGTTCCTCACGAATTCGTCAACTGAGCTCACCAGTTGGTCTGTAATGACAGACGGTCTCTCCGAACGCTCATCGTCGTGTGTGTTCCCCCTCCCCATGTTGAAGTTGCGACACCACCGCCGAACAGACGACTCGTCCATTACATTGTCTCCATACACCTCCTTTAATTGGCGATGAATATCACATGGGCGAACGTTTCTTGCATTGAGGAATTTAATCACTGCCCTCACTTCACAACTGGCGGCGTTCTCAATTTTTTTAAACATTGTAAACAATCACAGAAACAACACAGGCAATGCTAGCGTCACGCAACTTGGCTCAGAGAAGGCAGACAAGCCACTGAAGCTATCTGACCTCGTCCAGCGGCTACTCGCGTCGTCAGCACTTCATGCGGCACGAACGGGTACTACTTTCCGGATGACCCTCGTAGTATTAGATGAGTTATACCCTCGCCTATTAACCTACCTTCTGGTCGATTACTGTGGTTTGTTTGGTTTGGTATTTCTTAAGCTTTAGCTGTATTTTTTCCTGTTATCAATGAAACTTCTGAAGGCTCACTCTCGAGGTAAACAACAGTATTAATTTATTTTACAAGCCAGGAATTCTCATCAGGAACGGAACAGTTAGGAATTTCGTTGGGAAGAAAGAACTGCTAGACTTTTATCACAGTAACTTTTCTCACGATGAAGGTACCATTTTGTTTTTCAAATAGGCGTTTATCGCAACACATTCACAACCTCCACTTAGGTGTTTAATGGAAGGTAAAAATAGTTGATTCTGACTCTTAAAAATATTTTAGAAATTTTTTTCTTAATCGTTTTATTGTAATTTAAATATGAACTTTTTGTCGTACGAGAGACACAAACAAAAAATTCTCGAAATTAAGCAATGTAAATTAGTTTCAGCAAAGAAATCGTAAAACCACCATTGAAAATTTCATAATAAAGAGTGATAACCTTCGATTTTTTGCTTATATTGAAAAGAGGAATATTTTTCATGCGATGTTTAGCCCCTAGCATCTGTAATGAATAATTTTCCAAAATGGATTTTTAGAGAATTTTCATATGTACTTAATACTCAATTAGAGGCAATAGGCCGAGATGTATTAATAAGCCATCTCTTGGCGCCATACGGCCCAAAGAGCCATTCCTCATTGCCTACAGGTAGGTTTAATTCTCTGAGAGGTAGGTTTAATTCAAGAAGCGTTGAGACATAATATTAAATCAGGGAAATGGAACAAAAAAGGATAAATCTTGCATTTTGCATATCTTTCATTTTTTGATATTGTCTTCAGGATCGGTAGGGTTCCGATTGTTCTTCATATCTGTTTTCGGGGTTGACAACACTTAAACACGTTTTTCGAAGCCTCAAGCTTCAGAGAGAGGTAAATATTTATTTGTATATATATATATATATATATGGGAGTATTCGGCATTGAAAAAAGATTTGGATGATTAAATATATTTTATTTCCCACAATGGAAACATTAGAAGGAAGTGACACTTGAGATATTTTTATATTCAGCTTCCGTTAAGAGACCCAAATTTATCTGTTTATTTCTGTATATATATATATATATACATATATATACACACACACACACATATATATATATAATGTATATATATATATATATATATATATATATATATATATATATATACAAACACACATATATGATGTTCATGAGAGCAACATAACATTTGGATGGGACAATGGAACATTAAAATAAAATAGATAACCCGTAAAAGTGTTCTTTTACGTGATATTTATTTTATTTTTGTGTTTTATTGTGCCGTTCAAATTATATGTATATATATATATATATATATATATACATACATACATACATACATACATACATACATACACACACACACACACGAATCCGCGTGGGCTCTTTTCTCGATGGAAGTGTACTTAATTCCCTCGTATTTTTCTCTCCTCCCACTCTAGAGGTTTGAAGTCCTCACGTAGACTAAAATGGTTCTCGCGCAATTTATTGAGATTTGAATGATAATTATTTTATTTTGTATGAAATGCACATTAAGTAACGTACAGCCGCATTAGTATCAAATTATTACATTCGTCATTTAGGAGTGTTGCATAGGTTGCAAGGACATTAGATTTGACATAATTTAAGAAATAGTGAACTTATTTTACAGGGTGCTTGTTATAGAGTTGAAAAATAACGATATGTTTTTATTACAAATGCTTGTCTAATCTTTATGTTGGTCGTATATCGTGTGAGAGAAGAACAAATATTTTAAATCTTCGTCATGAGCGTTACTCCTTTTACCTCCAGGCGTGCTATTCTGGAAATATATGGAGTCCCTAATAAGTCCATTAGTTTCGGAGGCAAAGTCGTTTTTTTTCTTCTAAAAGTCTTAATCTTGTCTCGTGACTCATGAGGCGCTTAACCTGTTTTTTTCCCCAAGCTAATGCAAATGAACTTCAAGTTCATTCTCAAAAATGCACTTTTGATTCGTAGATTTCTGAAGCCCTCAGGAGTAACTCAGTTAACACGTCTACACGTAATGTATTGAGGGGCCTCTTCCATTGGTCTCGGCTATGAATTTTATTTCCCTGCCTGAGCATTTTGTGAGAAAAATTAAAATCTTCAGGTGTTGGAAAACGTTTGCTTCCCGGAAACTATTCCATCTTTTTAAATCCACCTTAAAGTTACTTGTGAAAATGAATACGATAAATTTTCCCCTTGTATCCGTGTACTGATCAATAAATAATAAAAATATTTTTTCCTTCGTGCATTTAGCAATGATATTAATTCTTAGAGCTGGGATTTTATTTTAACGGTAATTGTTCAGGAAAAGCAGCTACGTGGATAGCGACCTCTACACATTCAGAATTGCATTGATTCCCTAGAATTATGGTTGTCGTTTATATTAAAAAGGATACTATAACATGCTATGGTTGTTACAAATCGTCTCCGATATCACTGTACTTGATTCTTTGTACCATATTGGAGAATAATTTTAATTTCATACTTTTGACTATTTTGATGAAAATACGTCAACGTTATTTATTTGGAGAAATAAAAAATGGCGAATTATATTTTATGCCTTTAGTATCCATTCAAAATTACTTGATTCAGAGCTTACTTGATTTGAGAGCCATTTAAAGATTCCAGGAAAGTAACACTGATGCAAAATTTTATTCTTGGCTGTTCAAAGCAGTGAATAGAAATGTGATTTCTCTAGAAACGTGCGTGTTTAATTCGGGTGTGCGTTATGTCATCACCTGCTTACACCAATGCATCTATATTGCCGTTCGAGAACTGACGGTCACAAACAGTAAATCATGAAAATGGATTTATGTATAGATTGACCACTTTATGGGGAAAAGTATATCTAGATGGTTCATAGTGAAACGTGCCATAATGTGACGATCTGATACTACATAAATTCTTTGCGATGAAAGTGAAGAAAACAGCGATTTCAGAGTTCTGACCAACATTTTGACTTGCTTATTCTCCGGCCCTTGCTTTAACTGCCAATAGTTGTCTTTCCACGTAGCCGAAATACACGATCCGCAGCTAGAGATTCGATGGTTGCCTTCTCCCTACCTCCGCTCTCGTTTCAAACGAAAGTTCAAGCTAAAATCGAAGAAGAATTACTGGAATCCTTGGGTGGTCTGAATTTACGTGTGTTCCGCGGAACAGTTGTATGTCTTCAGTGCTTTTCGTCCCCCAATCACTTCAACCACCGGGTTTTTGCGCTCCGTCAGCGCGCGCGTCCCCGTAGGCCCCTTGCCACGTCACCTGGAAGTTTTGACTGAATCCACCCCTCCTCTCCCTCCTCAACACGAGGCTCGATTCGCAGACGTCATTTTTATTGATTGCAGTTTAGTACGCGGCCGAGTTACCCGAGTGCTTTGTTAAGCATTTCTGATTGAGGTATTTTTTTTTAGGTAGGACGGCGCCGGTTGTTGCCATGTGGGAGGGGCTAGTGAGAGATGAATCTGGTGGACACGAATGAGGGGCGTACCGTTGGGATTAAACGTGTGAGAGGATAGAAAACTGTATGGGTTTCATGGGCAGGTGGTGGGGAAAAAGGGAAGGAGTGGGAGACTACGTGGTAAAGGTTTTTGTGTGCGGGGGGAATGTTTGGAGGTGGCCGGGGAATTTTTTGAGGGACGTCGCTCAATGAATCGATCACTTGATGCCATGTCGGCAGCAACAAGTTACTATTACGAGCGGACATAGCTTTCCCTACCCTCCTTTTATTTGATAACAGCTCAACGCGAGATAAATAATCAAGGGGTTGCGTTACTTTCTCTAATAGCTTTCCTGAGGGCATAATCGATCTCGTTTGGCGATGGAATCTAAAAAGGTCTATGAACTCTTTTCTTGTTTTTATATTATCACCGGACGTGATTATCTCGTATTCTTGGAAAGCATGTCAAGACCTATCCTAAGGATTCTTATATGCCCAATCGATACGATTCCAATCCCACGTCCATTTTCAAGGTTTGACATAGATAATTCTGAGTTGGTGATTTTGTTATAAAAATATTATAATATAAACGAGGAAATCACTCAAAATTATATCTTGTTCTCACCTCTTTCCGAATATCAAAATGTTAGAGAAACTTGCGCTTTATCATCGGATTGTTTCTACTTCATAGCTTTAAAGTTCGTAGCGTGCGGAACATTTTAGTTCCAGTATTCCTTTCGCGTTATTTAAATCTCCAGGTGCGAAGCCCGTATTGTGAACACTTTACCCTTTTCCCTTTTTTTTAATTGGTTACAATGGTGTGAACAAAACAGCGGAACTAAAAAAAAACGATTTAAATATCTCACACGGCTAGAAACGTTGAGCCACAAAATGTTCCGTACGCAGCAAACCTCGAGAGCTAATCCAGCAGATATAAAATATCACCAGATTAGTCATTACGAAACGACTTCATTAGCCGTAGGGGAGAAACAGGGGCACATAATTGTTGTCATAATTAGGTCCGCGTGATATGGTACTATTTGTATTGAATTCGAAACAAATGGTGGCGTTTTTCCGTTTCAACCTCGTCCATTTTATATTAATCAGAATTAGCGATCGACTGGAATGTTTGTAATAGCCAGAGAAAGGTCAGAAAATCCCAATTCCTGCCGTAAACTTGTCTGGAACCGGTGGCAATTTTACTTTTCAAATACGTCCAGTTGGAAATGACCATTGTTAATTCCTGCGAACTGTTCTATTTTCAAAATGTGTTCCTCAATCGATTGAGTAGTGGAATTCCAGAGTATTAAGAACTACGGATTATGTTGATAATTTGCGAAATATATTTATGGTATATTGAAGCTTGATTCCAAGATTTTCAGACAAGATAGAAACAAATCAACTGCATGTACAGGTATGTCACACTGGATCGGTGGGGCTGTGAAGTCTGACAAACCATCCCTGTTTATAAAACACTTCACTTTATTTCTCCTCTCCCGGTAATCTCAAATATTACGAAGACATGTTTGATGAACTACAAAATGATCTTTATCAGAGATTATTTTTGTATAAAATGTGATGATACTTGTCATACCAAAAATGAAACAAGAAGCTGGGTTTTTTCCTCGAGAAAGGCAAAATTCGGTTATTTTCACTTGATTCATTATTAAAAAATATTTGGCAAATTTTCGCACAAACAGTTACCTTAAAGTTCTTGAATTTCAGATGGATAATTGTTATATCAAATAATTTTCCAGAATAATAAAAATGTATACTTGAAATATTGCATTTTTTGCTTGGAGGCCTTCATTATCTAAAAAAAATGGATTCGCAACCAGGTCTGTGTTTTTCTAAGACAAAGATGTCACAATTAATCAACAGGTCCTCAACATTGGAAAATAATGGGCTATCAAAATGTCTTACAATTTATCTGCGTATTTTGGTACCCTTTCAATAAAGATAATGTCTAACCAATTTCCTAAAATTTATCATTTATAAGGTGTTCGAGTTTGCGATGGATTTGGATACTTAAGCTGTTATCGCGAAAATTGGTTTCCGTGAAATTTTTTCTCCCTTGAAATTCTTAAAAAAACACGACAATGAAAAAGTCGTTTATGAACGTCTGCGTAGGCCCTAAAAGATAAAAATACGTTAAATTAGCAACACTCGGGATTGTCCTGGTAATTTGTGAATAAGGATTTGACTCTAGACAAAAAACTCTGGACAGGAAAACAAGTGTACCACCTCATTTATTTATCCTAGGAACATGTGATGGACACAAATCTGAAGATGAGTAATAGCTTCTACGAGACCCAGCCAACTGGGCCCTACATCGCTCCCGGGAGTGGGAGAAGTAAGGTGTCCACGGTCGTTATCACGCAAAATAATTTCGAAGCGGAAACGACAGCAGGAAAAGAAAAAAAACAGGAGACCGAACTAGTCAGAATAGGAACTTCTGGGCGAGGTCGAAGACAGAGAAATAACAACATATAAAGCGGGACGTATACATATGAGACATTTTAGGGCTTTGCGAGGTGAGATGGAATGGATTGGGGATTACTGAAACTACGGTTACAGAGTAATGTACAGGGGGGGGAGGCTAGTGAGGGGTGGAAATGGTATTGAGCAAAATGGTAGGAAGTAGCGTTACGAACACAAAGCAGTGACTGATAGAATATTATTAGGAAAATTCACGATAAATCAAAGAACTTTATCATTATTAATGTCTACATCTCGACAAGTAATCACAGGGAGGAAGATTTAGACAGTTAATACGATCAACCATTGAAAATAGTTGCAGGTGTTTCTGACACAGAAGCATTTGATATTGATTGGGTATTGGAAGGCTAGAAGGTGAAGGAAGAGATGGTAGTGAAGTAGGAGACTAAAGTACAAGAAGTAACCGCGGGAGCAAAGCAGTAGAATTCTGTAGGGTAAACGCTTTAATCATAATGAACCTTTGGTTTAAATACTCCATAGTCTCAATAGCATATTGGAAAATACCTGGGGATTCAGAGAGATATCAGTTAGAATATATTATGGTTAGGCACAGATTTATGAACAGCGCAATTAATTTGCAATAGCACTTTCCCGGAAGCGTATGCGGATTCAGATCATAATTTGAGGTAATGAAGTGTAAAGTCAGATTCAAGAGGATAATAGAGGGAAGACGGATGGGGAGATGTAATGAAGAAACATTAATCAGAACGAAAAGAAGGTGGTGGAAAAATTTGAGTGAGAGCAGGGAGACGAGAACAATAGAAGAGAGATGGGAACATCTCAGAAGAGTTATACCGACAAATGCAAAGGAAAATGCAGGAACAGTAATTTATTAAAAGAGTAAGAAAACTATGCATGACGGGCGAGACGATTAGGACGATTGAGGAGAGAAGGTAGTGGAAAAATATAAACATAGATTTCTGTAGGAGGGACAAAAATATAAGAAAAACTGGGTGCGGTGTAAAGGAAAGTGAAAACTCTATAAGGAAATTACAAGGGAAAATCCGTTCACACAATACGGCAGGGACATAATTACTTAACCCAGGAAAGATTCAAGAGAGATAGAAAGACTTCATAGAGAATTTATTCGTTAATGATATTAGGGCTATCAATTTTAGGCGCAGAGAATATGGCGTCTCTGAGAATGACTTACGTCCAGGAATACTTGATTTAGAGATATTGATGGGTATTTAGGGAAATGTAATCAAGTTAGGCCGTGGGGATAGGTAAAATACCCGCGAAACGTCGTAAGGATTTAGGAAGACGTGGAAGGATGAATTTTTGTGGAAAAATTCGTAGCATTTATGAGGGAGGTATTTGGCCCGAAGACTTCGTCAGATCAATATAAGTTCCCATTCCAGAAAAGGGAAAGGAAGCCATATTTGAGGATTATAGAACTGTAAGTCTCAAAGTAGGACGGAATGAAGGTAGAAAGGAAGTATGCGCCATTGAAGAAGGGTTTTCTGTATTGTGGGGTGACAGGTTGTGTCTTGTTAGGAAGGCTTGGAAGTGTAGACCATGTTCAGTCTGCATCTAACCTTAAACGGTAGAATGCCAATATTATCATAATTGCTTCGATGTTTGTGGACTGTCATCAATAAGCCACTAAATTTCGAAGCAGCAATTTTTTACAGGCTGCTTAATATTATTATACTGCTATAAATGTTGTGCATATGTGGTCATAAGTTTAAATAAATACATTTATTTAGAATCAAATACATGCTTCTAATTCATTACTTGGGAAATAGGATTTTATTTAGCCATAAGGATTATATTTATTGTGTAGATAGAATAATAAGCGGCTTTGAGCATTAGTGTTTATCATGTGTTTATTGCATAAAGTATTCCAAAACTAAATTCACCACTGACCGAAACTTGAATTTGAAAAAGCATTTGAATTTTCGCTTAGGATATCACTAACGGTGGAATATCAACGCCCTCGCCGAGTCGGAATTTATTCTTAAGAAACGTTTTGAAATAATTGAGAGTAAATTAAAATCAAATAAAATATTTTTCCTCGATTTTCGATTATTTTTGCAAGTGCAAGTTGTTCCAAGTCATCTTTCTTTATCGCCCGGTCCACTACATATGATAATCGAGCTTTTGGCAGAAACTGAACTACGTAGGATGATATGAGTGATAAACACTTCTTGCTAAGCTTAACACTTGATGGAATTTTATATATTATTCATAAACGCGTTCTCATTTAGGGAAGAAGTTAATAAACCTCTTACCTAAACGAGAACACGATTGAGTTTGATTAACGAAATGAATTTAACTCTATAAATGACAATTATTTTATGTCTTAGCCATTTAAAGTACCTAAATACTACTACCCCATATAAAAAATTTAATAATCTCTATAAGCGACTGTTATTGTAGAGAATCTGGTTGAAACAATAATTAACACTATGTGTGCGTATATCAAGAATACTGTGTATTGGCAAACGCGTAATCTACTCTTAAATATTTTAAAGTGGCTAAAAATTAGCAATCGTTCTAACTGTTTCAGAAAGAAGTGGAACACGTGGGAGGCCAATAAAAAGGAAAACTTTTTTCACGGTACCGACGTTATGAGGAGGGGAAGCATTGTAGCATTTATTTCAAAGAATACACAATTATGGATTAAGAACCCCTATCGAATTGCTTAGAGATCTAGTTAGGGTTAATATTTCTTTCCGACCCTAACTCCATTCGTGCAGCATTCTTTTTCTAATGGACACTTCCACGTTTAGGACTACGGGGAGGATTGTCTCAGCGGTCGAGCGCCTATATACTCGTACGAGAACGTACAACGAGCAATGCATGTTAGACTTTGGGATTATTGCACCTTGTTTATTTTACCTCTCTCTCTCATCGAAAGAAATTCACCCCATGTTCTCGCTTAGTGAAACACGAGTTTTTCGTATTATTTGGAGTTGTACGTCTTGTTTTGTTATTCCGGTCTCTTGATTCTTCCGCCACGGTTAATTTGCCATTTTACTGGTTTCCTCTCTCCCTCTGTCCAATATTGAAAAAATACGAGCTCCGAGCGTGCATATTGGCATCGCAGAAGAAATAAAGGCGGAAAGTCTTAGTGGAATTCTGCTTGCATTTATTTGTAAGCAAAGGGCCGTGAATTCATATCATCAAGCTTCGTTCCTGAGTGACGTGGTTAATAAAATATGACCTCGGGGATGAAAATTGCATCCGCCACGAAGGCCAAATGTTATCGCACGCTTTTTCTGTCATGAATGTGCCAGCTACGTGATTTTTCGAATTGATTGTTAAGAGGAGGACGATGTTGGATGCCCTCGGCCGCTAATTCCGTAATTTGTAATCGTACGCGAAATTGCCTTTTCTCCGGTAACTTTTTATGCTGGAGTATGGCTATCAAAAGTTCGCTAATAAATTGATTTAGATCGAAGTTCTTTGACTAACATGCCTTTTCTCAGGCATTAAAATATTAATTACAATGAAAAGTGACCAGATTTATATCGATCTATTGTACTGCCGATTCATGCATCATTAGATGAGGAACTTTAATCGCTACCGGGGTGTATGGAACAAAACGGAGAGCACGAGTAACAAAATTGTAAGCAAGTCCGTTTTACAACTGATGTTGCTCTTTATAAATTATAGTCCTCTCTTTCGAAATTCTGTCTGACTGTGCTAAATGACAGTCCCGGCCATAAAGGTACCCGAAATATGTTAACCTTGTATGCATGATGTCAAGATATTTTTTAATCTGGAAAATGACTAATTTTAATCGGTTTTCTCGGTGATGGTAATGCTTTATTCACGATCTAATGTATATACTGTATTTTAAATATCCAGTGCTGTCGTCGGTATAGTAATATTCAAAATAAGTAAACCATATATTTGAGAATTGGTATAATTAAGGTGTTGTTTTAACAAGTTTGATTAATTTTATGCTTCATTAAATAATTCCAAGATTACATTATTTCTAGAATACATTTTGTAATTTAAAAATTTGAAGTCATGCATATTTATTACGTCCCATTACTGTAGCGCCATTTTATGTTATCATCGTTTGGAAAATGAATTACCTAATTAGTGTTTGAAAGATTTATTTCTCTGTAATATCATCACTTTCATTTTTCGGATCTCATTAGGAAGCACGCCATTTTAGTCTTTAGTAAAATTGAATTAGTTCTTTGAAACGAGTCCCAAGCATAGCCTAGAAAAGAGATAGTTTTAAGAATTTCACTCATTTAAATAAATAATTCTTGCCGCTGAGTTTTATAAGTTTAACTCACAGAAAAGGGCCAATGAATGAAATATTTTGATGTTTGATACATTTTTTATTCCTTTTAGGCTGAGGTCGTATTTCGTCGCTGCACCATTTCAAAGGAACTGTAATAATTATATAGGTGTTTTGTAAGCTAGTTTTGAAGATATTTTAATGTTATTACATATAATTATACTTACTTCTATTTTATATCTACCTTAGATAATAAATATAAATACCTTAGGTAATATCTACCATAGATAGGTATAATGGTTTGAATTAGAGGTACGTATGATAATTAGTCATTATTTTGCGATATTCAGGATTTGTTTGTGACATTCTGAAGGGAACAAATCTCACGGACAGTAATATTTGACGTTAATAAGCTTTTCGTTGCACTATTTTTCCACGATTAGTTCATGTGCATTAGAAAGAAACTGTTACGAATACTTAAACACTTTTAAATAAATATAACTTGAATAATTTTCGAAATCGAAATTTTGTGCCCTCATTTATTTGCGTTTCCACCTTTTCGGTGGTCATTGTTTTAGAAGCATACTTAATTACTCATAATTAAATTAAATCAAAAAATATTAATTTTAATTTGCGTGAATTTAAGCGGTATTTTCCAGTTTTCAAATATCCTTCAGTTAACCGATTGGTTGGAATTTTTTTCCGAAGAAAAGACAGATATTCCGAATATTCTCATGATTATAAAGTAGAAACAAAACTGAATTGACTCCTCTTCATTTTTGAATAGGCAATCAAATCATGTGCTTTGTACTTTCCTCAACCAGGAATTAGCTGTCGGACATCTCGATAACTCTATAATCTCTCTATCGACATCTTGGTCATTCCTGTAGGTAGAGGAAATAGAAAAAACTTTCTCCCAACTGCCAACTTTATTGTGGCATGACTGGTTTCTTCACATATGTGTCATCTTCAGGTACCTGAAGCTTGCACTTACGTTATGAAACCGGTCGTACCGCAATGAAGTTTTTTGAAATCTAAAACATTTTTCTAATTCTTTAAAATATGATTTCACAAGGTTGAGAGTGATACTATTGATTTCTGCAGGTGTTGATGTAAAAAATGCTCTTCTCCTATTGAAACCTTTCAGACTGATTTCATATGGTTTACCATCTAATTTTACAACTCAACGAATTTACAAGAAGACGAGCCGTACCAGGACATTTCCTGCCTCTCATGTTAGAGTGTCTTGGTATTAATATAAGTTTTTCACGTTTATGTATTTGGTGACCCATACAATCTTCGGCTCAACACGGGGTTTATAACTGCGAGATATTTCATGAAGCTACATCTTGAATGCTAAATGAAATCATTGAAATATACGAATAACTTACAAAGTGAGGTGTTTCCTGGTCAATGCCCGCGGTTTTCATCTATATTATTATTGAACTATACCGTAAGTATTCTATTTCCTTGTTAAAAAGTAAAAATGAAATATCGTTGTGGACGTTTTAAAGCTTGACTTCCATTAAATAAATTTCAATAAAATATCCTTCGAAGCGTTTTCAGTACAAAAATGTTTTGTATTTTTACTCTTCACCAGCGCCCTCGTCAATCATTTTATTTTTTAAAAATAGTTTCAGTGATTTAGCTTAATCCTGACGTAATTTTTTTTGCTTGTGATGACTTTTTTGTTCACGTTTCAATTTTTATTGGTCGGTTTCCATTTTACCGGTAATTGTGCGATTGACTTCTCTTCCAGTTGTTCATATTTTTTCCTGTGGCAGAATTGATTTCGGGTACGTCTCTTTTCGCGCACACCATTTCCATTGCATCACATCGAATGCATTTTCATTTATTTTGCCTCTTAGCATTGGCGATCGAAGGAAAATTTTCTCGTTTAGCTAAATTAGGAATCCTCAATTTTGTTCCAGTAGGTGGATTGATTTTCATTGGAGCACGCCCTTATTTTCTTCAGCTCTCATTTTTTAAAATCTCGGATTGCTGTTTTCCCCACACCGCACTTTACGTGTCTACCTCTACGGTTAATAGGGCGAACGAAATCTAAGCGAATACAAATAGGCTCTTTGCAATATAGCATGCAGATTCTGCCATTCCGTTGCACAAAGGCGATGGGAAAAAAATGTTATGACGTAAAAAGCAGTAAATATTTGAAATGTAATCTCTGACGCATATTTCTCGGATTGAAGAATCATTTGTATCAAAATTCAATTATTAAATAGGATTATCTTAAAGGTCCTATCTTCTCTTAATCTTAATGATGCTTTGGAAAAAGAAAATCAATGAAAATGTGCTAAAGTTAATTCATGGAAATGACTGTTCCATTTTTATTAAAGAAATAAAATTTAAAGAAATAAATTTAATCCCTTTTTTATTTACTAATCATCCTATTGTATTAATTTATGTTTTTCTAAAATTGTCTGAAAATAACTCTGAGACAATACTCGAAACATAAAACGCATTATACGATACCTTATTCTTAGTCGGAGGTACCATTTAGTTCGACGAACGAAGCTCTTAAAAGTAATGATTTTCATGAAAATCAGAATGCGTCATGCTTATCCGCAATACTAATGACCAAGGTGGAACTTGAATTAGGTGGCAGATCCTACTAACCGCGCTGAATGGATAACCATATCGACTAGGTAATTTATTTTGAAGAGATACTCCTGCCCACAAAACACCATTAAAAGTAAACATTTTCGTATGAATTATTAATTACGAGGTAATAATAACTTGCAAGATGTTTAAATTTATGGGTTGGAACTACAGCATACTGCTAGTCTAACGCATCTTAACTCGTTGGAGGCAACATATTTTTTGATGCTAACATGTTATTGCCACTAGAAATTCATCAACGATGGATGCTTATTTAATTTACTTGGATACTTAGATAAAGGTGTGAAAATTATACAGATCGACTTTGGTACGAAACCAGTTTCATATTTTACGAAACAAATCGGTCTGCGTTTACTGCTCGAGTACTGAGGATATTTTGGCCTCTTATATTATTAAACATTATGTATGGCCTCTTAAATTATGTGTACTTTTTACATTCAATTAATTGTTCTTTGCTAACAGAAGATTTTCCTTTTCAATATTCAGTCATTATCTTTGTGAATGGAGTTCCGCAAGACCGATTTACAAAAAGAAATAATCCGACAGGAAATCTTCCGTTTTACCCTGCAATTATGAATCAACTAACACATCTTTGAAGATGTCGGAATAAAGGGCACAAAAATAGTTAAATTCCTTTCGGAAACACCAAAAGTCAATTTTCTTTTTTTTTTAGGAAAGAGCCTTTCACAGATGAAAGGAGAAAAAGTCAAACACCGCCATTAAACGCAATTCAATGAAAAATTCCGAAGACCTCTCATGTGCTACAACTTCTAACGGTGATATCGAATACGTGAAAACCCAAGCCTTGCGGAGGCGTACAAATGTGAAAAATAAAAGTTGAGCGATATTTAACATTTTGCATCAAAGTTTCCGATGCTGATACAATCGGCAAGGTACTTCGCGATTATCCAGTGACCAAGGCCAAAATATTTGGGATCCATTTTCTACAAAATGAAGGAGAGGCTTAGATTTTATTCTTTACAGCGCTATCGCTAAATAGCCAATTTCGGGGTAGCCTAAATATTTCGCACATATAAACAGTTTGTTAATGTCAACGCTAACACAAATGGGTATGGAAGGGCTGTGAATTAGCATGGTTTAGGTCAGTGCTAACTGGATAGTTTAGAAAGGCGGGACTTTAGTGGAAAGAAAAGGTTTTTATTTTAATGCGACGCAAAATCAGGGGTTGGATGTCTGATTTCAATCTAAAAAGTAATCAGTACGTTTATGCGCTCTGGCTTTTATCCAAATGATATATACAGTAATTGGATTTCGCTTTTACGAGGAGTAAATGCAGGGGTTGAGACAAAACATTCAAAAAGCAAAGGAGGAGAAAGAAAGAAAGAAATTCAAAGAGATCAAAGAAGTGGATTCAAAGGCAGAAGTCTGCGAGTTTCGTGGTTTTAACATTTACAGTCGTAATTATTTCACGTTATCGCTTCCTGTAGTCGGAATTTAATGGTGTCAATGCCATTGTTCAGGCGCGTAGCTGTATTTTTGCGTGATTTCTTAAAGATTATCAGCGATCATCTCATCTCGTGCCTAAATGTGTCTTAATTTTCCTCTTTTTTATTTTTAATTCATCCTGTTGGTGTATTTTTAGATCACTCTGCGTCAAACAAATTTATTTTATGCGCCTGGCTTATGAATGATAATTTTTTTTACCAGTTTGTGGGATGGAAATATGTACATTTGATCGCTCAAAAGAACATTACTAAAAGAAAAGCGGGCCCAAAAAATATAATGAATAACTAGTTTCCAAATTATCATAATGTGCTCATTTCATTAATGTCTATGGTGTATCAGGGTGCCCAGAATTTTCATTTTTTATTTCGTGTAGCGTTAACTAGTTATATTATGCAAAATAATTGCAATTTGAATTTAGAATAAACAGTTCATAATTCAGCTGGTTAATAACTAGCATTCATTAAAATACCAAACTAAATGTTTCTTGAAGAGTATATTTTGTTCCTCTTTATACTCCTTCTTTGTCTTCCATAAGCCCCTCTTGCCTTTTTTTCATTAGGTGCCCCCAAGCTCGAATCGCCAGGGGTTTTACAACACTCGGATCTGTGGTTTCAGGGTTAGAATGCGGGCGCGTTACCCACCTCCGTAACTCAGTCGTTTAATTGCATCGGCCATGCACCTCAAGAGGAAATTAAACTCCATTAAACTTTGCAATGGCAATAGTGTTGTTAAAGTCAACACCATTGAAGTTTAGATGCAATAAAATTTTACCTTTTGCTTTACAATTTTCTTACTAATGTTATCATTGTGACGTGGTAATCAATTTTTAGATTTCACTGTACTTTCGTCGTATACAGTTTCGTTAATTTTTGCTTCTGAACATGTTTTCGTAATGTTTCTGCTGTATGAATTAATTGATTCTTATTAATTTTATTCTTTTAACACCTCAAGATATATTTTGTGAACGCATAAAGTAAAATGTGACACATAATAGGAAACCGTCTTATTTCCTTCCCGGTGTAATGAGATACCCGAGTAGCGATTTAATCTTCTCGACGTTTCCCTCATAAAGATAACAGTTTTTATCGGAAATCCTTTTGGGTCCATCTTATCCTGTTTCTTCTGAAGTGAGTATCATGATCAATTTATTTAAAGTGCTGACATAGTGAAAGCGAGGGCCTTCTCGCTGTCATGGAGAAAAGTACCGTCATGGTGTCAATATCGATCGAAACTAATTCTCTTATCGCACGACTGAACCGATAAGTTGATGCCGACAGATGCAGCCGCCGATACATTGATTTTTGGAAGTCGAGTGCCTTGTATTGTGGTGTTCGGCTGCGCGTGTTGACAGATGATATAAAGTTCTTACGTAAGGCGCAGGAAGGTCAAGAAATGTAACAAGGAATCAAAGGCAAAGAGAGTGAAGCATGACGCCGGCCTCCCCAATTCTTTTACGGAACTTGCAAGAGAAAATAGTTAATCACGTTGTGCTTTCATAAAGAATCTTCTTTGCAGCGTAAGATCATGTTCGCCTCGTTCAGATTGACCATGGCTCTTGATCGCCAACCAATTTTTCTAATTCTTTATGTTCTTGGAGCGTAATGCTTCCTTTGAGTTGATGTAGCCCTAGTCCCGAGATGATATCGCTGTTCGGCCGAAATGACAAACACTTCTAATTGGTTGCGTAACGGCAATCACGGTCCGTGAAGGACTCTGCTGTCTTCTAGATCCTTCTTCCCTTTCGGTGAAAAAGTAGGACAAGAGGCCATCGTTGTTCACAAAATCGCGCCCCTTTTCCCTCCACCCACTTGATTTGTGAGTGTTAATTGTTAAGAAAATTGACGGCCGATCATCGGCAGGCTGGAAACTGATGACTTCCTTCGAAACCCTGCCGTCATTACCCCTCTTTCCCACATCATCTCGTTCACTCCGCTATCCGCCGTATAAATCTGCAAGCAACTGTTTGAGGATTAGAAACTCCGGAAGGTATAAAAGATAATACTTCCAAGACAAAAACCATCGCCGGTTTGATTGATTATTAATAATAAAAAGTAGGGTTTTAACAGCATTTAAAAAAATATTTGTCCAAAATATTTTCTAAGAAAATTTATAGATGAAAGATTAAAACTTACCCACTGGAACGGGACGTGTACCCAATAATCCTCACTGAATAAGCGTAAATAAATACATGCAGAACCAATGGAACTGTAGGTGTGTGATAATTGATATTAACATTCTGGAATGTACCATTCTCCTTATTTATCCTATGATTGAAATAGGCTGGTGTAATGTACTCTCCCAAAAAAAGAGACTTGCTCGTTAATATTATTTCTTGATGCAGACGAGGTAGATATACATTGTTAGGCTAAAAAGCACAGCATTAGAGGTCTAAGGTAGGTTCCGCAAGCTGAGATGTATTTCCAATTTCAATCTCCTTTTGTTCATACTGTAAACCATATAATGATCTACACTTGTCAAGGTGTCATTATTTTATCCAAGAAGTGAAGCACCTTTCATCAAACTTTCTGCGGCAATAGAGTGAATTTTTTAGTCAGCCCTTTAAACCTCCTCCTGGAAGTTATGAAGCTACATCATAATATAAGAGAATATTCAGACGAAGTTCTTTCAGATCAGAATATTCAGACGAAGACGTCACTCATTCGTCCGAACTATGAATTACTGTTTTCCAAAGTATCGAAGAAGAAAAAGTTTCCTGAATACCCTGCAAGAAGAAATTCAATTATGGAACTAGGACATATTACAGGTTGTAATAAGAAACTTGACACTCCTATATAGGCGTATTGCTATATTTTCCCGACATTTATAATACGAACGAGGAGCTTAATAAAGTATTTGAAAGTAGGAAAATAAAATCTTTTCTTAATTTCAATGACACAGAAGTGAGTGCAGAACTCGATCCATGACATCATCCATGATGATGATGAAACTTTTTGTCATTGCAAATGAGATTTTGCTTTCCCATTCGCGTGCCCAGGTCGTAGTGCGTGTTAAGTTCAGCGCTGAATGGCATGAGGAGACGTGAACTCAGAAGAAGCAAATGAAGCAGTGCTTTACTTGAATTGAGTGGTGAAATTACAGAAATGTGAATGATGTTTACACCTCGAGGCCGAGTAGTACCTTTCCCTTAGCGAACCAGAACGCTCAGCGTCGTATTGAATCAAAAGCTTCTTTACTCGGTGGAGAAGTTCGACACATATTTATTTCTTGAATATGAAATGTGAATATAAAAAAATAAATTCTTCTGGTACTCTAACCATCAGTGGATTTACAAACTACACAATTACATACGAGAAATATATATATAATAAATTGGAAAGCAACAAATAATATAGAAACACATAGAAAGATCACTCACACGTTATTTCTTGATCATTTAGACGGAATTCTGCTCCGTCTTCATCGGAAGATATAGAAGATATATATATACATACGAGGGTCATCCGGAAAGTAGTACCCGTTCGTGCCGCATGAAGTGCTGACGACGCGAGTAGCCGCTGGACGAGGTCAGATAGCTTCAGTGGCTTGTCTGCCTTCTCTGAGCCAAGTTGCGTGACGCTAGCATTGCCTGTGTTGTTTCTGTGATTGTTTACAATGTTTAAAAAAATTGAGAACGCCGCCAGTTGTGAAGTGAGGGCAGTGATTAAATTCCTCAATGCAAGAAACGTTCGCCCATGTGATATTCATCGCCAATTAAAGGAGGTGTATGGAGACAATGTAATGGACGAGTCGTCTGTTCGGCGGTGGTGTCGCAACTTCAACATGGGGAGGGGGAACACACACGACGATGAGCGTTCGGAGAGACCGTCTGTCATTACAGACCAACTGGTGAGCTCAGTTGACGAATTCGTGAGGAACGATCGGCGCGTCACAATTGATGACATCTGTGAGCATTTTCCCAATGTTTCTCGAACAATTGTTCATGAAATTGTTAAACACCATCTGCATTATGCAAAAATTTGTGCAAGATGGGTCCCTCGCGTATCTCAATGAGCTGGCGGCGAAGGACTATGCAGCAGGAATACAGAAACTTGTCACACGTTATGACAAATGCCTTAATTTGCTTGGAGATTATGTTGAGAAGTAGTTTAAAGTATCCTCTTTCAAATAAATTTTTTTATGTTTGTTAATATTTACTTTTGTGTCTTTATTTCACGAACGGGTACTACTTTCCGGATGACCCTCGTGTGTGTGTGTGTGTGTGTGTATATATATATATATATATATATATATATATATATATATATATATATATATATATATATATATGTATATGCATATATAAGATATATATATATATATATAAATAAGATATAAGTATATATATAAACATACATATTTCTATACAAATTTTACATTGCATACATACTTACTTTAAGCATGGAATTAATAGTCTCAAGATGTTAATTCTTTGTAGTGAACGTAATCTATTCTTTTTGCTGTCGTAGCACGCTCCGGTCTGAATGGGGAAAGGACTTATGGAAACTGCATGCTAAGGAGTAATGGGTAGTCAGATCGTTCCATGGAAAAGATAGGTTACTGGAAAGAAAAAATAACATGAAATACTGCTAGTACTTTGGCAGTGATATTGGGAGGAAAACCGGTGGCTGTTGTCAAGAAAAAAAAAGGGGATCAGTTCCTTAGAGACTGGATGGATCGCAAAATAGAGAGAAGTAGTGTAATTGGAAGGCGTGCGTTCGACTTTGGGTTTCTCTTCTAACTTGTATATCGTACATGCACTTCCTGGTCGACGGTTATATTCTTCTTCCTATCTTCTTTCTTTCCTCAGCCGGGTCACCTTCTAGTCAGTGGCGCGTCTCCGTAATTTCCTTGTGTTTATTATTATCTATTTTATTAAGAACTATTTTGACAGTTTTGCTCTTTTACACAGTATTTTTAGCGTGAAAATAACAACATAAATTATTACAAATACCTAATCCTAAGGTCCTCACGGTTAGCAGGCCGAGACGTTACCCCGCCACCACCAGGTGCTACAAAGAAAAACCTTTAGAAAAAATAGGAGACTCTAATGTTTGGTAAAATGCAGGAATTAGGTATTTACTTAATAAATTGCGGGACTCACGTATGGAAACTAAGATTTCATAATGGCCTGAGATTCATTCTAATGAAAGTTCTATTCTCGTTCTCTCTCCAGATATTTCCTTTTTTTGTCTTCGGATTAACGAACCCCTGAAGCCCCTCCTCTCACGAGATTTTCACCTAGGGGAAAGTTTCTCTGAAGGCTTCCGGGTATTGGTGTTGATGGTACATTTCTATTCAGGAGTTTACCTGAAGAATCCAACTGGAACGCCGGCGAAATCATTGTGTTAGAACCATTATACGAATAAAAATATTATCATAAAAGTGAAAGTTGTTCTTATGAGCACTCTCAGTCCAAAAACCTAAAACGGAGTCACTCGAAAGTCCCCTAATTACAAACTCGTGACTCGGCTTCCCTCTTCGAACTCAGTTACTTCCTCCCCAATCGTTCCGCCATCTCATTTTCCACGCTCCTTGTTTTATCAGAATAGAAGACGCGTTGCCACGGTGATAAAGTGCAGTCTGGAACACGTATGTGCTCAATACTTTACCGAGGTATTCTTTGGAATTTTGTCATATTTCCTCGAGGAAAGATACACTTAGTAGATTCCACAGAAAATTTAAATTCACCGACCCATGTTTAGACAGCTTACACACCTCATTTTAATACGGCTGTATAAGTTGTCGAAATCTGGGTCAGTGAATTCAAATTCTTCTGTGGAGGGCACAAAGTGTTGCTTTTCCTCGCGTAAAAATATGGCGCATGTTTTCTCGGATCTCACTATTAACTCCAGTTTACCCCGGGAGTAAAAAAAGCACAGTGTATCTTTCCACCTCTTTTATTAGGTACGCCTAGTGTCAACGCATCGGGGTCGTCCTCAGGTACAAAGTCTTCGATGCATTTCGGTTAATATATATATATATATATATATATATATATATATATATATATATATATATATATATATGTATGCTCATGAGTGGAGGTGAAGCGGGGGGAAAGAGGTGGCTCGATTGGTTGAAGTTGGTGGGGGTGGTGGAGGTGGGGGAAAGGGAGGTGGACGATGTCAGTAGCGGGAGGGGAAATGGAGTTGGCCAGGAAAGTTCACGGTTGGAGGTCGAAAGGCATTTATTGAATGAGAGGGAGTTCTCCAGTAATGCTGAATATCTATCAAAAACTATTTCATTGAGAACATTTATTTATTCCATATCTTTTTATCTCCAGCTCTTCTAATATGACTATTTTTCACCCTTACCCAACAAGGTGCAGGATTTTCGGGTGAAGTCTAATTTTGAGGCGAATATTTTTACCCCTACCGCGGTCAATGTTATTCTGATCCTTTATCGTACGTGGAAAAAAATTACATCTTGAATCCATGGGTTTCACACTTAATTATGAGGGTAAAAAGAAACTTTACGTACACTTCCACAATAAAGATTTAATATTTCACGTCCATGGTTTCGATGCTGCTCATTATCATCAGGTAACATTGAAAAAATGTTGATGTATGTTACCTGATGATGATGCGCAGCATTGAAACCATGGTTGTGAATTATTAAATCTTTATTGCGGAAGTGTAAATTTTCTTTTTACCCTCATGATGAAGGAATTCCACAAAGTTAAACCCGAATTTATTATGTTTCCACACTTAATCTCTATGATTTTATTTAAATGATCTCGCCTACCGTAGTACGATGGGGTTAATAATACATTTTCAACATCACTACTAAAAATACATCTTTCCAATTTTTGTAAGAGATTTATTCTACAATTTAACCATCGCTCCGTGAGTGATTCCCAGCCGAGCTCCTCTAATATTTTGGATAGGCTACTAAGTTTATCATGACAACGTTTTACAAATCTAGCTCCTCTGCGATGCACGAGATCCGATTCGGCAATCTATCCAACTTCGTGAGGATCCCGTATACTAGCAGCATATTCTGAATGAGGACTACTGTATTTCTCCATTAAAAGGTTATTTATACCACTTCAGTGATGAAAATATTGGGAATAATAAAATTGGTGGAAAGATAAAATGCTTTTTTTTTACTTCCGTCACGATGGATTTCCACATATTTTATCCTGAACATAGAATTCAAACTCCAGTTTGAGTGTATCTAATATATATGATAGTACTTTACATCTCTGAGAATTGTGACGGATTGAAAAACCTGATGGTGTGCTGGGACTTTGTGGGAAACCTTCGTCCCTTCTTTTCTCATCTAAGATCTTGCTTCTTTGGAGAGCCCTTGCCATTGTTCTTCCCAAATTCCACGTTCCACTCTAAGATAAGATTCGTGCTTCCCTATTCCTCCCATCAGTGTCAAACTCTGAATGTTTTTTAACATATTGTTCAATTATTGAGGAAAGCTACAGGAAATATGAAATAGGAGGTCGTTGACAGCTTAAGTCCTAACTTTCTTGTATCTGGCATATTTTAAATCTAATACCAATCCCACCACGGGAAAAACTTGACATCGATCGATATGAGAAGCCTCCTTAACCCGAATTCCTTTTTTGGGACGAGCCAGCCTTTTGGGAAATATGTTTTTAGTGATTCATCAGTGATATTTCAAGCCTTTAAAATTCAGAAACACTGAATGCGAATACATTAACACACCTTGAAGTTCTAATACGTTTGAAGTCAAATTATGCACAACACATAATAAATATGATTGTTATTAATTTTAGTTGATTGAATGGCTTCACAAAAATGATTTTCAAACATGTAGGTACTTCCGCAGCGTGACTGTAGCGCTAAACATTACATTTTCAGAGCATTGAAGTGCTAATTTCTAATAATTGTAAGTAATTTCTTTTTTCGTCATTGTCCATTCATCTTAGCAACTTTTTAAGATCGAATTATTGGCCCCAAAGAGAGGAGTGGATTAAACTGTCCGAAATAATCCAAATTTTTCTTTCGCATTATTCAACACACTTTGATGAATGACATATCTTAAATTATTGGGATCAAGGTTCTTATCATGCTTCTTACGTGTTCCTGACACGTAAAAGCATAGAAAAGAGATTCATTCCCACGTATAATATCTATTTAATCTTCACGTTAAGTGCCGATTGGTTCACCAACAATAAGTGAATTCCTCGGTCCTGAGAATATATCCCACGGCGACCACTTCCTACGTCTTTAAACAATTTCAGGTCATGGGCCCGAATCTGGGGAAATGATGAGGAGGCGGAATGAGCCTTTAAGCCCATTAATGGCTCTGAGGGAGGAGAACCGGATTTACTCTTTTAGAGTGTGGTCGATATGTTGTTTCCAACTGTTCTCCTCGTGTATCCTTGAATGTCTGCTATGTTGAGTGACATGTTATTCTCGAGTTTTAGGCTTTCGAAAATACGGTTAACTCACCTCTTTCATTGCACTAAGGTCAGAAGTGTCTCTGCCACGTATCTTGGGATTTTTATTCCAAGACTGTTTCTTCCCACTGAGAGAGAGAAAGAGAGAGAGAGAGAGAGAGAGAGAGAGAGAGAGAGAGAGAGAGAGAGAGAGTGAGTGGTGTTGTTCTAGTCATTCCTATTTGGATGTTGCATGGCGGGAAACTTGGCAAGTTTAGGGTCTTCGGTGGAGGTGCGGACGTATAGAAATGTGTATATCTAGTAAAGTGTTCGATTACCAATTTGTGTTGTTTGGCACCAATGTGTTTGCAAAAATGAGCATTGAATAATTTTTTCAAGGATTATTTTGTAGGAAATCAAATAATTCCTTGAAAAGTTTTCTGTTTTTAAAATGAACACTACATTAAATTTAGCAGTGAAATGTTGACGAAACTGTCGCCATTTCTGAAGTGTAACAGGTTTTGATGAAATGGAAATTGAAAGAAACGATAGCTTTATTCGGTTGAACAAAGTACGTTGTTAAAACCGTATTCCTTTTTCTGTTATTAAGAGCAGGGGTTTTATAGGCATTAGGTCCTCAGATACGTCAGACGTATTTTGTGGTTGGGATAAAATATCAAAAATAGCTGAAGTGACTCAAACTTCCAAAAGTGCTTTCAGAAATTCAATCTACCTCGTTTCCTCCGGAAAGTTTTAAGACACCTCACTGCATTTAGCAGGGCGGGACTTTATCACGTCGGCGATTAAAAACTCATGCTGAAGAATACACTTAATGTAGTTATCATCATAAAATACAATTATACTCAAGGTATAATGGAATTTTATCATACGTGTTCCTATGGTAAAAGTATTTTTGTTTCCGTGTAAAATGCATATGCGTTTAAAACATTTTATACTGTTTGCGAAATATTTATATGGCCAACGTTAGAACAAGTAAGCGGCTTAATGGACTGTCATCAGAGCTCTTATTATGGCGTATTCAATCAAATTAGATTTCCTTATCAGATTCTATTATCACCTAGGTAAACTACATCCTCTCATAAGGTTGAATACTGAATAAAGGCAAAAAAGTATAACTTTCATAATGTTTTTAAAAGTTGCATGGCGTAAGGTAACGTCGTGTCCAATTATTTCTTTTTTCAATTTATAAAATAATGTGGGGGAAATCACAAAAACTTCAAAAATTGACAAATCTTTGGTAACTACGTATTTCAATCGGGATTTCATCATCTACGAATATAAAAAATAAAATGTTTTCCATTGTAAATCACTGTCAAAACAGATGGCCAAACAAACTAATTGCATCATAATAAACAACCCAGATGTAGGTTTGCAGGTTTAGAGGATAAAGCTCTCCCCTTGTTACACCTCCACCCGTATGCACATCATGCTAATTACCCAACAGTGTGTGACAAACGTTGCTAGCAATGAGGTAAAGGAATAGTGAATGGGAAAGAGCTTAAAGAGGATGATAAAAAGTTTAAATGAATTAACGGGACTAAAAAAGAGTCCCTAATGCTATTATTTCTGGGGTATGTTTGTCTAATCTGATGATCGTTGTTCGTGGGATTAATTAAGTCGGGCTACGAGTTAACTCTTAAAACTAAAAAATAATAGTGCTTTATTTAGTTAAAATGTTATTTTTACGAAGTATTTCGATGCACTTGTGTCACAATTATGACTTGATAGTGACACTAGTGTGTTTCTGCATAATTTCAAACTTTTTATTTCTAATATTTTAATATTTAGCCATTGAATGGAAGAATTGTTCACCATGTCTCGCTTTTAAATTTTGTGAAGCAATTTTTTTGGCGTTAAATGTAAAGCCACCTAATTTAATATTATTTTGAACAATTTAAAATTAACGACAGTATGTCTCAATAATAATCCTGTAGCAGATCTGAACGCTTTGTAGTTTGTAGTAGCACTTTTGAGCTAACTCAAGCATTCTTGCATTAAAACAGCTGATTCAGTGCTCATTCTATCAAAATAGTCACGCCAGCATTAAATAATAGAATTTCGGCTTATTTTAATGTTATAATCTTCAATTTTTTCCATATCAATAAATGTTCAATTTAATATTATTTTAATGTTTGCTTCATCTTAGGGTCTGAAGGCCTAAAAAATATAATGATCAATGATCATTCACTCCAGCTTAAGGTGGGGTAAGCATAATCACCGATTTTCCCTCCCACTATCAACAAAGAACATACATTAAAGAAATGTGAAAGTGTAAAGTGAAACGTTTTCGATTTCAAATATCTGTATTAAATACACATCGAAACATGCATGAGATTAAAAGAGAAAAAAAATTGTTATTCATTTTTTTACTGAGAGTATGTCGTCGGAATGGGATAGAAAACTTGGAAGGGCAAACACAAGGTTGGTAATAAAGACAGAGAAGAAGAAAGGATTCAGACTCCGATCAGAAATGTTTGCCAAGACTGGGACTCGATCCTCCGATCTTCCATTTTATAAAGGAAACCCTTTACTATCATGAGAAATGCCACCTTTGTGGGATTCTTTTTTTATTTGCGCTTTCGCCCTAATAATTTGTGAGGGCGTGAAAATGACCTCGAGACCCTCGGCTGCAGCATCAAAAATCCATTTTATCCCGCAGAAGAGCTGGGGCAACGTGCCAGGGTTCTTCATCCAGGCCACCACTCAGCTTGGCCTCTTCAATATTCAAGCGTGAGGAAGACCACTTTTATCATTGTGGCACTCATTCAGCCATGAGCTCACGCCGTCCAGGGGAAAAAAAACCCTGGCCGCGTTAAAATAAGTCCCAGAGACAGGGATCACTTGAGAACGTATGACTGGCTACTTCCGGTCCTCTGACGTAACCAGGCGGTTGGATTGTAGTATTTACCGAGAGTCATGCTCGATGTGTTTGCAAGCTCTTGAACCCTGCCATGATGCCCACTACTTTTTTTCTCCCCTTTCGACAAACCGGGACGTAATCAGAGTACAGGAAGAGATGAATGCTCACAAGTAGGTCACGTAAGGCTTCTGTCAACAATCGTGACGTTAGTGCCTAGATACCGTCGCTTAGTTCTACCACTCGTTCTTTTGTGCGTCGCGTAGAGTTACTTGGGACATACATCATTACTGGACCACCCGATGAAATGGTGTTCTTTTTTCCTTTCAATTTCCGGAGAAGGGACGCAATTATTGATGTACACTTCTAATTTCGTTTCAGCGCTCGAAAAGGGATGTAGGAATAAGATGGGAATGTTTGTTTTGTTTATCAAAACTCGTAAAAGTTCTAGATCACCTTTGCTTGCCACATCATGCTACCAGGTGTAAACAGTTTGCCATGTAATGTATGTAAATTTGAGAATTTGATAAAAATACTTTGTAAATTTCGTGAAAACTTTAATATGATGCTAGTAAGTATGTTATTTAAGTTTTTGTGAAATATACCAAATGTTTACTCTATTCATAACATGTGATTTAACCGAATTGAGCTCGAAATCATTTCATTCATCACACAATTTATGTGAAATATCATGACAAGTTGTGTATATATATACCTGTACACACCTACGACCACCGAAAATTAGAAAGTTAGTGAGTCTCTTTTTTGTGTGTTTCTGTGTTTTTGTCTGTGTCCACTAGTGCTAAGTGTTATACATTATTATTCGCGTCTGTGAGACTTTCAAAAAGTGTTATCTATATATATATATAATATATTATATTATATATATGCATATGTATATGTATACATATATATACTATTATTTTATTTCTCTTTATCAAATACGAATGCTAGCTGCGTTGAAATATTTGCCTACCATTCTTTGACAATGCATGCGATTAAGAAAACATTTCGTGTTCTATATACATATGAAGGTTCAAGAATTTATGGCTTAAATTAGATTATAGATGCAATTCAAAATTGAGGCTATCTAATTATTCACGGTATTATGCAGAAGTTTCGAATTTTTTCAGTTTTTAGTCGTTTACTCAGAACACGGTTGTGGATGAAGCCCTAACCTATTTATTATCTACATCCTACATTGTTTTATAACTATTATAATAAATGATGCAGACAGTTATGTTCTGTGAGTTTAAGCGTCTTTTTCTATCATAGTCTGAAGCAATGATTCATAGGGGACAACAATGAGAAGCTTTTCCTTAAATATTTTTCATAACGAATCAATTGCTTTAGCAAAAAAGGAAGGAAAATTTCTGAGAGAAATAATTTCATCCCTGGTGAAGGCTATGCTTATGAGTAGTAGCTCATTCTCTTCCCTTGCATTGCATTTCACTCGTTGAGTAGCATTAAAAATACGACATCCAACCAGAAGAATGTGACTTGGTGAAAGTTGGGGCAATATTTCCTCATTCACATGTGTCCCTTCGTGTAATATCCTCGTTTTCTCAGTTTTTTATCTGATTCGCAAAATTCACCATGCCTCCTTCTCCGTTGGTATGGGTAACACGCATATTCAGAGAATGTAGGAACTCCTTAGATTCGTTCTACATCATTGGGAAATCTGTATTGGAACCGCAATGGAACGTTCATTTAAAAAGTAAGTGTTTGTTAGGGAAGTTTATCACGATTTAAAAGATAATAATCCTTATTTCAAATAATTACTAATTATTTAGAATTATTACCACTCATAGGATCTGTCCTTTACTCCTCAGATGAATATCATGCCACAAAATGTTTTTAATTTATTACCGAGTGGAGGCGAACATTTTGTTTGGCATGCAAGGTTTGTATAAAAAATATCGTTAATAATTTTGCCTGACGTGTGCGTAAAGTGCTGAATTCAGACAATCGGATAAGTGTGCGCATGATTGCATATCGTGTTGGCATTGTTAAGATGACGTGGCAGACCATTATCACTGAAAATTTGGCGATGCGAAAGATCTGCGCTAAACTCGTACCGAAGGACGGACGGCCAAATGCTGAGTCGAGTGTCTGCTTACGATAATTGTTACGAGGACCTTCTGCAAAGGCATCGCGACGATTCCCAAACTCCCTCACAGTCCTGACTAGACACCAGCACACTATTTCCTATTCCCGAAAGCGAAATCTTCCCTTAAAGGTCACCACTATAAGTGCCGCCAAAGAAGCTTGCACATGTACCCTTAAGGATCTTCCGGTATCCGCCTACCAGGGAGCCTTCGAGTCGTTGAAAACCCGCTGGAAAAAGTGTGTCGACGCTCAAAGGATGTACTTTGAAGGATTTTGTGGCAGAGTAGTAATATCTGAAATTATCATTATTATTTTTCTTTTAATTTTCGCGATACGTTTTTTACAAAGGTTTCCATTGAAAGTCAGAACATGGGAGTTTTCGACTAAAATCGCCGAATATTCTTTCAGTCATTGTAGTGGGCACAAATAATGGGAATACAGATATATATTTCAAAATGGCAAGGAAAATAAAGAATCAGCTGAATGACTCCTTCGATTCTAAAAAAAAGTAATTTACATGGAAATCATTTGAGGAAAGTATGTCTTAACCGACTCTAAAGTTGATTTAAGATAATTCCATTTAGATTTTAAAATTGAATGTCGCTAAATAAGACAAAATCTGATTTGGCATTGAATGATTATTTTTCGTTTTTGGTCCCTTTGCGTACTTTTAAGGTCGTAAGTAGTCTTTGAATTTATAGGTAACGCCATGGCTGATCGTATTTTTAATGATATGATAAAAGAGGAAAAATGTATACTTGAGAAGTATTTTTCTCCTTCATTCTTAGCTCCACCTTTTGAATTTCAAATTAAAAAATGACCTTTTATAGAACGTTTGCATTAAAAATAAACGCCATAATGATATTGGCGCTATGTTGCTATGTATACGGAGCCAATGGAAATATTACATTTAACAGTTGAAATGAGATAGTCACATACCGTTGTTTGACTCAGAATTGTTTCATCTAAGTAAATTTATATTTATAACGTGTTCCGTTTTAAGCTATTATCTATTATTATCACTTATCTACGAAGAGCTAATTGTTAATATTTTTCGTAATAAAATAATTCCTTATTGCTAAGTGTTACGTCTACAATATGAAATTCTGGTGCCATTCCCGTAATATTTTATCGTCTTTATGTATGAGGACTTCCTACGAGGCCTTCCGGCGAGTCTACATGTAAAGTTTCAGAAAAGAGTTTGGTTTTTGCAAAAGAAAGTTTAAATTGGAAAGGTCACGATTCATTTCTTCATGTTCACGTCCAGGTTATTTATTTCTTGTATAAATGGACTTGGGAAACATTCACCACGTTTTAACCTTTCTGTTGGCCTTTTTAAAGGCAAGCTTTTAAAATAACTCCGTTTAAATGCCATGATATCGCATGCTGTAATCTGATCGTATTTAGTAACTTATGAGAGCATCGAGGAAAATACCAAAACTGAGTAAATTCTTAGAAATAGACATGCAATTATCGGAATTGTGAGAGGTGGATATTGGTTTACATTCTTGAATCTAGTGGGAACCAACGGTAATATTCCATCGTAGCAAATAGTGCGTAGGAATACATTCACCTCCTCCAAAGTTTAGTCCAAATATTTCTTTTCGCATCATTTCGAGATGATAAATAACTCGAGAAAGATCAAGAGTTTTAAAACTTGATAGAAATCCTAGTTCTCCCCTTGCGTGCCAATCAAATTGGTGAAAGGAAACCTACGGCGGCTATTGGAAAGTTCATTTGGATAGCTACCCTCATTCCAACAATATTTCACTTTCAATAAGAGGAGTTATTTTATGCTCTAATGTCCATCACATAAATGGACATAAAGAGTATTCTGGAGGTCTCCTGTATTCCAGAGTGACATTTTGAAAATACTCTGTTAATTAAACTTATGAAAATATGCCAATTGGACTTAACCAATTTTATCGATATATTGATTGAAACTATATTTTAAATTTGATCTCTGTAACGCGTTCATTTTTTCAAATTAAAGTATAAATTAAATAATACGTTTATAACAGAGCGCATCGAAAACTTATCATTAGAAATAAAAGTTTTGTTTCCTGTGTCTAGAATTTTAAAAGGGTTTAAATCATTATTAAAATTCGAGATTGAATGAGAATTTTAGAATAATTGATTTTATATTAAATTTGAGCTTACAAAACTTTAATTGACGCTATTAATTTTATATAAAACTAATTATTGCTTAAGGGAAATAGTCAAAGAGTAATATTTTACTGATTAATGTTTCATAAAGCGAAACAGCTTATAAAATAAGCAATTACTATTCACGCTAGCTTCAATTTTTATATTCATTTTCCATTAAAATCAATGCCCCATCTCTACACAAATTAACTCCAGAAGTATTGATAATTTGATTTAAGATGTTTTAAATGAAGTTTATACTCCTGTAAACGCTCGAGTTTTGTGTCAATAATTTTCAAATGGAAAATTATCATTTCGAGTAAATGGATTTAAATTTCAACATCAAATATATAAAACAGAAAAAATGAAACAAGTTATTATGAGAATGAAAATATTAAACAATTATTGTCAGCGCACTTAAGTATATGCACTTACCTACTGTATATCTACATTAAATATTGACTTTCGAGATTAAATTTGTAAAAGTATCTTTAAATATTATTCAACTTTATTTATGGGCGGGATAAAACTCCTACTCACTCAACCTTGTTATTCCTTGCAGTGCATAGACGAAAATGTATTCCGCTTCATATTATGGATAGCAGCGAAAAGAAAGCGTGTCTTTGGTGTAATGATATATGTGTGTGTGTATATATATATATATATATATATATATATATATATATACACTACCTTGATCAAAAATTTCCCGGAATTTATTCAGAAAATTAAAAATACAAGTTTATTCATCTAAATCTATATTGTCCCCTTCAAAGTAATCCCCATCGACTGCAACACACTTATGCCAGCGCTTGATCCAATCCTCGAAACATTTTTTATATTCGGTTTTCGGTATGTCCATCAGTGCTTCCTGCGATTTTTCCATTACTTCCTCTCGGCTGCTAAAACGCGTTCCCCGTAATGGTTTTTTAACTCGATTGAACAGAAAGAAGTCACAGGGAGCCAAATCAGGTGAATTCGGTGGCTGTTGGATGGTATTTGTTGCATTTTTCGTCAAAAAATTACGAATAATGATAGCACTGTGCGACGGTGCGTTATCATGGTGCAAAATCCACGAGTTTTCTGCCCACATTTCTGGTCTCTTTCGGCGAATTGCTTCACGCAAACGTCTCATAACGCCCAAATAATACTCTTTGTTTACTGTCTGGCCTTCTGGCAAAAATTCATGATGCACTACACCGTTGTAATCCATGAAAACCGTCAGCATTGCCTTCTTTCTTGACTGAAAACGACGTGGTTTTTTTGGTCTCGGCTCATTTGGTGAACGCCATTCACTTGCCTGATGTCTGGATTGCGTGTCGTACTCATAAACCCACGTCTCGTCTCCAGTAATGATCCTTTTGATGAATGTGGGATCGGATTCAGCCTCGCAAATCATGTCTTTTGCGACGTCAACACGGTCTCTTTTTTGCATGAAATTGAGGTCTTTTGGCACCAACTTTTCTGCTACACGACGGAAACCCAAATCATTAACCACAATGTCTTGGGCGGATCCATAGGCAATGTTCAAGTCCTCCGCTATTTCTCTGATGGTTAATTTGCGGTTATTGACCAACATTTCTTTTACTTTATCAATTTTTTCACCGACTTTCGATGTCGATGGTCTGCCACTGCGTTCATCATCTTCGATTGACTCACGACCACTTCTGAACCGCTCGTGCCACTGGTAAACGACCGTTTTTTTAGAGAATCGTTGCCGAAACACTTTTCCAACATTTCCAACGTCCGTGCGCCACTAAATCCGTTTTTTACGCAAAATTTAATACAAGTTCGTTGTTGCAAATTTAAATCCATTTCTGAAATTGTAAAAAATCGCCAACACACACAGAGATAGATGTACTCTTGGCTACGTAACTTTTGCAAATGTCAAGTTATGACCCTAAGATTTAAAGGGAATATCAACAACAGATGTACCAATTTAACAAAAAAACAGAACTCAAATCGGAACGATGGGAGCGCCACACGGTGGTTATTCCGGGAACTTTTTGATCAAGGTAGTATATATAGATAGATAGCATACACACACACAAATATATATGTATATACATATATATAAATACATATATTTATATATATATTTACATATAAATATGTATATATATATTTATGAACATATAGTATATATGTTTTTTTTTCACACAAACCTGCCTTTTCTTTCTCTTCAGGTCCCTCATCTCTTCGCGCCCATACATGTCCACCATCAACGGCTTCCTCTGTCTGCTTGGGGCTTCCAGGGCGGCCTGCCTCTTTATTGACCCTTACAACCTCAGGGAGGTAAGATTTCCACCAGCTCTAAAATTACAACTGTAAATAGAAAATGTGTTACGAAAAGCAGGTTGGAAATAGATTTAAAATGTATTTACCAAAAGCCTACAATTGTGTTAAAAATGCAATATTTTGGCATGGATTTGGAAGAGTTCATGTTAATGCTAACTAACATGGAGCTCAAAAGAAAGGCAAAATTGAAGTAAAATCGAGGGAGTCGACTGTGATTTATGGAAATGTAATTTTGTACAATTCATTCTAAAAATCGCTCGAAACACTTCTCAGTTTACATTACTGTAGTTTATTTTACTATTCACTTTCACCTTTTAGAATTTCATCAAATATTTTCATACTTATCCTTTCTTAAATAATGCTATTAATTAAAATAAAAAGTGACGAAAGACCTAAATTTTTTAAAAATCCTCGTACATTTATTCAATATTTATGAAAAGTTAAAAAGCACACTTCTCTGAGGTTGCGAAGACATGATCTCATTACGTTCTCCCAACTACCTAACCATGGGAGTCAACGATAAACAACCTCAAAGGACAGTGGGTCATCGTCTAGACTTTTATGATCTTCAAGCTCACCGTGAGCCCATCGACAGCGCAGAGGGTACAATTGACCTTCAGTGGTCCGAAAAAGACCTTGAGCCGATGATGATAGGATCATAAAATGAAATAATATCTCAGAGGCCACGACCTGTCCTAAACCTGGAAAGAATCACGATGATCTCCTGGAACACGATTCGTGACATGCATTGCATTATTCATAGGTCGATGATTTATTTAGATATTAGCTGTCTACGAGGGTAATCTCTCATTTGTATAAAACTCTGTAGGCTCAGGTAAGGCGCTTTTATTCTTTGCGGAAAGAGAAAAACAGACAGGACAGAATTATTTATCATTCAGATTTCTAACTCAATATAGCAGTATTATTAGGAGACACCGAGTTCTGAATGGGATGAATTATAAAAGAATGGCGTTATCAACAAAGTATTAATTTAAATGGACATATCATGGGATGCGTAATGCCTAAACACTCAAAAATAAATATATGATAGAAAATTAGGTTATATATTTTAGAATATATGTCTTGAAGGCTAAATCTACCGGAGGAAATTTTAAGCAAGGCATAAAGTAAAAACCTATGGAAAAAAGCTCGCAAATATGTGCAGATGCCTCTGGGGTATTCATTTAACACGTAATGAAAATTATGAATGCTTAAGCGTATTGAATGAATACTTTATGTCTGAGCATATTATCCTAATATAAAAGCGAGAAAGCGCAAGTCTAAATATAGGAATATCAATGGTTAGTGTCATAGACAATATCGAAAAATACATCACCATGCATTCCGTGATAAATGTCACGGAGGAAGTGATTGAACAAAGGAATTTTTTCTGTTCAAGTGACTTGGGAATCTTCAGGAATATTTCATTTAATTATAGGCACAAGAGTAACAAAGAAGAACAAACGTGAGAATGAATTTACTAATTGGGTTTTATTTCAAAGTCATTTAAAAAGTAATAAAAATTAATTGTATTGGATTTATCGAATTACTAATTCTATCCTTTAAGCAAAGCAAGGAAGTGGAATTTATTATGCTCAACAATAATTTCAAACTGGAATAAGGAAGGATTTCAAAGGCATACTTTTCCGCTGTATAGGGCACTGGAAGGACAATACGTAGGTTTCTAACTGCAGTGGTTTAAGCCAAGTGCGAAAGTAGAATTTAGCAAAAAGAGAGAGATGAGAATTTCGAAAAAAAAACATGCCCTCCTAATAGTAATTTTAGGCCTTGCTTGGAAATAAGTTAAGGACAGCATTCAGCAAACGGGATATTTTCGGGACCATATATGGCGTTCTAACTTGAAACAAGAGAAAACAATTATGGCCGAGAGTTAGGTTTCTATTTTAATTTAATAAGCTGCTAATTATTTGCCTAACTTGAAATCTCGTTCTATTTGTATCATTATCATTTGAATACGCCTTTAATCACACCATGTTGAAGGTATTAACCACTTTTTGTATATTTAGTAATCATCCGTGAAATAATGTGGGAAATGCGACTTAATTTATGCTGAAGATATGAGAGGTGAAATTTCAACGCGGATATTTAGCCAAGGGAAGGAAATTGCCCCTGAAATTTTTTGAACGTCACAATTTCTCAAGAGTTCTCTGTTTTCTTTTCATGCCCGTTAGTAAACAATAGAATTCATATTCCTAACATTCGTACAGTGAGAGAGCTGTATTTCTCTGAAATAGTAGAAAGCGTTGAAAATATACTATATTTAAAATACAATATTAGCGAATAGGTAAGATATTGCGGCGATGTTTACATGTCGAAGGTCTGTCTTGTTAAATTAAAATTTTGTTTGAAGTGATCCTTGGAGCAAGCCTTTTAGCCTCGCTAACCGTTTTGGAATATTGTTTTTAATGCCTCGTAATTTGCCAACATTTTGTCTATGGAGTGCAAGTCAAGGTTTTAGTACTCGTATGTTGGCTTATGTGTGGTACTACACAATTAACCAAAAGGGAATAGTGAATGGTAAATTAATGTTTTGATTAGCACTTTGTCAAATCTTTCAAGACAGATTGAAGATTGTAAATAACATTAAAGCTCTCCTTGACCAGATATTACCAGTGAAGTGTAGCAAATTCGTGAACAGAATGGTATTGAATCCTCTTTTCAATGAGCATGGACGCTATTGAATTATTAGCTATCGGAAGTGATGAGAATATTTTGGCACCGTTATAATGTCCTTGCAGCTTTCGTAATTTCGAAGGAAATACTAATAAAAGTATTTTTCAAACGTAATTTTTATATCTACGCTAATTGTTGTATCTGTTTAGATAACAAATAAATATTTCTTACCAAGGATGCAATATGACCTCTTCTGGCCAGCGTTTAATGATGAAGGTGAGGCCTCGTCATTAAGCGTGACCTAGAATCTGGAGAGAGATTATATTCCGATAAAAATTGTATCTGGAATTGATAAAATGATGATACTTTTGCACGTAAAAAAATATCGGGAAAAGGGAAATAAGTGGAAGGAACTAAACTAGCGCACATTATTCGCACTTTCGGAATTCGGTGAAGGATTGTTCTGTTTTGAAGAGTCCCTGGAGGGCACAACGCAATGCCTGAACTGTTTTCCTTAATGCCGCGTGAGAACCAACGTCTCCGATACAAATACGGCCCATCCAAGAGTCAAAAAGTTGGATGTTGCTACTTAGCGATACAGAAACAAAAAGGTTTTTCGATTTCGGTAAAGTTATTTAAGGGATTTTCGGTTGTACTTTGAATGAAGTTGTATGCGTTTTTGAGGAAAATCAAGAACCTGTTTTTGAGATACTAAAAGTTAACTTCCTTAGACTTGACGACTGCAGAATGATCGTTTTATATACTCGCATACACTGATAATTTCGCGGCTGATTGAAGCATAATCGGAAGGTGCTGCAAGAATATTTTTACACATTAGATGAAGTAGCCATTTTCCCTAGAATACGTAGACTGCCAAAGTAAATTGATTAGAATTCAAACGTGTGATTAAACTTTATCTTTGAACACACAAGTTTCCAAAATCAGTAAATGATTACTTCATGGCCGTGAAGGTTTGTAGTTAAGGTGGCGGTTGTTCTGAAGCGATCTTTAGGTTGAAATTGATCCTTATCGTAGTAACGAAGGCTGGTAAAATCTATGCCTGAATTGCCGTAAAAGGAAAAGTAACGTATAATATCGCATCACGGGAGTCTTTAATAACATTTTTAAAACTACGTAGCGAAAATTTTACATTTCTTAAAATTATTTTTATTTGATCTTATGAATGCTTTGCGCTTTTCTGTACAATATTAGTATTATGATGTTCTCACGAATCCACCCTTATTCTTTAGTGGCTTCGAGCTTCGAGGTAAACAAAGGAAACGTTATACAGCACTCGTTAACCAAAAAAGATAATCCAAAGCTGCGCGATATTTTTTACATACTCTAAATTTTATGCTTTTCGTTAACTTTCGCTAGTATTCAGACACTGCATGAAACATTTCGAGATTTTGGATTCATATCAACAGGCATTGACTCAAGAAATAACGGAATTAAGAGACAAACCGCCCGGCCTGTGATAAAAATGCCCAGAACTATAAACTAAGAGACGCAGGGCGATATGAAACCTGTAACCCCACTCTAAATCGGTAGAGAAGAAAATTGTAATATGAAGAATAGCGAAGTAAGCCGTCGGAAAATAAATTCAAGGACAGATAGATTCAATTTCCCCCTCATAATTCACGACCACAGCACAAAAAGAGGAAAACACTAGCATATTAAAGCATACATCTCTTTTATAGGCTTCGTGTTCCCCTTTTTATGGGCAGTATCCTAAAAACCTCAATTCTCTTCAAACTTTTTCCCTCTTCGTTTTCACGACTGATGTCCTGAACCTCCCTACCTCACGCACAAGTGTGGTATTATGTCGAAGATGCTTGCCATTAGTAAATATTATGTGTAAACACTCCAGAATACTTTTATGTGCTAATATTTAGTTAATTCATACCATTTATGGGATTCGTTTTAGGTATGAAATTCCCGGAATAATGTAATAATTATATTTTTAAACGGAGGCAAGATGAATATAAATAAGAATTTATTATTAATTACTCATAGTTTTCTTTTCCACTGATAAATGCTATTGATATGCCAGAAATTAATTAATGTGAATGCATGTTTGACAAACCGAGGAATCCGTGGGGTGGTTTCTCGTAGTTTTTATCTTTTACTGTTTTAATTTGTATGAGACACTAAAGAAAGAGAGTACTGTTTTTTTCCAAGGGAGCAGATGTAACCAGCGAAAATTTAACGCATTAATTAAGGAGAAGCATAAAAAAATAACTAGTGTCCCAAACGACCTTCCTTTTTATTCAAGAAGGAACGTTTATTCGTTGGATTCCCGCAAATTCCTCAACCTCCTTTTTATAAATACACATTTTATTTTTCAAATTTATGGTTATTAATACCATCGCTATCCATTATCCCCGCCATTTAACTTTATAAAGACCTTCAAGCCCTTTGGGAATGATTCTTTCCGGACGGGGCAGTTCTTTCCTCGCAATTCCCCTCTCCTCGTCCCCACTCCCATGTCCGTCTTCTCCCCCTCAATTTTTTCTTTTTTTTTCGTCCTTTCCGGCCGCCTCAAAACATGCCTCTGCACTCAGAACGCGGAGACACCTTCTTCCTCTCTTTCCCCCTACCCTTTCCCGCCCTTCCAGTCCCTCCACATTTCTCCCTCGTCCCCACTCCTTCGCAGCAAGTACGCACCGCATTTTGTCCCTGCCATAATATTTGCGGAAGGGCAAAACTGAGACCTTCCCCTCGGATCGCAATTCTCCCGGCGCGCGGTGCGACTGTGGCAGGGAAGAGTGCTGGCGGGTGCGGGAAGGGGGGTGTGTGGTGGGTGGTTAGCGAGATTGGGGGGACGGAGAAAGGGGAGAGGGAAGGAGGAGGAAGTCATCATCTTGCCTGGGAAGGGTGAGTGTGTGGTGCGGAGGGGGCAAAGGTGTGGGGAGCGGGCGAAAGAGGTCGGGTGGGTATTTGGCGTTGGGGGTTTAGCACCGCTTCCACCCTCGACTCACGACGTCCTTTTTCCGGTGGTAATTAAAAATATCGCTGTAGTCACTCCGTAAATGTTTTCATTGCTAGTACCATCTTGTTCTTAGGTTGTCCCCCCAAAGTGTCGTACTTCGGCGGTCGAATGAAGCCTCCTAGTATTTAATTTTCAGTGTATGCTTTCGCTCAGCAAATGAAAGCCCAGATTTATTATCGCAACGCTTACTTATGGTGTGTGCCATAAAGATGATAATCTAAATGTGGTCATGTGGGCACCCGTGGGCACGTATTTGATAAAAATTTAATCTGCAGACTCTTTATAGGCTCCAATATGATTTATAGTTTTGTTTTTAACTGGGGAAGATGGAAGAAAATAACGATGTGATGTGATTTTTCATTTCAAAAGGGCATAATTTGGATCCAGCATTATTTGTTTGGCCCTTGAATTCTTGAAAAATGATTTATGGGCTGTGATTTATGTGGGATTTATGATTTGTAACGAGCTGATCATAATTCATGACACTTCCGGCACATGAAAGATGCAAAATTTGGAGGTACTAAGATATAGGGCACTTGATTTGTTCAGTAAATAGTTTCCGTGGAGAGGGTTTAATTGATTTGACTGTAGGGGATATACGTGGAAGCAAGTATGGTAGGAAATGGGTAAAATTTTACATGAAGAAATCTTTCATCACCTCGATTCTCTTTACCCCATGGCTCCTACTCTATGCTATTTCGCTTAAACTTGATTACCAACCGGCCCATAGTGACGAAAAGTTCATCGTCTCTCCATGATTTCTCATGAAGCTCTGTGAAAACAATTGCACGTGCCGCATTTTCCCATTGACATGATGTATGTGGTCTCGAGGTGAAAGGTCATGTACTTAAATCCCCGATGAACTCCTTCGAAACAGTCATTTTTTTCCTACAGGAGCATTGAAATCGTTCACGATTAACTTTTAGAAATACTAAACCTAGTCATTAAAAATGACACCTACTGCGCTATTTTGGAAATCAAATATAAACTTTGAATTTTTTTTCAAGTTATCCTTGACAATATTTATAATTCTGTGATGTGGTACGTAATTGGAGTTCATTAAATAGTTTTAATAAGAAGGTTTTCATGACTGTCAAATCATAAGCAAAACATTTTTTTACACAGATTTCATCTCTGGTACTTTCGTCAAATTACTTAAACGATTTAGATCAAATTTAACAACTTTTGGGCTACTTTTTGGGCTGTATTATATTCAATGCTTATTTAGTTTCTCCTCGATAGAAAATCAAAAATTCTGCCCCCAGAATAACTGTGATTTAAACAATTCAAATGCCTGTTTCATTGAAGTATTATCAATGTACAAATCAAATATTATTTTTTCCTAAGTCATGCTTAGTAAATTTTGAAATAATGAGAAGTGATCTCTACAGATCTCGTGCTGACGGATTCCAAAACAAATTTTTATTGCAAACTTTATTTTTTAAATAGCTGTAGACATCACTTTAATTCTGCTCCAGATGTGGTTACCAAAAGACTGATTTCGACTATAAATTGATTGCATTAGATCCGACTTTAATATAATTTGAACAAAATTTACGCAATACTTAGATCAGTGGTCATTTCCTGAATTTATTTAAGTAGACTTTTATGCTTAATGGAACCCAAACCGTTTTCATTCATGACACCACGTAGCTGTGCGTATAGTTCACTATGCTTTCCAAAATATAGAAATGAAATTGATCATAGCAATCAGCTCTTGTCAACCGTTTGAAGTTGGACCTGATATGACTTAACGCTCGGCTCTCCTAATGGCTGATCTGTCGTAAAGATGAGATGCTGCTCTTTGGGATAATATTGTTATCACTACCCATTCCCCTTTAACGTTTCACGACTAGGACTGTTCAGTAATTTTTCATTTGACTGCAGTGTAATGATGAGTTCCTGAACCGTTCCCTCTGGTTTTCACCTTCTCTCATTTGAAGGGCGTCTGCTGCTCTTCCTCCGAGTTATTAGCGGCTCATAGGTTGGCGGTAGCGGCTCGCCAAGTCACGGCACCTTCATAGGATTTATTGGCACTATTTTTGGGCCATCTTACCCAAGAATGGTCTACTCCGCCTTCCCGAGTGCCGTCGCGTTGTCCACAACTGCTGCTTATTCATTGAATAGGCATTCCTCGTTTATCTCGCAGCTAACCTATATAGGTATCTAGAGGTGAACACCTCATCTTAAATTCTTTTGACACACACGTCTCATCTTTCAGCGTTGTCCTGGGACCAAACGAATAAAAATGGAAATTTAAAATTCACTAGCCAGAACTTGTTCCATGGATTTGGAAGAAGTTAAACGAACGCAGCACGTGTTAAGATAATTCCACAATCGATATTAAGTATCTACTGAAATTATTCCAACTTTTTTTCAAATCCTGTTCATTCTGTGGGCTAAGGAAATATGGTAGGGGACAATTTTCTGGTAAATCAATCACATGCGAGAAAGAAAAACTTAAATTCTGGCAGGGACGTTCCGTTGTCAATCTTGCATCAAATTTGATTTTTTTTACTTGATCACTGGTTGAAGCGATTGTCTCTTATAAGCATCAAATGCTCCAAATTAGTTAGCCATCGCTGTGAGTTTGTCAATTTGTAAAAAATTCTCTTTTAATCAATATAGGTTCTATGGGATATATATATATATATATATATATATATATATATATATATATATATATATATATATATATATATAGGTTCTATAGGATCGATAGGATCTATGATCACCCTGGGATACTTATATTCTGCCATCTTTCTCATAGAACGGCTTTTCATGAACACTTATGCGGGGTTTTAAGTAGTTCATGCCTTGTAATTAAATATTATTTTTGATTTTAATTACACTGGAAATCTAATAGATTCTATGGACAAAATGTAGAGATTTTCATGAAAACTAGTGAGATCTCGTACAGTTTCCGATGAAATTCCAAGGAAAATCTGGGAAGATTTCCAAGAAAATAATTCCGTTCCACTTGCGTTTGGAGAATCATGTAGCTATTTTTCCCTTTGATTTTTATTCCCATGATAAATAAGCAGTTGTTTTTTTGATTTATATATTTAATGTCACTTGAGATGTAGCGCTCTTCTAAGTTATCCAAAAACTAATATCAGCTTTTGTAATCAATTTACGTAGCGTATTCGCAGTTTCTTCTTACAGGTAAAACATTTTTTGGTGACCTGAAAATGTCACCAAAATAGTAGTAGATCGGAATTTTTTCCTGTATTCAAATTTTATGATTACATATATGTAAGAATTCACATTATTTTGGAATATTATTCAATAAATAGATATACGAACAAAGTTGTTGTTTCAACTATAGTTGGTATTTAATCGCAAGTTACTTATTTGCAAAGAACGATAGTTTGGAGCTTCGAAAGTTTTAAGTACCTTCATGACTTATGGCAAAGGTAGTAGCATTAACTTTTCACTTATTGGAAAGGGTTTCAGATCTCATAAAAATGCAATATTCTGGTTTGGTCACAGCACTTAAGAGCTCTTTCTGATCAAGCTCTTACAATTTGGACAACTCCTTTTCGACCGGAGTACGGTCCATTTGACCGAAATCCAACTTGTTTGATCGTCTGTAGAAGGTCGTTCGTCGGGAAAATACGGTTGGGTCGGATTGAAGCCACCGTAGCCACTTTTTCTACGTTTTCGATGTTTGAATTTCCGACGTTGGAGCTTTCGATCCCATTGGGATCGCATCCATATTTTAAGTAACCATGCATGGCTCGACTCAGGTGCTATTACAAATCCGTGGATTTATCAAGCGAGTCGGATAGGAAGAAACGACGGCATATACTTTAAAATTAACTTCAACGCGAATCAATTATTACGGCCGCAATTTTTTGTTATGCGGAATTTTAAACGTATGCAATGATGCTTCTCTAAATTATGTTATGCTGCTGTTATTCTTTGCAGACAGATTGTGTCGTGAATTTCGTGTTGCCAAATCGACAGACGTTGACGGAATATGTCTCCCAGCCTTTATGTCGCATTCCCTGCCTTTTACAGACTCTTTGGGGGGTAGAGTGTTTTGTGGTGCATTTTCATGTGGTAGTGATGTTTCACATTCTTGCTTGTTGTGTCCTGGCTTGCTTTCGTGCTGCATCCGGGGTGCAGGTTTTTGTTGTTTTGCGGTATATGTGTTTGCATGAGTGTTGGATGAAAGGATTTTTGCATGAGTATGTGCGCTGCTGTGAGTGTAATTTTCCACCTTGTTGTTTTGCATGTGGTATTATTCCTTTTTAAGGTTGGTGACCTAACACCCCCCGCCACACGCCCTTGCGGCGGCTTGCGGGGTATTATGTAGATGTAGATGCATGTCTTGCGTATCTTCTCTTAAGTTGCGTTTTAAGTCACGTAGATTTCTTGACCTGCGTCTTAGCAGCTGTCAGGCTGCCTGATAACTTACAATTGTAAAGATACTGGAAACAATGATTTTTATCTTTTGGCTTTCAGCACTATTAAATTTAGTCATTCAGTCTCGGATTACTTCAAATGACTGAGTGGAATAGATAAAATTGTTCGTTAAAGTCCTAATATGGACACAATGCTACGTTCTACTATGCGCTCAACTGTTTTATTCCTAGCGAAACGTCCATAAGATATATGAATGTACAGTTGAATCTCACATAGCGTAAACGACAGTATCTAGACTTGATCAAAGCCTGTTAATAATGGGTTAGGAAATTATGGTAAATGTGCTTGAAACTTGCAAATTAGGAGAGGATGCAATTAGTTTGAACCTTCTATTTATTACAATACCGATCGCACAAGTTTTAACTTCTCATTTATCCATCTTGCCTTACTTTTTTAAATTATTCCACGTTTTCTTGATGCTTGGGTCCCGTTGTGACCACCTGCTGAAAACGGATTGCTGACAGATGATCGTCTACGATTTGATTTTCCAAGAATTAGGGCACAGAGTGGAAGGACTGGATCCATACTTTTGTGATGCAAATCGTAATAATGTATAGGGAGCCTATATGCAGACGTTAAGGAATCCAATTGAATGAATGCAATGTGACCGAATCCATCGTTTTGAATACGGAACACGTAAAAACTCCTTGATTTCGGTCTGTGATTTGTCGCGTATTTCCACATAGGCTAAAACTTTTGAATTAACTCTTGCCATACTTCAATGTTCCCAAGTTTGTTCTAGACGGTCTCGTATTAAGCACGTTCTTGAAAACGGATCGATCTTTTTGTAGTTAACACCAGCACCACTTTGGGAGATTTACCTGCGAAATTTACTGAGCTCTTAAAAAATGTTTAATATTTAATGAATTTAAGGACAGTATATTTTAGCATAAAATAAATAATGATATCTTCATGTGTTTTTTCACACCTATATCTCAAATATTGCTCCCACCGTCGACGTAATTTCTGAATTTGGCGTAGATCGTATTTTTTTCTTTCGGATCTTTCCTGTGCCCCCTTGTCTTTATCTTTCACGTTTCATTTTGATCTGATCAAATACACTGTCTGAGAAAGTTCTTGGTAAAATAGGGCACTGAGTAAGGTAATTCAGATCATTTCCTAACAAAAATAAACCAGGATCTTACGAAAATAATCGAATGAGTCACTAAAATATTAATTCAACGAAAATGGCCCAAATACTTGACAGAACACCTATTTTCGCTATTGCGTGATCACATCAAGTTTAGATGACTCAGAAGAGTTTCTGATTGGCTTGTTTACAGAATCATATCAAACCAATTCGCAGATCGGTGAAACATATAGTCATTCGCGTTGTATCAAAATATTTTTGGTTGATATAAATTGTTCATGACTTAACTTTGTGGAAATCTATAGTTGGGGTTAAAACTATCATACTCTTCATCTGTCATTCTCTAAATATTCTGTGCCTGTAAGTAGTTCATGGCGCAGAATACATTCAACACAGTCTTCGGTAAAATCAATGGAAATATACGATGGTTTTTAATTCCCATCTTTGAGGTCAACCTTTCGGCGGAACAATGTGTAAACTGGCGAAGTCCTTATCTGAATGAATTAATCAATTTTTCGGAGCTGTGTAGAAAGGAGAGAAAATTAGCAAGGATGCACCTATATCCATCCATATCCGACGGCTTAACTGGTTCCCTCGCAGCACGTGGATGTGTTCGTCTGCTTCGCATGCAACGACGAATCCCATACTCTCAACTCGGAGCGGGAGCTGCCGTTATCAAGGCTCTTCGCAAACGGCATCTGCCAGTGGAATGGGCGGCGGAGGGTGTGGAGTTCTGAGGAGGGGGAGAGTGGTATTCTCTGGGTGTACGGATGGGGGAACTAGTCGAGAGCCCACTGGAATTGGAAGGGATTAGGTTGAGGAGCGGTAGGGATGGAGGGGGGACGGTGCGGGCCGCTTCCTCCTAGAGCATTGAAGGTCGTTTTCATGCTTGGAGCGTGGTTGACGAAGGGAACGAGGGGATGGTCGGTGGAAGAAATTCGCTGCAGAGACAAAGCAAAAAAGGGGACGGAATAGGAGGATTAGGGGTGGTGCTGGGGAAAGGGTGGAAGATTGGTTTTTCCGGAGGGTCAGAGGCAAATGAGTGCATTGTGGGAGGAGGAGGTTAGGGCAGTGGGCGGATTAAAATTCTTAAATAGGCCCCGTGGGACAATGAAACCAAGTGGTTTTTATGGGTTCCTTGCACAAATAGGCGCGGAGTTGAACGCGCATAGGTCACTTCGTGTATAATTAACCCCCTGTCCGCTTACTCGTCCTGCTTTTACCTGTCGCACGAAGCCCTCTGCCGCGCTGCAAGATTTCAATCCACCTACCAGCGTCCGTCTCTCTGCTTCGTGATTTCCTTCATTAATTGGGATCGAAATGTTGAGATTTCGCCCAGATATTTCTCCTCCGTCGGGAGATTTCAGGTATACCTGAAGGGCTATCCAATGGATTTCATTTAATATTATGTTGATATTTTTTTTCGTATCCATTGTTATCAGTCATCCAAACCGTTGTTTTTTGTCACAGGAAATATTCGCAGTTGTAACATATCCACGTAATATTGAACTAAATTAATTGCTTTTGGTACTAAAGTGTTTTCACTGAGAACATAAATATTTCGCATTTTCTGTAGTAGCACTTGATTAAGGCGACAGTTCTTCCTCTTTACTGCCGAGGATCTGATGATCATAGTAATACTAAATACCTCATCAATTCGCCCTCTTGCGGTGTCTGGTAATTGAGAAAAAGATCGATAGTACCTATCCAAATATTTGGTGGAATAACCAATGAATAATTTTATTCAGCAATAATATATTCGATAGTTTTTACTGTTTGAGTCTTGTAAAGTATACTCGTTCAGTCTGTAAGCTTGCATGGTGGAACAAGCAAAAAAATACTTTATTTTTAGCAAACGCGAAATTTTACACTGTTTGAATCTTGTAATATATAATTTTTTAGCCTGTAAGCTTGGCGCAAACGAACTGCGGTCAAAATCCGAGAGCATTATGATAATGGTACAAATTATAATATTCTTTTTAAAAAGAAAACGCAGACCTTTTCCTTTTATAAACCTCTACCTCAGGTCAAACATAAATCTCTATCTTGACGTTACTTTTCTCTCTTATTACCACTTGAGCTTTGCTTTAATTGCGTGGCGTAGCTCGAATTATGGACTCTAGTCTATATTATGCTTGAAGATTATAAGGTCGGTTTTCTCTGTTGTCATTTTATGCACTACTCCTCCTTTTCATCTCCTTATGTCATCCGGCAGGATATATTACCACTTAAGGCATCCTCAGAGGCTATGTCCTTGCCCCTACCAATCTCAATTTCTCCTCGAGGACATTTTGTGCTTAGCTTTATCGACAGCATCCCCCTGCTGAGAATATTGCATGAAGAGCAATATGCCCCAGAAAGACGCCATGAAGAGTTGTAAGTTGAGTTTAAAGTGACAACTTGGAACACGGATCCAACTCTTGGAGTCGTGGTTTAATAAAGTTTTAGAAAACTCTCATTGGCAAAACTAAACCAAAAGAAGCTTTTCGAAGTAATATACCATATGTGACGTGAGTCTTCGCGTGAGAGCAACTCTGGTTATCTATCACAAGGAGGTGTAATAAAAACACAAACTAATCATCTGCTTTGATGAAATGAAGAACAAAAATTATAGTGTTAACGATATGATAAAAATTTAAAGTAGTTATTTACATGAACTAGATTTATTTTTAGAATCTGTATGACACGTGACAATACGCTCACTAAAGGAGTTACGAGACAAGCCAGAATTCAACGCCTCAAGATGGCACCTGGTATTGTAGCCAAGGATCTAGTCAGTGCATCCTCGCCAGAAGAGTTCGTACAAGGATCCTTGGCTTCCGTCCTAGTGGCTTTGAACAGCCTCCAACATGGCCGCTTGCCGCACGACTACGAATCTAGGCTCCTTGCCTTCTGTTTCGAACTCTCCATAAAACGTCGTAATAAAAGTTTGTAACGAGAACATTCGAGTTAATTGAAGTTATACTATATTACAGTATGATTTCGGAGAATTCATATGCCATGTAATTTGGCTCGCTCAGAATTTCAAAGGAAATAAAACATTTTAGTGATATGGTTTTATTGAATTCGTAAAACTGTGAAGCTAAACCTTAGGCTCTGAGCTCGATCATGTCACCATGACCCAGGCCGATAAAAGGCCACTAACGAATTCGAAGAAAAATGGAGATAGTGGTGTGGAGGGGTCTTTTGTAGCCATTGATAGGAAAAATTGCTCCCGTTTCATAGGCATTGGGAACTTCTTGGGTGTCCTGGTGGTTGCCCAAGTACAAGGGGTGGTGTCTTTTCCCCGAGTTATACATACATATATTTACGGTTCACGTGTCGGGTAAGGTAACCAGTAGCAATAATCCAAATTTCGGCTGATTTATCATAGAAGTAAAATTACAAGAATTCACATTTTTGGCTAGGAAAAATGACGGCTCTATTTTTTCTACGCCTACATGATAGCCAGCAAGTCAAGTGTGTGGCAGGTGATGTTCCCGCATCATGCAAGCTCTTTTCAAGACACGTAATAGGAAATGGTTAAAACTGAATTTAAGACGGTCAGGGTAAATTTTTAAAAGATAAAAACAACCGAAATAAAAAGCGGTTCAACAAGAACTATAATGTTTAGGTGTAATTAGGTTTCCATGCCTGTGAAACAATGATGATCAAGCAAAAATGGCTGTAAACCGGGCTAAATGTCTTACGCTATTGCAAACTTTTATCACTTTAATGATAAATTCACTGGTATCGAAAAGCGATCTATCCGAAAAATTTCTGTTCTACATTTTTAAATTATATCTGTGATCTACATACGGTAGCATGATGTAGCTTAAAATATATTATTAATATATTTATAAGTTATCTGCCTCAAGATCTTAAACGGAATCAACTAACATTTAAAACAGAAACTAAAATTTTAAAATCTATAACATCTCATAAGGATTCAATATGGTAAAGTGACTTCCAAAAAGGTAAAAATAAAAACGCCCTTTTATCTTTTCATATCACATTCTCAGTACTATAATTCCCAATTTTTTCCGGAATACCATCTCTCATAATGTTTTTCCAATTTTTTTTTGAAGTTAGTTTTTCATTATTGTCTCCAAGATGTGGCAGTTACAGCGTCTGTGAGACCCTGACACAGTTCCCGTTTCAGGAAATTCCTAGTCTAAAAAACGAAGGTCATAAGTTGTGGCGTTGCCAGTGTGGAGTAAGTTGAGTCATGACGCTGAGAACACCCGTTGAATCTATTCTAGATTCTTAGTATTTCGCATGCTAATAGTCAGAGGGTTTTTCCTTGGTTGCCATCGAGTAATGGCAAGGTATCTTTTAACAAATGGATAATGTTTGTTTGCGCAAAATATAATTAAGTATACGATTGACTTATCACGAACATAATTGATATGATTGACCCAATAATATGTGACAAAAATGAATGAATGACGAACATCGAATTTGAAGTTCTTCTAAGATTGTGTTTTGTCGTACGTAGGCCAACGCTTTTTACAGTTTAATTTTCTAGGATACAAATAAACATTCAAATATTGTAACATATTTTGTGAAGGGTACTCTGCGGGTCGTTTATTATGTCTGATGTTTCTTTTTCACGTTCTTCATTCTGGAACTAATTTTGAATACCGACCGTTTAATAATAACACTCAATAGCCATGGATTTTACAAATTTTTCGAAGATACTTTCTTTCTCTGGAACCTACACTGATGGAGACGAAAGCCCATGTTCCAGCAGTTGAATGATGAATTACATATCATTATGAACGTGTAAGTCTAATTGCTGCCTAAATATTTCCAAGATAGTGATGTGTTTGAGGAAAATAATTAACGAACAAGAGTGTTGAAATTAAATTTACCCTTGGTAGTTTGGACCCACACACGTCATGAGGAGAGCTATGTGGTATCGCCGCACGTTTCAAGTATCAGGATTGACTTTCGTTCTCGGAGAATCCTGAAAGATAAATATGCAGTGCAATCAATCGTTACATTTTGGGACTCCTTCATGGCTAAAAGGAAGGAAAACCTCGGCGATAGGTAGAGTTATTTATTTATTAGCGGCTGAAAGCATTTTACTTCCGTCTACATCGCAAGTTTGCTCATTTAAGGAGAGGTAAACTTATTATGTATGCCAGAAGATGGATACTCTTTATCTAAATCGGTCGTGAATTCATAATTTATTCCGTGAAACAGCAGCATTTTCCTCTTTTGACACCAACACTGAAAGAGCCCGCGTGGAGGCGGAAAAACATATCGAGCGCTCCGAACTGCACCGATGTTTGGTGTCCGTCTCCCACGCCGCTACGCCCGGACTCAGGGCGCGAGTGCACGCTGCGACTGGCACATCTCCTTCCTTCTGGAGTTATTATCAGTCCGCAGGGGATTCGGTCGAGGACGAGCGAGTTTTTAGGCGGGGGGAGGGAAAGAGAGAGAGAGAGGGTGGTAGGGAGGGGACGGATTGGGAGGGGAATTGGGGGCTTAACATGTGGGACAGGGTGGGCGATGGGCGGGTTTCCATCTCTTTACCCGTGGGCGCCGCTAATCGATAATATCCCACCCCCACACCCATCTCCCAAGCGCTCCCTCTTTAACTCCTTCCCCAATCCCCCTTTCCCTCCTCCCCAACCCTCATCTTTTTTTCCCAACCCACCCTCCTCATCCCCTTGCAACCGTTTTTCCTCTCTTTCCCTTCTCTCGCCCTTCCGCCTTCAATATCCCCTTCTCTTCCGGAAGGGGCTCTTCCCATTTGTCCCTACTCCCCCCCCCCAACCCCCCCCCACCCCCCCGGCACGGGGATGCACGCACTCACAATCAACAGCGCACTCGGAAAGGGGAGTATCCGGGAAGTCGGGCTGGTGGGGGGCGAGGAAAGGGTGAGGATGGCGTGGAGGAGGGAGAGTTAGGTGGAAGTCGCGTGGTGTCCGCCACCGCGACACGAATGAGGGAAAGAGGGCGGTCGGAGCTCACTCCTCCTTTCTCCCTCGAGCACAAGAGTTCTCGTCGGGTTCGGAGGAAAGGCACCATTTTAAACGGTACTTCATCCTTTTTTTTTGCCTTTTTAACCTTTCCGAATGAGTGAGGGTATGGAAGAAGGGAGTCGAGGGAGGGATCGGGTGTTGCCAATTCATGCCGTGGGGGTTCGTTGGCAGGGAGCAACGCGAGGCGCGTTGTTCCGAGTTCGAAGCGGTCGCCGAAAGAGAGAGGGGGGGGTTTGGGGGGGAAAAAATGCCGTTCACGTCCGTTTATGTCAGGAAGCACTTAAAAAAAATAAGCTTCCTCGCATAAACGGACCTGTAATTCCCACTCTAACTGCGGATCTCTTTCCTGTCGAGCCATTTAACCTCTCGCGTTGTGACGCAAAGGACGGATGTGAGAAGTGTGAGGGAAAGTTTCGTTTGACGGTTATAATTAATTTTTTTTAGCATTACCTCACTGAAAATGGGTCGTTAAACTGCACTTTCGTGCGTAGAGAGATGTTTGTGATCGCTCGGGCATGACGGGTAACTGTGGTATTGGAGTCATTGGTTTTAATGTGCCTCGTCCGGCTGAAATTATGTCTTAACGTTCAAGTCAGCAGGCATATACTATATCCGAACACATTAACCATGTGCGAGCCGAGTTTCGATGCCTCAGCGTTTTGTGTAGGGAGAAATCACGCCAACTTTACGACAATCCGGTTCTACATGATGGACTTTCCGGGCTGCGAGTTGAGGACGCGGCGCTTGGCTATTATGTCCCCGTAAAAAATATATATTCACACCATCAAAGGATTAAATAGTAATTCGTCGGCTGAATTTGCTTATTCTGCTAGTATATATCTGAATTCGACAGTTAATTTATGTGTGAAAGTCAAGTTCCACTTCAATTGAAAAAAGAACGGAATGAAACAGTCTCTTTAGAAGTTTAAAGCTTATTTGTGTGAGTAAGGGACGGACTGTACCGTAAGAAATCTAAGGCATTTAGGTATGGATGGCAATATATATGTATATGTATAATTGCCATTTTAATTGGATGATTATTTCATAATCATCCTTTTATATTGGATATATTTATTTAATATAGCTACCCATTAGCATTAAATATGCCATCTGAGATACCTCTTTATAAAATAATTTAGACGACTTCGTTAAACCCCTGTTAAAGTAAAAATTATAATTAATAAATGTATATTATATTCATCATGTTTTAACTGCCAAGTTACTATTAGAAGGGTGACTTCAACAATATATTCCTTCTGCTACAAATGTCTAGCAACGCAACGCAGCCAGACATGTTCCAAAATTTCACATATTTCAATTGTCACCCATTTAATCTCTAGACCTCGGGAGGAGCCTGTCGAGGACTTCTCATCAGTAAAAAAATAATGTTGAACTTCCAGAACCCGAGAGGAAATAATCTAAAATAATATATTAATCTGCTGCAAAAGGAATTTTAATTACAAAGACACACTTCGTGGATTACAAAGATACATCATCAATTCCCTTAAGCAGTTATTTGAAGAGCTGAAGATGTTCAGTGTTGTTTTCTCAGCGACCTATTTTATTTCTTCTTATTCTCTTTGAAGATCTTGTATTACTTCTGTATAGATGCTTCATTATCTGTGAGAAGCATTCCATTCCTGGTCTTTCTCTGTAGTTCTACCTATCCACTTTTTTCGTTCTATTGTTGACTGGAGGAAACGTGTTTTGTTTGAGTGTTAATATATTAGTTAACTGGTTCAAGTTTAACTTCACGGAGATTTTTGGAAATCCAAATCCTGTGGAGAATCTGTAGTAATTAATACTTTCCACTAATTTTTAACATGGAATGGTGTAATTTGCTGATCTGTGAGCATAATAAACGAGAAATATTCATTAAATGCAGTAGGATCCAATAAAATATCCACAGAATTTGCGCGACTTTATTTTCGCGGATTGACGCGTTCTGTCGCGTGTTTTTCGTAAAGGTTGCGAAACGTGTCGCGGCGTGAATATAAATTAGTAAAATCTAACTTGTACATCATTTTATGTGCTGTATTTATTGAGTAAATCCCTCTTAATGGCAACATTCAGTTGCGTATGTTTTCATTTATTATTTGCAGAGTTATTTACTGATAATTTGCGCAGTCCATTACGTTGGAATTAAAAAAAAGAATGTGTCTAAATTCAATTGTAATTTACAAGTGAAAAGTTTGCTTGTTTGATCAATAAAACAATCTAGTGCATATGCAATGGAAAATTATTTAGTGTCATTATACACGGTATTAATAATGTATTAACAAAATTCAAAAGTGTTTTTTTACTATTAAAGCCAAGTTTGAAGATAATTTTACCAACTAAAATACATTTATTTTAACGGGATTTCCTTGTACGTCGACGAATTAATCTTTAGTATTTCCCTGTAACACCACCAATGGTATTTCTATTTCCTTTCTTTTATGCTAACGTTATTAATTATGACACACCAGAAATGGACTCCGGTTATATGTTTTAGTCGAGTGTATTATCCATTAAAAAACTCGAGAACTGAAGAAGGTATAAGGGGCATTAGAATATAACAACTTAGAGAGTATTCGTGGCAGCGTTAACGGTTGAAAATCTTTTCCACACAAAAAAGTCTCTCATTCTTCTGCGAACGTGACGAAAGAGGTTTATCAACACCCCCCCCCCCATGGACTTGAAGTGGAGTGGCTAATTCTGGGGATAAAATTACTAAATTGGCAGCACTGAGGGGTTTGTCACGCGAGGGACCTACTCTTTGTGTTTGCCTCTGTATGTGTATGCATGAGGGTACTGGGAAACCGTGGGCTTAGAGAAACTGGTCGTAGAAGGAACAGGGGTGGAGATCGGCCCCCTTTCTTTAACAGATTAGGCCCGGCTTTGTGGTTACCTGAGGTTTCGGAGTACGCTCGGAAGGGAGTGTCGTCGTCGAAACCCGTAAAGGAATCAGTCATTGACACGAAGGCGATACAGCCCGAGCCATTTGTACGCGCGGTGTGGGGGTAATCCCGACTTGTGTCCACTGGAGGGGAAAGGGGAAAAACATATAGTATGTCGAGATTCACTGCCGCTGAATTATGGACGAAACCTGACTTCGTCCAGGAGAAAAATTATGAATGAAAAACAAAAAAAACTTATCATTTTTCTGTTAAGTTGATGTTTTTTAATGAGAAAGTATTAAACATTGATGGCAAAATACGTGTTTAGTTCGTATTAACCTTAGCTGAGCAGCGATAAAAAGAAGGATTTGGTAGCCTGAAAACCCGTATTACGAGTAGACCCTAATTTCCATTTTTTTGGACTTTTATTATCCTCACCTACGTTTATAATGGAAAAATACCAATGGTTAATGTATGCAATCGATCACGTATGCATATACTCCAGTGACTCCTCGTACCCTGATAATGGTGGCTGGGACCACCGGAATATTGAAGTCAGTTGTTTTCGTTTTGGTTTGTCTTTCAAATTTAAAAAATTTTTTTCTTTGAATTATACAAAAAGTTGTGTGTGTGTGTATATTTTTATGTAATATGCATATATATATTATATATATATATATATTATATATATATATATATATATATATATATATATATATATAGTATGTGTGGGTCGCGGTAGTACAGGGGGTAGAGCGTTGGACTGCTGATCGGAGGGTTCCAGGTTCGATTCGGCACTCTGGGCACCTGCTGCTCCACTCAAGCTATGTGATTTTTCGGGTACCAGATCTTCTTGGAAAACCATATCCGGCACAGTGAAAGGAACTGCCCCCCCTACCCTGATATGTGAATTTCACACGCCGTATAGGGCTTAGTACTGGGTGAAATCTACCATCAACTACCAAACCGACCTTCGGGTTGATTACTGTGTTTATGGTTTATATATATATATATATACTATATATATATATATATATATATACATATATATATTATTCAAACGACAAACACACATGCGTGTGCAACAAGCATTAATGAACGCCATAAAAGTGTTATCTGCACAAAAAATGCATTCAATGCACTCCTCACTCTAACCTCGAGGAAACCTTAAAGGGTAAACATTATACTCAGAACTTTCTCATCCCTGTTATTACCTACTCGGTGAGTGCATCTTCATCCTGCTCTCGAACTTAATTACCTATTGGGACACGTGTGCGCTCTTGGAATGGAGAAACCTCTTTGTGGCACCACGCAATATGCCGGGTACCTAACGGAAGACCGAGGATCAGGGTAAACTTCCTCTTGCAATTTCTCCTTTCAGTTGAATCAATCAATATCAAATCGAAAAATTGTTACTATGTATCCAATACTAAATTATTTTGCTCCAGTTTTGTCATGCATTCGTGTGAATGAACGATACGAACGTGGGCTAAACATGTTGGACAAAGACATTTTTAAGGGATGAAACTAAATATTTCCGAAATTGAAAACTAGTATTAAAAAATTTGATTTTACGTTTTCATAAATGGAGTGCGTATTCCACTTTACTTTTCCAAAAATTAATTAACGTTTGCTATTCTTATAAGGTCAAAAATTGATGAAATAAGAATAATGGTCAAGCAATTAAGGTAGAATTTCGACATGTAGATAGATAAACGTCTTTATTTGTGGCGGAATTGAGCCCTTCTTCTATTTAACCCTTCATCAAGTCCATAACAATAATAATAATAAACCCATAAACACAGTAATAAACCCTAAGATCGGTTTGGTAAATGATGATAGAAATCATCCAGTATTAAGCCAGGCGGCGTAAGATAATCACACATCAGGGTAGAAGGGCCAGTTCCTTTCCCTGTACCGGCTATGGTGTGGAGCTACATATGACCAGAGGGGCTTTCCCGGGAATCAAACCCGGGTTCTCCGGTCAGTAGTCCAACGCTCCACCCCTGGACTACCGTATTTACAATAATAATAATACGTGGAAATAGAAAGCGATATAAAAAAAGAATAAAATGGCGAAATCATATATATAATATAAGGAATAAGTACAAAAGTAATTTTATGGGAAAAACCTAGGGAGTTCAGACATGAAGCAAGTAAAAACCCTCGTAGGAAAACACCCAAAAAGAAGGTGGTGTAAAAACCTGTGAAAACCCTGCAAGATAGTAAAAAGAAATAATGATAACATTAAAAAATTAATGAGGAACAATAAATACATATATGGCGGTGTGAGGTACATTACAAAACAATATGGTAATACATATACGATACCATATACAATGGAGTACAGTATAATAAATACATAAGAATATTCAGACACATATAGTATAGTAAAATAAGATATCATGTTTCAGATATATCAGCTGAAGTGATCAGAATAATGTATTTTTAATATTTAATTTAGAGCATTATTCCTCATGGTTTAGTGAAATAGTAATTAAATTGATTTATATTGATGTTATATTGTAGATATAAGTCATTAAGTGACTTTAACAAAGCCTGTTTTGGAGAATAACAATCATCAACACTACTCATATACTATATTATATGAATACTACGATTCTTTCATAAAATTTCAAAAGAAGACAGAAAGCTCTCTGAAAAAAGTCTTGGAGAAGATTTCTAATTTTATTTTAGGCTGATGTATGCCCTTGACGAGGAAATATGATTCAAATTAAGCCAAGCCTGGCAAAAAGAGAGCAAGTTATGAATATGGATTCAATAAGCTCTCCATTTCATAAGCCGTTTTCATTATTCACTTGATCTCCCAAAAGCACTTCTGCGTCCAATCATTGATCCCCACTGCCGCGTTAATTCTCTATTCAGGAGTCACTGATCCATGTGGATGGTTTCCTATGCTCTTATTGCTCACCTCAACTACTGAATGTTGAATTATTCAGGCCGACAACGACTCATTTCTTCCTTGTAACCATATTATCCAGATAACTGTCAATAAGATGGCGGGAGGCAGAGAGCATTATTCCCGAAAAGATTCATAAGTCAGGAGAGTTTTGCTTTAAGGCTTTCCCTACCAATGGAATGATGATCTATGAATTTTCCAACATAGCTTGAAGTGAAAATCAAATGAGAATGAAACAATTCAACTTCATTCGTAAGGATTAAAATAGCGAAGACTAAAAATATGGCGCTCTTACAAAATATGTTTGTATTTTTATATTTAGGAATATGTATACATATTTGGGGAAAATAGTGATATGGATTTGTGGTTTTTGGTGAAATGTGGGAATAAAGAAAGACGGAGGAACTAAGAAAAAGGCAAAGAGAGGCCTTGGTTAAGGAAGAGGGGAAGTCACCATGGGAAATCTGATGTAAGCAAAAAAGTGGTCGGAGTAGAGAATGAGAGGGAACAAGATATTGGGTATATTGGCGTAAATGTTTTTGGAAATCCTCTACAAAATACATTTTATACTTTTCAAAAACCGGTCAAAGCAAATCTCCAATTGGGGAGGCCAATAGAAGATTTAATATAAACCTATAGCAGAACTGTTCCCGATGTTATCAGGAATGAAAGTTTCTCATTTTGAGTTTATCATTTTTTTATTACTGACCGTTAACCTAAAGTGTATCTACAATCAAACTAGCAGGGTAATAAAATCGAAGGCTTTTCTGATTGGTCAGTGTGGGACTGATTTCGTACCAAGCCAATGGCGTGTGAAATGTTCGAATTCAGAGTAGGGGGTGGGCAGTTAGTTTCTTTCTATGTTCCACGATATCCCAGAAATATCTGATCATCCAGCATCCATCATGGACCTTTTTTTAACGACTCGTATTTGGTTAAAAGGATCCATTTTATTGCCAAGTTTCGCCAATAAGAGGTCCCTAACCAGCACCGCTAAAAGTTTCCTAGAAAGATCTGGAATAATCATGATTCTTATCATTGAGTGTTACTTTACTGATGATAAAGGCGAGCAGAAAACTTTTTGGATCATTTTGCAATGCATTTTGTAAAAACCAACTTGATGTCGTAGGTGCTACGAGGGACTACGTGGTACTCGTATTTAAGCCATGGAGGAGGAAGCAAATGAAATTCCTCGAATAATAAAGAGCTTTCGTGGACTCTTTCTATGCATAAAAGAGCACATTCCCTACACTTCCTTCCTTCTCACATTTCCTTCCACTTTCACTTGATTCCACGAGGGGGTTTCGCATCGGTTTAGATGCGTAATGGAGAGCAGGAACAATACATTTCTGATATTCTGAAACTTCGAAGCCTGAATCCACAACCTCCCAGCGACATATAATTTTAATAGTGGGAGATTCTGGGGTCTGTACATTACTTTGGAATGCAGTGCACTGTTCAACCTCACTAAGTTATTGAGGAATTACAAACTTCATTAAGTTCTGCTATAGCCTCCCTTTTCGCCATTTAGGTTTGGCATGGAATGGGACCTCCCTAGCACAGAGCGGGTCCCCAACGCTTGAGAACGGTTTATATAGAAACGCAAAACATCTATCCAAAATATCCCTCTCTCTCAATTTTTTTCGACGAGGTGACGCCAGAAGCTTGTAAAACAAGCCGCGTATGTGGGCCGGTCTAACATGATGCACGGCCACGACATGAATAATCACCAACAAGAAAGTCAGTTCACTTGCTCTCTTTATGAAGTGTACACAATGGATCTGTGCCATTTAGGATAGCTCGGTGCTCCATAGCAGTATATCAAGGTACAGCCGAGGCTAGAAGAGGAACCTGGGTATGGGACATACCAAGAGAGATACTTCATATTCTTATATTCAGAGTGATTTTCTGCGAGATGTCGCGGTGTGTGTCAGACAGCGAATCTATGGACAGAAAATTCGTAATGTCATTGAATTACATCGTTAATCAATTCCAAAATTATTTAATCAATATTTAAATATAATTTCGTCCTGAAAAGAGGAATAGTATCGCGTATTTTACTTTTAATCTTATCAATATAATAGTTATCGCAATGGATCTAGCATATTCTCAATAAAAACCTTCATATACTTGATCCTTAAATCGGCTTGTACCCTCTAATCCGAATAGTTTGCAACGTTATCATTCATTATTTTCACTTATTTGAAACGTGTCGGAGGAAAAAAATTAACCCGCTGAATTTGACTTAGGATATCCTGTCTGAGGGATATCACTTAAAAACCTATTTTTCAATTTCCACCTTCAGTGGGCGGTGAAAGAGCATGAGTGTGTGTGTGTGTATCTAAATATATATAATAATGCATCTGTAGTTAGTACTAGTGGAAAAAGACAAAAACACAGAAAAACACAAAAAAGAAAAGAAACTCATAAGGTTTCGAATTTTCGGTGGTCCACGCCACCTTTCTCAAGGAAGAGAAGGACAAAACTGAAGGAAAGAAAGGAAAGGGCTGGGAGTACTCAACTGAAAGGGAAGTTGAGGAAAGGTTTGTGAGGGGAACAGTTGGGAGTGTAAGAGTTAGGAGGGGGATTTTAGAAGTGCGGGGATAATATGGAAGGTGTAGGGGACGGAGGGGAATGAAAATATCTGCAGATCGGGGTAATTAATGTCTAATATTGAAACCTGGGCACTTCCAGAAATCCAGGAGCCAGATGAATGCCTACTCCATTGTTTTGAATTTCAGTGGAGGGTCAGAGGGTGGGAATAATGCTAAGATGGATCCACTATAGCATTTATCAAAGGGAGTGTTGTGTTCGGAGGCGTCTTTGGGGATTGGGAGCAAGCCAATCAGGGAAGAATTCTTGCAGGAACCCGGTGGCTATTAATTCTAATATTGAGGGGTGTGGTACACTGTCCAGTATAAAATGCAAGGCAAAGTTGGCGCTTCAGAAGGTAAACTACATTGCTGGAGGTGCATGAGGAGAAGGAAATCGGTGGGAGAGTTAAAAAGCGGGTGGGAGAGGGATGGGAATCTGGTTTTTCAATAGGGAATCTGGGAATATTCAATAGGGCATGTTTTGTATCTGTTTATTGCAGGGTATTGGAGTGGTTTTGGGACGGGGCGGGGATTTAAGGAGTGGATTGGTTGATTTGAGAAGATCTGATAAGTTGGCGGGGCGTTAGAAAGTAACTGAGGGGCATTTGGGAAAAAGGTTGGCAACCTTGGTATAAAATATTTAGCGACGAATACATTCGTATAGTGCGTAATTGATTTTTCAATTAATTTATCATTGTTATTTGCCTGTTTTTGATCGAGTGACATCGTTTTGATGCAATCGCCTCCAGTCTGTAAATGATTCGCTTCATCGGTCAAACCAGCGTAACAATTCTGAGCACTAACGTTTACTCTGTCTCCTTTATAAATTTTTGTGTGTTGATAATATTTCCGGCAAAATATCAGTTTTCACATTAACCTTTAAAATCACGGATGGAAATACATGTTAACAGAAATTTTCTCCGAGCAGTCAAGTAAAATTTTCAACCCAAAACATTATCCTACTTTGCCCTAAAAGAAACAACTATATTTGTTTTTTATTTTTCTCGAATGGAATCTGCCCTTTTTCATTTAGGGAACACGAAAATGTGAGCATTTGTATGTTTTCTTGGGCTTCTGCTTCTCTTTTCTCTATTGCTGGTCTTAGTTGTGCGGCTATAACGCGACGTGACACTTCTCAATTCCCCACATGAGTGTTTGTAGTTTATCTATTTGAGTAGGTATGTAGAGATGCATGCTGTCGATTCATTGGGTAATGATAACACCTGAGGAATTTTAGTAATTAATATATTTTAAAATGAAACAAAAAATTGTATTAAAACCCTCCGTAATGTTAAATCATAAAACTATCTTGCTTTCAGTTAGTTTACTTACAAAAGTGAAATTAGTTGCTAAAATAGAATATAATGTGCATTCTTTTCTTTGTGTATCACCGTTGTCTCAGAACTAGTTACAACAATGTTTCAGGTCGTCAATAGAATAATAGTACATGTCGTCATCATTAGCATTTCAAGTCAAAGGTACTTTGCACTGTATCCTTCAATTCTTCTCTACTCTGTATTCATTCTCTCGCCCCCTGATAGCATATCTGTTTTTCGTCCTCCTTAGTTCTTCTACAGTTCTACAGTACATGTTTAGTGATTAAAATGTTCAAATTAATGATCTAAAGCGTATGTAGTGTTAATATTAGAGATATATTGATAACTAACAAAGAAACCGCGGGAGATGCCTCAACGGTAACTTTTAACGGAGTCATTCGCTAATATGCAATTCAATGCAACAATTTCAGAGTGTAAACATCATTCACCTTGACTGGGATTCGAACCCGGATCCCTCCTGTCCGGTCGAGTGTTTTAGCAAGTTAAGCTATCGAGGCGTCCTCTTAAACTCTGAAATTTTGGGGATTTAAAGGAACAAGATGTTGTGACGAGTACATACAATATCGCAGGCATTCGTGGTCGTGCGCGACGCGCCACAGTCCACGAGGTTAAAGCTAACTTTTAAACACTTGGGCTGTTTATACCTTGACAAATTCCAAAGAAACTGCGGGAGATGCCACTACAGTAACTTTAAACGGATTCATCCGCTAAGATGCATTTCAATTCGACAATTTCATAGTGTAAAAATCATTCGCCTTGACACTCTGAGATTGTTGCATTGGAACTAAAAATTAATTTTACATTGCATTATGACCGCTTATTTTTTTAGAAGTGAACCTATACATTGGAAAAGAGTTGGCTCAAATTTTAGAAGTTGTCAAAAGAAAGGAAATCTGTTATTAATTTGTTCCGGGAATCGAGTAATGCAACGAGCAAGGGGCTTGATATCTAGTTTGTGATAGCTGACTTATTCTTGTAAACTTCAGAGATGTAATAAAATTCCCTCGTAGAAAGTGATGAGTCTATATTTTTTTATCTATTCCCTTCTATTGCATGATTTAAATCAGCTCTAGTTAGTACCGAGACACATTTACATACTTCCTGAGGTTCAATTCAAGTTTTGCTCAAAATTAAGTAGTTTGTTTAGTAGTTGGTCAGCGTCATTAGTTGTGTGTTTTTTTAGGATTTTCATTGAAGGTAATGCTAAAGTAATCAAAGGTACGAAATGTCTGTGTAGATATGTTTTACCAGTTAATTTCTCAAGTACGATGAAAAAAATACTGTGAATCTTGGAATCTTAATTGGGAAATTATTGAAAATCCAAACTGATATGAAATATCAAATTTAGAGAAGGAAGTACTCTATAGTCTTTAGTTGAGAGTTGAATAAAATATTAGCTGAAAATTTTCAATTCGAACCAGGCTTTAAGCAATGAGAGAAATTTGTTAAACATTCAATATAAATGCAGACCTATATTTAAGTAACTCTCCGAGGGAGAGAAAGTGTCAGACCCTTCTTCAAATGTAGAGATATCTCTAGATCTAAAGATGGGCCATAGAGGCCCGCATTTTCATCATTTCAATGTTTCTTTTATTTTTTTCAGTGTTCATGTTTGCACTCGGAGGATTTTATTATTTGTTAAACTTTCATGCGGCGCATATCACATGACTCGAAAATGTAGAGCCCTTAATGGGAGTACTCGGGCAGATTTACAAGATGAGAGCTCGGACAAGGTTAGCTGGTGAGTGAGGGAAGCAATTGAAGAGTAGCGCGCGGAAGAGAAGAGTGAAATATAGAGAAGTTAGTGGCGAAATATGGAGAAGGTAGTTGGAATAGGAAAATTATGAAACGTAGAACCGGGATGACTGGGTAATAGAACATAAGGGAGATTGGAAAAAAATACACATTACGTCGAAAAGTGCTAGAATAACTAAGTCTATATAGTGTACTTCATAAAATATGGATGTGCTGTTGGGTAAAATATTAGTTGCAAATTCGCATATTTTTGTCACAGTTAAAAGTTTCACGAATTTAAACTCAACAGGTAATTGATGTATTTCCGGAGAGGTTTCTGATTGCATGCCTTTGAGCATGAGGTAAATTTTTCGTTCCTCGCAATCTTCGGCTTATTTAATCATTAGTGTTTCTCAACTGATCGAAGACGATTTACGACAGTAAAGTCGCGAAAGTGGAGATTTGGAATTCCTAAACTGTAAAACGGAAGCGAAATCACCAGTGTTACAATTAACATGTTTCAGAATGCATCACGAATGGGAAGATCCGTCATGAAAGAATAATAGGAGAATTCACAAAAGTTATCGTGAATGACCATAAACGGCAAGTTATCGAAACCTTTGTCAGATCGCATGTCAAACTCAAACGACCTGGCGTGACATATTTTCTCACTTTTCCACTCACAACCATTTCTCCTCTTCTGTCCCGTGTAAGTCACGTGGGTGCCTGGGAACCGTGGTTCGTGGATCCCGTGGGAACCTGTGTAACTGTAACCTCTCGCTGACTAAGATGATTTACGTCGTCACGGAAACATAATTGGGTCGTTTAATACGGCGTAAAGAAGGATTTTTATAACTGGTAATAAATTTTATGAAGCTTTTTCCGCCGTTTGGACTTTTTATGAACTGACTCAATGGAAAAGCACGCGTGTGTTTTTCATTCAGATGTTGAATTAGAGCATCTGGAATTGGTAGTTCGTATGGTCGTCGATGATGTATTTATTTTGGCTTAAAAGCCAATGAATGATAGTATATTTTGAGTCAATTTACTTGCTTGCTAATGTAGGAATGTATGAAATATCTCAGGCTGATAGTATGATGCCATATAGATTGTATCGTCAAAGATTTCCATCCTGATAGCTCTATAATCAATAAATTTTTATTTATTACTAAAGCATCCCGAATGGTATCATATTGAAATGTATACATTTATTCGTGCGTAGAGAAAATATGTACAGATATTCATTCTATTTTTTGCATATATCTGAAACGCTTTAAAAAAATAACATTCCCTTTATGATATCGTTAATGGAATTTTATTTTGAATTTTTTAAATGAAACGTATGATGTTTCCTTGAAAATGTTGCAAATAATTTACCGTCGAAAATCTACTTCTTATCGTTGGACCAGTTATTAAGTTATTATAACACTATGAAAAGCGCATCAACGTAAAAGTTTTTAAAAATCCTTGGTAACATCTGCAATCAAATACATGGTAAAAGTACGGTGATTCCCTGACCTTGGCCGCGGATTGGAAAATCTGAAGAGTAGCTGAGCTAGCATCGTCGAAAATAATCAGTCACCGAGGGGAAACTAGGCTGACCCATTTGTTTTCTCGTTAATCGATCAGTAGGTCATTTCCACGCCAACCTATTGCTTTCAAGTAGGCATACGTATTGGCATTTGGTCATGCCAATTTTCAACACTTAAGACGAAAACTATATCATATTAAAGCTCGCATTTCGGGCTTTGCTTCTAATTAACTCACTTAAAATTGTTCACATTGAACTGACTTACAGTTAAACTTTATTTACTTTCTCTCTTGAAAAAAATATTCCCTGATGTATGCACTTGTGCATTTGAAGCAGGCAATTAAAGGAAAATATTTAATAGTATTTATGTTTTTCAACAGTAATTTGCTGACTCCGTTGTCCTCATGCCGCAACGGTCACGATGGACGAAATGAAAGCCGGTGCAATGTAATTTTCTTCGCCGCGTGCTACGTTAAGCCATCGTCTCTGGTTGGCGTTATGTTTTCGTTGCCGAGAGTCTTAAACACGCCCAGTTCTCCTCTCTTTCCCAGCGAATAGTCGGTCGGATGTTGTTGCTCTTGCGCTTCTTAATGCCTGCTACCTCGGTGGCGCCAAGAAACTTTTTTTTGTTTTTTTTCTTCGACGAAGTAAAGCACAGCGTACTCGAGGAAGTCCTTCGAGACGGAGAACAAAAGGAATCTTTTATTTTCTCGGTCACAGTCAACCTGGATGCTTGAACACATTTTCAAGTCTCTCATTTTCTCAGTGTTTTTATGCACCATGCTAAAATGTCTCTCTTTCTTTTTTTCTCTCTATCTCTCTCTCTCTCTCCCTCCTTCTCTTCGGGGAACTTTATAAGGGCGAGAAATCTGCAGAGTGTAGTTTAATGTCCACGACGTGAAAACTCCAAACCACAACCGGAATGAATTGAAATAAATCTGATTGATGTAAACGCCCGTGTTTTATCTCCGTGAATCAAGTTTTTCTTGAAATTTCTTCAGCCGTATTCAATGTTTCAGAACTCAGTAAGATGCTACTAGTAGTATTCCTCTTCCATAAGTAAAGAAAGCTACGGGGAATCCTTGGGCAGCAGACATTTTGTTTAAGTACTTGTATGAATTCGGCTATAGACCACGTCAAACAGACCTAACGTCTGTATACTCATATTGTAAATGGAATTTCATGACGTCATCTGCATTAACAAGGCATAAATCAACACGCATTAAGAAGTACTAGATGATCGTTATTTTCTGGTGGTTGTCAACTTCTCAGTCATTCCTAGTTCCCCCATTTCACGCAATGTTTATCACTAAATTGACATTATAGTTAATTAGTATTTCATCAAATGTGACAATCGATAGTTGGTTTGGGTTGGTCTTCATAAAATTTTCTCGGTTCGTGCTTTAAAAAGTTCAACTTTTTTCGTTTTGTCCATTAATATTTTGTCAACTGCTTCATAATTTTTCCTTTCCCTCTGGCGGCCCGTGTGCCCCTGGGATTCGGATAAGCCACACATTGCTCTTCTCCAGATTTCCCAGTGTCCGAAACACCGGCATTGACCAAACCGAAACGGGACTAGCGCCCTCGACCTTCGGGCTAGAAGGTCGTCCCGTCATCTACTCGACTAACCCGGTCGGATAGATGCCATTTCATCTTAAATCAGCGATTGCAGCATAAAATGTATTACCATTTGACCTTATCTTAAACCAGATAAAGATCTTTAACCAAATCTTCTCTTCTTAAACCAAAAAAAATAAGTATGAATTCTACGGAGAGCGCTTATAGAGCGGAAGATCTTTGTTGATGTAACATTTTAGATACGTTTTCGCTTTTCATATTTATCTCCTTTGAGGGCCGATATTTGATACTAAATTTCTCACATCGTGTTCGTGAATAACAATGTGTAACTCATAAAATTCTCTCCGGGCCTCGTGTGGTTGAAACAAAACCGCTCCGGCGTGTACATTTATGAATGATGTCCATACATCATTAGGCGAAGCGTGCTAATGGAGAAAAAACCGAATGACCATGGGTCAGTCACTGATTTTTCCCTCCTGGCTAATCAGTGTGGGGATGAGGGTGGAGGGGGGGGGAGGAAGAATGGGGCGATACGCATCCGCTAATCGCATTTCACTCGACCTCATTTCCCTCTCCCTTTCCTCCACACTCCAACTTTCAACCGCTCCATTTCGTAACTCCGCGTTCGCCGTCGGCGAATTTGGAGCGATGATCCCTCTGGTCTCTTTCTGGCCCCCGAATCATTTGTGATAAATCCCATATAGGTACGTGGAGTGTGTCTGTGCGCATCAAATCGCGGTTTTTTATGGTTCCATCAGACTCGACAAAAGCGATTACTTTTTCATTCCTCTCCCTCCCTCCCCACCTACCCTTCTTCCCCACTCTCTGTCTGGATGGTCCGCGGAAAAAAACACGAATAAAATAAATACAAAGCTTCCGCGGGAAGTGAGTTTCAAAGCAGCGGCCGTAAATACTTGCACTGTTTTTTTATGAGTTTTATAAATTCGTCGAAAGGATGCGTGGTAAAGGCCGCCTGAAAGAAGGGGAAGCGTTCATGAAACTTAGTGGTCCCACATAAAAGTTCGCGCCTCGATTATGAGCCTACCACATTTATGGCAGTCTTTTTCAACCGTGATATATAAGACCTCGCAAGCTAATCTCCGAGATTACATTTTTCAAATGATAAGAACGAATCATCATGTTGGTACTGCTGCTAAGAACTGTTTAGTTTAGCTTACATGTCGTTCTTTATTTTGTTTTGAAATATTCCGATAAGAGCCAAAATATTTCAAAAATTTATTTCCTTGGGAGAATAGAGTTTTAATAGTAATATGCGAATCAAATAGGTGATAAAGTCTTCTCTTTCAAGAGAATTTCTTAAGGAGAAAAATGGAGATTGAAGCTTATTTACATTAAGTATGCTTCCATTTTCTCCAATATCACATTAAATACCCCAATAAAACGGTTCTGTTAAGGGCATTTGAAAAAAAAATATCTAATAAAAGAGGGAAATACGGGAGATTAGATCTCCAGGTTTAAGTGATTCAGGTCGAAACGTCTTAAAGGAGGGAAAACATTTCATTATTTTTAATTCGTTGTTGTCTAACATGTAGTGGAGTGTTTTATGGCCGGAAAAATACAATGCACATCCTTGAGGTATTTTGTAACAATTCGGACAAATATCAATAAGCACCTTTTTTATGACGCTATTGCCCGCTTCGTCTCATATAATTTTTTCCTACTGCATTCAGCATCAGTTTAAACTGTCTAAAACTTTCCGGTACTAGATTACCCGACAATGTCTTGAGGTTTTATTATTCCGTTGATTACCGAAGATATCGCGCCAAATGTTTTCGCACTCAGACATGAGGCTAAATAATTTTTAATAGTACATATTTGTGAATAATTCGTGTTGTGGACTTACGAATTTTTTGTAACATTTAATCTCTTTTTAATCCACAGTCGATGCCCAAAGCGATTCGGTCTCTCCTGTGGGACTTTGGATTCCCCTGCCTCACCTCAGCATTCTGCCTCATCCAGCTCGCTTTCCTCCAGCTCACGCAGGTAAGGGCGATCTCCGCTCGTCATTCATTTCCTTAGACTATTTTCCGGCACGCAACATTTTATCGAGCATGGACGTCGGCGTAAAGTGATGAATCACCTGAAAGGTATATTTCTTTATTAACATTACGAGTATGTCTCCATTACATTCCTTTTTAACCGCTTATATTTACGAAAACTGTTTTAATGCATTGTTTTTATTACTGATCCTTGATTGATAAGCATTGGGATTCATATTATGAGAGAAGCCAATTGAGATTGCACTCTGAAGATTTAAGACATAAAACAGTTTTCTAAGCGTCATTTACTTCGGCTACTGCATTCTCAGCCCTCGTCATGTTGAAGAGTTGTCTGAGAAACTGATGAAGAATTTTTAAACTCTCTGTTCCACATTTTTCAATGAGAGTTTTTCGTCAATGTTACCGAGAAAGATAATGATAAATGACATTACTACAACTCAATTAACTGCAATTCAGACTGGAGCACGTCAATGTTCGTACTTTTTCGCTCTCCAGTTTGATTGTCTCCCTCTTATATTTCGGTATCCTCACAAATCAGAATCAACCCTAAGTCTACTCATAAAATGTTCCGTTACACGACGAACCACTCGTATTTTCAATCGTGTCTTGCTTGAAAGGGGTAAAAATAAATTGCTATCAGATAGGGTGAGTAGAGAGAAAGGTGGTTGGGGAAATTAGAATTAAATAGGGCAATGGAAGGGAGGAATTATTAAGAGGTAGCGGGTTGTTGAACTTTGTGAGAAAAGGGCAATTATTAGTCAAGTGGAGGCGGGAAAGGTATTTCGGAAGGCATAAAGGGACGTAAAAATTTTGAGAAGCTGACCAAGGCAAAAATGTTTTTTATAGTGTCTTAAACAATTTTCTTTTTTTTCTACATATGATGTATTCTCAGCTAAGTTTAATAGTTCATCAGTGGTTATCAAAAGGAGCAAGAAGACCAAGATGGTCAAAGTAGTCGAGAAAAAGTAAGACAAGTTGCCTTAAGTACAGAAGCTTTAACCAGGAGTAAGTTGGTGATACCTCAAGTAAAGAAAACCGTGACTACCTCCACGTAATAGAGCTAATGTAATGAGATACTATGTTTTCACAGTAATATGAATCACAGTGTGATGTTGTATCTTTATCTCACCCTTTTTCCTACCAATGGGATTCCACTACTTGCTCTATGCCCGGCTGTGATGACCAATCTGATGGGCCGCCTTGGCTACCTCACGCCTGGTTCTGGATTGATTTACGAGTCAGTCGGGTCAGCTAGTCCCTCAACATCGTCTTTGCCAGCTCTCACCCTCTACAACCGTCTATATTGTTTCTCCGTGGACTCGGGCGAAGAAATATGTGGTGAGTATATTTTTTCAAGCACTGAGCACAATTAAAAATCATCTATTTTTATCAGTTTACGGTAATTTTTAACAAATTTTCTATTCATTTTATTTTCATATATTAACAGCGTGAGTACACACTATCATTTTGCGTTTTCGCTGGTGGAATCTGTTAAAAGCGGATTTCTCATCACGTCAATCTTTAGTCAAATACTCCTCATGTATTACGCTGACACTTCAGAAATAGACAATCCCCTATGTGGCAATAACTGCTTTAAAACTGTATGGAGGATTAAAGAAGGGAAGTTGACATAATAATTATTATACTGAAAAAATTAGAGAAAAGAAACTATGGGTAATTTTACATCAGTTCAACAAATTTTAATACTTCATCTCTGATTGTAGTGTCGTGAATTAAAGGGCGATCACGGTGGTACCGTGAATATTGGCTGGGCGAAATATCCAGCGGCGAAAATCGATACAAAGAACGATACGATAACCGAATTCAAAACACCCTTTAGGCACACTTGTACAATTGAGCGAAAGAATGCATTGCGGTAATTGAACTAAGATTGCAACTAACACTCTTTGCTTGCGCCAGGTATTGCTGTAGATTGAAAATGTGATGTGGTGCTTTGGTGCAGGAGAAAAGGGACGGGTAAAAATGGAAAAGTTTACATTTTCAACACCTTAATCATGAAATTACATTGGATATTTTTCAATATGCTGAAACACCTATGTAATAGGAGTTTAAAAAAAGTTTTTATCGATTCGTTGGCGGGGTACTTGGGAAATTTTATTTAGCGATAATACCAAATGTGGCGAAGATTTCACCGCAATCGTGTGCCGGGTAAATACCAAAATCCCACCTAAAAATACAAAATGCTAATTTTAAAAAAATCTAAAAATGTTCAAAAGCGTTTGTAGCTTTTATCATTTTATTTAGGGTTTAAATTTTAATATGCGACCTGATTCATGTTCCTACGAGAATTGATGGTGAAGTGATATAAAGAAAAACGATTTTATGGACCGATTTCCTGCCAAATAGGAAAAACTAAACAAAATCAAAAATCAACAAAGAATATTTCTGTTAACCTGTTAGTTAAAAGGATATCTCGTTTGGGATAGAGGACTGCAGCGATTTTGAACGAAATGGGAGGGATCAAGGGAAAATTGTTTATTGAACCTCAATGGAAAGCGGTGGAAACTATTTATTCAAGAATTTAATCGTCCTTTGACTCTAAAGCCCTGCGAGTGGCTAATTTATGTGGCCAGTAATATAATCAATGGAGAGAGTAAAGAAGAATCAGTAAGTTTTTATCCCAGGTTACCGTAGTTTCGACTTCACTTGTGATCAAAAAAAGACTGGATTGATTTTATGACTTGTTTATTTCGACGGATACAGCTTAATCGAACTTGTCGCCCTCAAAGTGCATGCCTTGGTTGACGACCCACCTTTGCCACCGTTTCTTCCAGCTCTCGAACCCTGCCTGGTAAGCCGCCTTAGGGATCCTCTTCAGGTCCGCCGTACAATTAGTTTTAATTTCCGCAATAGAGTCACATCGGCGCCCTTTCAAGATTGATTTTAACTTTGGAAACAAAAAGAAGGTTTTAAGAAACCCTGGGTCGGGATTGGCTCGGTCCAGCAGTTCCTGATAAATGTCCACACGTTTTTGTCTCTGTTCATCAGTCAGCACCCGCGGGACAAATTTTGATGCGACGCGCGTCATGCCCAAAATTGTCTGACAAGATCCAAAACTAATGTTCACCTCCTCGGCTATCTCCCTCACAGTTAAACGGCGATTTGCTTGCACCAAATCGTTCACCAACTTGACGTGGTTGGGGTCCGTCGAAGTGGAAGGCCACCCCGTTCGCAAATCTTCATCTGTCGAGGTTCAAAACACTGGCTGCGACTAATAGCTTCATTAAAAAAGGCTTGCTGGATCATTCCAAATGTCTCCGTAGCACTTTTGCCAAGTTTGAAACAAAATTTCTCGCACAATCGCTGTTCCTCTAGCTCCGTCATTGCTGCCGTTGCACGCGGCGACGAACAGGTTAAGACACTTATTGCTGCTGAGTTAGGACTCGACGTAAACAAGCACAACACCTCTCGTTTTAGTCGTCAGATGTATGGTTAGATGGTGCACTGTGTCTCGTTTCTATCCGTTGAACGGTTTGCGCAGAATAAAATCAGTCCGGTCTTTTTTTAGTCACACCTTGTATGTGACCAGCCTTGATAAACGAGAAAAAATGGTGCCATCTCAATTGTTTTGAGATGGTATTTTTTTAAATTATTTTAAGTTTATGAATTTTATCCATTGAAGAAATAAAAATTTTCTGATGGACAAAAAAAATTTTATTTCAAATTCGTCCATACTTGTGGGTCCTGCGAAATGTATTTTCGAATAAGCTCCATATTATATTTTGGTAAAAATTACAACCTGCTTAAATACCACAGCAGTGTAATTTTATTGCGATGAGATTTTGATTTGAATTAATGTTAGAATGATGATGAAAATAAACTATAGCAGTAAAAATAGAGTACTTGGTTAAATCTTGAATGAAATATTTTAAAATAAGAATTTAACGAAAACGGGATATCTGTTTCATATCACTTCCAAAACTTGATTTACTTCCATTTTGGAAGTAATTAGTATGTCATTAGGCTATAAAAAATTCTCTGTTTTGATTCCCCCTTAGTGAATGAATTGCAATAGTCCCCTTTTTTTATTGCTTTTGCTGTCGATTGAATTCGTGTCGGGCCAAGGAAACGAATAGTTGCTGAAGATCGCGACTAAAACGGTTGACGCTTCAAATTATGGATCGAGAAAATTGATTTTTGCTCCAGCTATTGAAAAACTGTTTGGAATCACGGGAGAATATTGTTTTTTGAAAGAGGATTTACGGCTCACTGTCGGAAATGCTCTTTGGCGGTGATCGAGCGGGAGAGGGAGAGATATGACTTCCCGCGTGTTGACAGCATGGTGATGTCGAGGTTTAACTCTTAATTCCTCGCTCGGAAATTTTCATGGATAAGATTGCATTCCGTTTCCCTCTCCCTCGGTTTCTGCTGGTTTGGAGTCCACTGGATTAAACCTATGGTCACATGGCGTCTCGCTCATAGCAGACATGGTCCTAGCAGTGTTTCTCGTTTAAGGAATTAATGTAATTCAAAAATCCGGCAGCCTTAGTCAAGTATCCCCCTTTATTGCATCCTGCAGAGATTTAAAACCTTTTTTCTCTAAGGCTTATTCGCGGTATTAGCAGCAATGCGCTTTGGAAACACAAAGGTATCAGCGTCACATAGCAAGCATTAATTCGTTTGGTCGATTCCAAATCACATGATTTGGAATGGACCAAAAATGCATTCACGGATTTTTTTCGATGGTCTCCCAAACTGACACAGAGCTTTGGTGTATTTTTTTTAATTAAAAACAAATATTTATTTCAAAAACAAATTTGTTACATGAATTTTGGTGAAAAAGGAAACATTGTCGCCCTTCCTGTATTTTAATCCCAAAAATCCATTGTTAAAATTTAGAGAACTTGGATTCTACCGTTGATAGGATAATTTCGTAAACTGCTCTGTAGGATTAGTAACGAAACGTTTTTGACGCTCGATCGAGCTGTAAAATAAAATATTCACCGAAGAATTTGCGACACAGTTGACTAGTCACTTATTTAGTTTGAGTACTGCGTTAGAGGAAAATTTTGACGATAAAGTATTGTAGAATATATTCTGTTAGCGAGATTAAAATTCATTGTTATTTCATAAACTTTCATGCTGATTCTTGTTGCACTAATAAAATTTAAGATATTTTTATGATGCGCTTCCAAACATTGCTTTTTGATTGAAATACAAAGAGAGCAGCGTCAATTAAAACTTTTCGCCCGAATGTATGAATGATCTCGTACTATTAACGAAAATAGCTAGTAGGAATTGGCGGTTATAGATACTTAGAATAAAAACGAAATTACTCTTATTTGCTCTCATAACAAGTGATATGATCTAGAGGTGAAATTAAAAAAAAACTTCACTAGATATAATAAATGCTTTGAGAAATTTTTTTTACAGATAAAGTAACCTTGACACGAAGAAAAATCAAAGCTTTTGCTAAGCTTTAGATTAAATGAAATCTTTGAACCCAATGACACCATTTTATTTTTGATAAAACTTAGTGTGTACCACTGGAAACCTGAAAGGTTTCCCGCTGTTTCTTTCCATTCTACGCGCGATATTTTTCCTAGTTGCCAAAGAGCGGACTTCAACAGTTTAGATTGGCCCACCAGTGCTAGGGTTCTTCCAACAAGCAATATCCTCATTATTTTCATCCAACCAGTTACACTGGGCATATAATACAAAGACACGAGACGTAGAATTCATTATGTTCAGACGAGGTTGTCGCAATGAACTTAGGATAACTGTTGAATCCCCAAGTCCCTTTTAAAAACATTAACCAAAGTTAACCCTTTATCCTTTTCTCTCGGCAAGAGAAACCTGATAGTGCCGAGCGGACTTAACAGCAAGCACCCGGAGATCGGGATGGTGCGTTGGCTAATGTAACCCAAAAGGTTCGGGTCCCAATTCCTACTGTGTAAGGATATTTCATTGGTATCCCGATCCTTAGTAAGGTGCCGTTTGGTGGACATTATAAGTGGCGTACACTATCCATCAGATGGGAACTAAAACTGGGTGACCTCTTGGAGTATTTCGTCAAGAGTAGGTTAATGCCTACATTTGAGTCTCTCTCCAGCTTTCTCCCCTCTTTCCCTTAAAATACTACCTCTAACCAAACTACCCAAAGGCGAAAATGACCCCTATCTGTCGATCGCCTCCCTTAATAACTACCACCTATATTTACAATAAGCACCTAAAATATTCACAGCTCAACCTGGGGCCTGAGAAACTCCGGCGCAAGTCGTGCCTGTCACTCGTCATCACGGCCCACTTCACGTGCCTCATCACCACCGACGTGGCGGCAACCTTTCACGACCAGCTCGCGGTGAGTACCCTCTCACTCTCTCTCTCTCTCTCTCTCTCTGTACACGTTCGTGTTTTCGCCTCTGTAGTCACGTTTACGTGTGTGTGTGTTTGGATGCATGAGCACGCTGTTTTTTTGTGGGCGTATTGGCGCGTGTCGTCCACGCTATCTCTCTCTCCTCTCTTACGCCCGCGTGTCTCCATATTATCCCATCCGTTTGACCTTTTTTCCCCCCTTCCCCCTTTTAATCCTCTCTGACAGACCCCTTGCGACCGCCCTCTCACTATTTTTGTTTTCTTCGAACCATAACCTCCCCATCCCTCTTGCGGGAGAGTGGGTGACCATCAATCTTTTACGAGCATCCTATTAACGCCGCCCAACAGTGCGTGTTGGCTTCGGTGGAAAAAATAACAACAGAGCTTTTTAAATAGGGATCCACGATCGAATCCAAAATATGAGCCACAGGTAGCGACACACGTCGGTTATCAAGAGGGATTCGATTTTTTGTGAAAGAAATGGATGGAGCACATCAAGGTGATTCGTCTTAGTAATATTCTCCGTACGTATATCTCCTTTTATCATATGAACACGTAACTTGTAGAAGTGGTAAAATATTGTTAGCCTTGGATGCCACTGTATGCGTCACAATGTGCCATTCAATTTCTTGTTTTCCACACAATACTTGAAGTTTTCATTTTGAAAATTGTAGGGATTGAGAGCTATATTCTCCCTGCGAAGGTTAATTCTCTCATGTCTCGATTTCTCTTCTGTTTAACATTGCTCTTTATTTGAAGAATTCTTTTTCTTTTCTTCTGTCTCTGGAAACATGGTTTTATTCTCTATTCTGGAGGTGTTTTCATATCTCCATCTAAATCTGAAGGCACCTCAAGGGCTGGTGATGAAACTGCTGTCTGCGAAGTCAACCTACATGACGAAATCCCGGAAGAAGAATGAATCTTTTAGCAAAACACCGTTGCCTCTTTCACTTTCTTCGTAAGAAATAATATGAACTTATAAGGTACTTCCATAGAACAAATTTCAATCAGTAGAAGTTTGAGATTCGGTGTAAAAATATGAAGAATTTCTGTCTGCAGTTTCAACCATTTCCCGAATATAAGAACACTTGACAAGTAATTTCTATTACCCATCCGAAAAGAAAAAATTAATTCTCGGAAAGAATGCGTTCGAAAAAATAATACTGAGAAAATTTTCATTTTGCGACGCCGTAATTTTCTTAAGGTTTCTTTCTTTGGTTGAGATATAAACTCAGGACTCTAGTCACTAGTTAGTTTTAAAAATTAAATCAAAAATTCATCAGGCAGACTTCCTTAAACGTGAGTATCCTCTTCTTGACAGAAAAATATCTTTGAAGAGGAAAATGGCTTTATCGTGCAATTATAGCACGCATCACCGGCAATATGATAACTCAGGTTTGCAATCAAGTCAAGGGGTTTATCAAATAACACCACTACTGATATGTGCATAAATAAATCTAGGGTTTAGTGAAATATTGCAATGGGTTATGGGCGAAAGATAATCATCTACATAGATCACAGGTATATTGCGCCGGCTAATAATATTGATTCTCTTATGAATCACTACCAATAGGACTTAGCATTACTTGAAGTGATTTCTCATTGTCTTTCCCCACTCATCGCTGATATCAGCGAGTCAATTTTTATCAATTTCCCCCGAAATTGAAAAAATCTTAGTCTCTTAAAATCGAGCCTTAATATTATGATTTATTAATTTTATGATTTTTTTTATTTGGTTGTGGAGTGTCAATCGCTAATTTTCTGATCACCATAAGTTGCAAAAGAATCGTCATAATGTACGCTATTTCTACTGCGGCGTATTCTTTTTAACCATAAGTTAATGATAGCAAATAAAAGTATAAATTAGCCAGTATTCAAGTTTCCCATCGCATTATTTTCTCGCGCAATACCAAATATAAATGAAATTGATTCTCATACATGTTTTGGTTATCCAAACTTAATAGTTAGGTCGGCTATTATTTTTTAAAACGTTAATCTTGATCAAAATTTAGAAATAATATGTTATAAAGATTAAAATACTAGTTCTAAAATTAATCTACTGTAAAATTATATTAATTCTCTGAGTAGTTTGCATAAAGTAAAACTAATTTCAAACCCATCATTTTAAGATATTTTATGGTCGTAGTTAAAAGGTTTTCCGATGGATGGATGTTTATAATACATTCCTTTACCCTTCTAAAATTTATTTATTGTTTGAAAATCTTATATTATACCTTATATTCTGTCTTGCGCCTCTATTTCATTTTATATGGACTCGTATGAATTAAAACTTCATTCAAATTTCATTAATTATGCCATAAACATGCAGTCAATAGTGGAATTGGTGGCTCAAAGTTAGCCCAAATATAATCCTTAGTTATTTTATAAGAGCCAGGCATTTTGAATAAATCCAGACTCTTCGACGAAGATTAATTAGGATTATTACATGCTACAAATTTAATTAAATCTGACAATGTGTTCATTAAATCTGTTCCTGGTTGACTTTTAGGTATTTGTTTTTATTACATCACCGTAAATGATCAAGGGATTTGGTTTTAGCGGTGAGGACATCTCTACTAACATAGAACAACTACCGTATTAACACCGGAAACGTAAAACCCTTCTTCGTAATTCATAGGAATGAAGAAAATCGTGGACACTAGTCTTACTTCTGTTACAATTCCAAAGAAACCCACAAAAATCTAGAAATACTTTGATTAAGGAATTTTATGTGAGATACAGGAATGACCATGGGTTGATCGATTTTCTAATAGCAATAGGAAAAAAGGAATGCAAGAGCTGTAAACTAAAATATTTTTATGCCGGGTGTAGTCAGGTTGAAAACGGTAAGACTTCAATAGATGGCTCAAAATTGTACTTGTATATTTTTGGTAATGTTGGATCTATGTTGTGTAGCATGGGGAAATAATTTAGGAATTTTCAGTTCAAATGGACATGCACTTTGGAAATATATCTTTCTGGTGAACCATTCGCTAGGAAACAACAATTGAATTGAAATAACTGGTAATTTAAAAAGGATAAGTGTAAGAGTGAGTGCTCTCTAACCTGTTTACTCAACTTCGCACTTTCTTCTTTCAAAGGATATCATGAAGGTATTAGGCCCGGCCAGTAGGCCAGCATGTCTAGACATAGAAAAAGTAGCTTAGTTGACAGGCATACTTGGTCGCGAGATCGAAATGTCCTCAATGGAATTGAAATCAAATTAGACCGTGTGGATAACATTACCACGCAATTACTAAGATATTAGGAAAACGTGGAAGAAAGAGTTTTCATGGACTTATTCGTTGTATTTACGAGAGAGGAATTCGGCCGGGAGATTTCCCCGGATCAGTGTTAGTTCAAATTCTGTGAAAAGGGAAAGGCAGCTCTAAGCAACGACTATGGAACAGTAAATTTGATTTTGCGCGCAGCAAAATTGGTATTTACTATCATCAATAAGAGGATAGAGAGGAGGGCAAACTTGGGGGATGATAAGTTTGGATTTTTGGAGGGGAGAGGTACACGTGATGCTAGAGCAGTAATGAGATCAAAAATAGAAAGTAACGGATTATAATCAGGATGTTTGTTTCCTAGAGTTCGAGAAGGCGTTTGATAGAGTTAATTGGGAAAAAATAATGAATCAATTGCAGGACATAGGAATAGATTGGAGGAATAGGAGACCAATCCGCAACCTGTAAGACGGCTCAGGTGCGATTTGGGGATGGAGAGTCGGGATGAGCAGTGTTAGGAAGTGGATTAAGACAGGGACACCGTTTTCACCCGTAATTTTCATTGTATATCAGGACGTAATGGTAAACGTGGCATGGGAAGAACTGGCGATAGTATTGAAAATCGGTGGAGAATTTATGAAAGCGATTAGATAAAATGATTACTCGGGGGATGATCAATTTGAAAGAATTGCATTGGGCAAAGAAGTTATCACCAGGAGGAGGCAGCTTAAGAAAGATTCTAATCACGCGATCTGGCTTTAAGATCTCATTAGCGTCCCTCACATTGATGCGAGTAAATAATCTATTGCATTTTTAATGCAACATTTTAGAGTTGTTTAAGATTAAATATATTGTTTCTTTTATTTTTCCACACATTAAAGTATTCGGATGAACCTTAGCTTGTTTACACGATATGCTTCTTCTCGTTTATCTTGTTCACCTTTCATCTCCATCCCATCACTCTCATACTTGCAAAGACCTCTCGTCACGTCCTGCAACCTTTAGACTCTACCTCTACCCTGTACACTTTCCATTTACCCCTTTAGTTGTAGTATTTCCACCCTAATTATGAATTTTTCTACGCATGTCTAAAGCCAAATAATTCCTCTTGCCACAGTGAAATGTACTACCCTTCCTATCCAGTATATTACTTTTGTCGCAGTTGTCACTTAATCTCCGTGTCGCATTTTTCTCCTGAAATTCTGTAGAACCTGAGGGCGATGTTTCTCTGAAATTGCTTCGGCCCATTCATAGCCAGAGCAATGCGCTTGGACTGGCTGTTTGCTGACGGAAGGAAAGGGGTGCGTACTTTTGAAAAAGGTTATCTCCTTCTCTCTCTCTCAGATGGGAAAAATAGTAGTGCAGATTGTGTTCCTCATCTGGGGCCTCTTCCTCTCGGCCACCTTCCTCTACGGCGGCTACAAGGTCATGCAGCTGCTGCGGCACGGCCACATGCCTCGGAGGGCCGGCAGCAGCAGCGGCGCGAGCAGCAGCGGGGGCGGCTGCGGGGGGCGGCTGCTACCGTCGGAGAGCGAGGGCAGAGGTGGCGGACCCCTCTCGCCCCCGCCCCTTTCTTCCGCCGGTGCGCACCACCACGGGCCCTCGATACTGCTCCCGGGGGAGGATTTCGCGAGTGTCGCCGAGCCGGAGGCGGGGCACAAAGGTCCGCCTTTCTTCCTTTCATAGGATTCACCCATCCGGCTGAATGCGACTAGTTTTAACGTAATGCATTTCAGACTCATTAGTTGTGTCGTGGAATAAAAAGGTGTTAAAAATGGCTATTCGTATTCCAGATTTTAATTAAAGCATGATACCTGTCGAATAAAGAATACCCCCGCGTGTTATGACGGCTAAGCTGCTTCTAGGAGTGACTCCGGGAGACGCGGTATATTTGCTTCAGCAAACAACGTCGCCAGTTTCTAATGATATATTTTAATAATTAATTTATAATGTCTAAATTTGATTTGAGTAGCATACGATATTTGACGAAAATGGGCGTATTAGTTATCTGCAAAATACCCCGCAAATGAGTGTTGCGGGCGTTGTTAGTGCATCAGCCACTTAGGAGGAAATGTGTACTCATCAATAAATATGAATCTGTATTTTCACTCATAAAGATGAATAATTGAAGGCTTTTGAGTTGTGAATACGAAGAAAAGTGGAATAAAAAGTCGGGAAAAATAGGGAAATGAAAAAATTTTTTCAAAAAAGAGGTTGGTAGCACGCATTTGAAGTAAGAAGACAAGAGTTGGAGGTAGTGGGAGGTAATAAAGTGTTGAAGGATGAGATGGACGGGATAATGTTAGAACAGTGGTGAAGACGATGGTAGAAATTTTGTTGGTAGACAGTGGGTGAACGCAGGGAGGGGTTGGCGAAGGAATAGTCCCAATTCAATGCCCCAGCTCCACGAGTATGTGATTCAGTTTTCAGGGACCATCCAAAACCTTACTCTAACTTTACAGAGAGGATTCCTAAAAAAGTAAAACCTTGCCGTATTTGCACAGGGTCGATGCATTTACTCTTGAGTTCTAATTAATCGAAATAATTCCGGGTGGACTGATAAAATTCAGAAATTACGTTTTAGCATATACATACATGTATATAAGCTAAACATCAATTCCTTATCATCCTAAAAAAGTCTTAAACGCTTTCAGTGTTCAACTAAAATAAAAATTGAGATAATGCACTGAATCCGTTGAGTCTTGTTAATATTTGTTTTGAATGTCATATATTTTTCTTTTTTAAGCGTAAAATTAATAACTGATCAATTTTCAGAGCAGCTGCGACTATTTTTCCTGAAAAGGAAAAAGTGAACGTAGTCTCATATGATAACTGATGTTGTAATGATGGTCCTATATTTTATATCATACACGCCACTTCTGACCATTTTAGCCTCTTTATTCCTTTCCCTCACCATTAAAAAGCGTTACCCCTTGTCGCCCTCGGAACCTCAATTTTTTTTCTTTCCCAACGGGCTAAAATTTATTACCTCTGACGTGGCATTGCACTTGCTCCGGCTCTCCTTCGCGTTTTGTAACATTTAAATACAAATTAATGACCTTCCACGCTTGAACCGTGAGCGCAAACTGAGGGGGACCCTAAAAATAACGTATTTTTAGTCTATCTTTTGTTAGCAATCTTTGAAAATAATACGATTGAAATAAAAATCTTCACAAGGGGGAACGTTTTAAGGTGAGATATCGTGGAATATTCAAATTCTTTCGTTTTGGGCGGAAAAATTGAAACTTTCGATGTGTAACATACTTATCGGTCTCACCAATCCAATATGTTTCTATCAATGATAGGTCGTCTTCGATTATGCAATGCAAGCCACAAAAGCACAATATTTGGCTATGACTTAAAACAAAGTACTGACCTACTCTTAGTTAGTTAATGTTTTGATGTAATACCTACTTAAATTCACCACAACTGGGGGAAAAATGTTGGTGATCAGGTCCTAAATTATTGTAATGACTTATTTCCATTAGGGTGAATATTTTAACTTGACCTTGTCATCTCATCTGGGGTTAAATTAAGCACCCTGTCGTCATATCATCTGTGCACGGCGAAACATTCTGTCGATAGCCTCTCCTCTCTCCCTGCTGTTCACAAATGTGGCTTGCCCGTAATTTGAAAGGACGATGTTCTTTATCTGATGCTTGCTTCGCTCATCAATGGAAAGAGCCAGCTTAAATTACTGGCGTCCACTTACGTCAGTGCTACCTGCTCTTACCTTTTCCTTAGCATGACGAATGAAGCAGGAGAAATGGCTATAGGAGCAAATTTCATAAGGCATTTTTAATGTTGAGAAGCCGTTTCCATTTGCTAGAAATGACGTAGGAAGCGCTAGAGTGTAGTATTCAGTCAACTTCATTTTTCATATTTCGACAGGAGCACATCTGACTTTTATGATCAGCATCATCGTAAACATAAAGAAGATGGAGACAATACCGTTGTATTTGACCTTTTGTTAAGGTATCTTCCAATTAAAAAAGCTTCACTACCAAATGGAGAGTACAAATAGCATGAAAATTATTATTTATGAAACACATTTATAAACATCATACCTTGACAAGTTTCATGCGTGATTTATCTTCTTACTGTTCTTCCTATATGAGCGTTAAGTGTAGAGTGTACTTCTCCTACTGAATAAATTTACACGGAAGAATGTTAAGTAAAGAAAAATTGACATTTTTACTGTCACTTCCTCCGTACTGCCAAAATGGAATCCAAAGTTCAGCCATGAAAATGTCTCCATTAAGTCTAATTTCATCCCGTAAAAGGGTACGTAACTTCCAGGTCTTTTGGGATGGCCAAGGTCTTTGTCCTTGTCACCTCGTGACATTAATTGGTTGGCTGTAATTAACTGATGGATAAATGGTTTTTCCTTTGATTTTGCTTATATAAGGCGAGCTTAAGGTTTGTTTATCATAAAGGTGAAAGTCTTTTAGTTGAAGTATTTCGATTTCATTCTAAAAGGGAAAGGAAATCAGATAAGCTATCTTAGAGGCTGCATGCTTGTGAATTTGACTTGCTCTTCTGCAAAAAAAAAACCAAGAACCAAAAATATATTTCAAATTTGACAATTTACCTTGTTGAAGTGCCTGACGTACATTACTTAGAATCACTTAAGCGATTATTTTGTTTTTCTACTCTCAATTTGGGTAGATAATTGTAGGCACGGAAAATTGATAGAGGGTGAATGACAGGGAATATTGAACCCCGTAAGTTCACCCCCCCCCCTCGCTCTCTCTGCATCCTTTATAATGTGGAGTTACGGCCGGTATTTAAAGAGAACGGTTTCATACCCCATTTTTTAAAGTTAACTAATTTTATCTCCTTAACTCATTGCCCGCAAAATGGTACGAGGGAATTTTGAATGCAAATTTTTTTCGCCTACCTTATAAATTCTAGAAATTGATATTATTGTTTTTATTAGAATTGATGTAATAATACTATTATTACTTGGTATAATAATATAATATTACTATTAATAATTATAATTACTAAGACTTTTAAAAATGAACGAAAATGAAGTAGCTAAATTTGTAAATATTATTAATTAGAGGAATCGCTCTTTAAAAAATGAAAAATATGAGTTCCCAATCCAAGTAGCAAACCCACGATCCCCACGGAAATATGAAGAACTCTGTCTCGCGATGACTGGTGATCAGATGGAGTAGTATCATACTTTCGCTAGTAATGCAGCGATAATTCAACTTTTAATATTCCTCATCATTTTCAGGTTCTTAGTGGAAAGGAGTCTTCAAGTTGTTAAATATTTAATCACATTTTATGGAGAAACGAAGCGCAAACTGCAATTTTCTGGGTTTCTATGTCATTTTTTATTATTATGAATGCCAGGATGGAGTTCATGCGCACGAATATCGCACTCGACTTGCACATCCTAGACAGACGTTTCTTAGTTGATGAATGAATACTCCTGTTTGTGAGCATTTCGTTTAAGATTACGGTTTACGTGTAAGGGGATCTGCAGAGAATAAAATCCTGGAACTTGCAAGTACTACAATATATTCGTAATTCATTCACGTCCCATCAATATCACATCCTTTTGATTTATTTTCATAATTTTGGAAATGAACAATTTTGTCGAAATTAAACAAAAGTAATCTAATTACTTCAAGCGAGTCGTTTTTCAGAGTAAATGGCCTTTTTCTTTTAACCCTCACCCTTGTTCTTGTAATGGGGAAATTTCCTCCACGTGATTTAATTCTCGCATAAGGTTTTATGAAGCTTTTTCGATTCCTTGCAAATATGAGTTTTTCGTACTTACCTGAACCCTTTCGTCCCCTCTCTCTTGCTTCTAGGCATAATGCAGTTGGCCCTCCTGGCGCCGCTGGGTGTGGGCGTCGCGGGCGGGGCCTCATCGCTAGCCTCCTCGCTCGCCCTCCTGCCGAGGGCCCTCCTGGCCACGGCGGCTCACCAACCGCCGAAGATCCGCATCACGGACGAGCATGAACGCACCTTCAGCGTGGCGAGCAGCGCAGGACCTGCCTCGGCCGTTGCCACCCCAGCCACTCCCGCCAAACCCATGCCCCACTCCCCGAGGCCACACTCGGCCCCCCATGGCAGCGGCAGCCGCCACTACCGCCAGAGTGGTGACGGACACGAGGGGGACGGAGAGGATGATGAAGAAGGTAACGGCTTTCGTGCTCATTTAAATTTTGGTTTCCTAGTTGCTCCCTCCTCTGTTGCCTTAAACATATTTACGTATATACATGTACTTGTATAGTTCTGTGATATTTTGAACGCATAATTACCCAACCCATATGGGTATGTACCCGTGCTATACTTGATTTAAAATCGGAAAATGCCATTTCATTGAAGTGGGTTTAAATTGAGAAACGGTGATTAGAAATTTCACAATTATCTGCAATATCCACTATTCTTTTATTGAATACAAGCACTAGATATTGCTGTTCACCTATTTTTCTTTAACACATTTATATCTTCGTATTTATTTTATCGTTCACCGTCTTCAATTGTGACGAAATTTAAGTTAGACATGCAATTTAAATTAGAGATATTTGCGAGGGAATATTATAAGGTGATTTCAGTTGTAAACTAGTGGGGGAAAGACGAGGTAAGTGAAGTGAATTAGAAAATTTTCATTTTCTACATAATTAAGTTTTCTCTCTAATCAAACTTTCAATTCGCCTTGAGAGAGAGAATGAAAAAATGTTTATGCATTTCGTGGAATAGTGCAAAAGTCGCAAATATTTAAGGGAAATTAATTTTAAAAGTGCACATTTAAGATTTCGAGAGTATTGTAGCACTTGATTTTCATTCACTTTATGCAATTTTTAAAAAACCCCTCTGTTAGTGTATTTTACTCTGGATTGCTTTGTTTATTAGTTCCTAAGTATGTCTTTATTTCTCTGCTCTCTATTTTGTTTAAAATTAGTTTTTTTAAAGGAAGAGTACTTTATTTTTATTTGAAGTAACATCATAGTTGTAGAATGATCTACATCGCTGGTGTAGGTATGGAAAAGTTAACTTTGTAAAAATAACTCCTTTTAGGGCGAAGAATTACTTGTAATTAATACTTTGTCTCAAGGAACACTTATCATTCCACCATTTCTCTTAAGTGATCTCTCATTTACCGGAACTTTCTGACGTTTCCCTATATTGTTCCCCAGAAATTGCGGAGGTGTGCAAAAAAGGATACTAATTAATTATTATCATCTGGAAATAATATTATATCAGTCATAAATTTAACTTGGAAATTTATATTATACGCCCACACAATCAGATGCTCAAAAACGAATTTGAAGCTTTAACATTGAAATATAATAAATAAGATAGAGGCACGAATACCAGCCAAATATTTCTGACTTTTAATATAAAACCGCTCCTTGCATAGTTAAATGTTGGTATTGTTTATTTAATCAGGGAATTTCATTATAAATTCGATGAAGATTTTCTTAGCCTTAAAATAATTCACTAATTTGCAGGATTTTTTAAAATATGAAGCAAGTTAGTTTTCATTTTTAGAAATCGAATTTCATGATCAATGAAAAAATGTTCGTTCTATAACTTTAATTTAATGAGAATTTTGTTACTTATCTGAGGAATCTTAGAATGATTCTCCAGTCATTTGCTAATTCAGTGTTTGATCTGAGAAAGTTACGACTTCATGCGCGTTGTCTTGTGACAAGTCGTGAACTAGTATGCAGCGTGGCTTTCTACATCAACATAATACTCCGCAAGCCGTAGCAAAGGCGTGTGGCGGGGTGTATTTGGTATCCACCTGTAAAAGAGAACAAACCAACATGAAAAATCAACATATTTATGCAAACCTAAACCCATAGTGGCGTATGTACAAGGCTTTTCAAACACTCATTCAAAAATTGAAAAGTAGCAATTCAATCCATTTGCCTGCGTGGCTTTATCGTATTGTTGGATGGGCCCCGTTGGATAATGTATTCAAGTGACATTTGAGTGAAAATTAATTAGGCAGTTTGAGTGGAAACATCTTTAAGTAGCCATTAGAATTGGATGTGTCGAACGGGTCGAAGTTTCTCTCGGGAAAAATCATCAGGAAAGCAGCAGAAATTTAACAAAGGGATCTATCTTTGCAGAGCTTTTGTTCAAGACAGATGGCTGCGCTCCAATTCCTCTGGTCTACGACGAAAGTGGAAACCCACTGTCATCATCATTTACGTAAGATAACACATTCCGAGTTGATCGCATGCCATTTCGTTCCCGAAACGCTTTTCATACTCTGCATTGATCCACCAATGAGGCATCGAAGTCATGCGACCACCGAGTAAATCTGCCATTCCCCGCATCTAACACAGCATTGATTCATTATGCCAGTAAAATTTATGGCGGAAACGTTGGCATCCTTTTGTTTACCGCCATAGGACGTATAGGACGTATGTTTGCATAGGACGCGATAACTCATATGCACAAATCAACCCTGAAAATAATGTGAAGATACAAGTTGTCCATGAGCCGAATAAGCTTCTTATAAAAGCGCAAGATTCCAAAATCGCTGGATAATGGCGATCATTTTTACCAGGCTTTTGAAAGAAATAGAAAAAAACATGGAAAATCAGAAATTGCTCTATTCTTTGGTCGTCATAAGAAACTTGGAGAAGCATAGACGCCAGCCATAATGCAACCAGCTTTTGCAAGCGTGTATAGTTGTAAAGTGCGTCTTGCCGCTTCCGTTAAAGATTATATTGGGACTGCGTTCGTCATACGGAGCCTTATTATAAAACGTGGATATTCTTCAAAATCGGATTGACTTCTCATTTCCGTTTTGCCATAATGTACGCGTATTCTGTACTTCCGTGATGATTTGACCTTTAAATCTGCATCGGCTTTTAATCATAATCAGCGCTCGCCGAGACAGTGAAATTGTGTACCTACTATGATAAATGACTTCCAGGAAAAGTTGCTATCCCCAGAACACCTTGCAGGACCTCGAGTTCACTGAACCATGAGGGGGAGAAGTTAGCGGGATCACACTTCACGAAAATGAGAGCGTCTCCCTCTCTCCGTCCCTTGCCCTAGCGTTCGACGGGAGAGTAGAAATTTCCAGGACCGGTGAACAAGTGTCTTCCCTACGAAGGCAGCCCATCAATCTAGAAAATCGACTAGCTGTTCCACCGATACTCTGAAGATGCAATTATGTGAGAACGTGGAAGCGCCCCGCGGAGGTTATTGGCAGCGCAAATTGCATATGGAACACCGATAAATGGGTTACATATGCCATTAGGTGTTTTTTTTAGCAGCCGGGAGTAGCAAGAAACACTGGAACTTTAACAGAAGCGCACGAAATAATTTTGTGAAAATTTTAGACTTTTAAGGGACGATTTCATTAATAATTTTGAACTGGAGTTTTTGGAGTCTTCGTAAAATGAAGTCTTTCTCGCGTCGGCTAGCGTCGGTGCGGTAGTTTTATCTTAATTTATTTTATGAAAAAACTGTGGCAGAAGTATTTTTCTTATACTACTAATAGTTTCGTAGTTTATTTCTGTATTCGAGCCTAACGTATCAACTTTCCTTGAATGTGATAGACGTCATTTCTCCCTTATTTCATTTTACTTAGTTACATTATCACCGCCATTACACGCTCGATTACCTAACGCTCACCTTGAATTTGGCCGGTAGAATGATAACATTAAAAGGTGATATTCAATTTTTCAAATATTTCAAATAATTTAAAACCATTAAGTAGCCATCAAATAAATTAATTTCGTATATGTCGTTAAAACTTGTGTCACTTCATAAGCGGCTATCGTGTCTACCAGGTCTGGTCAGTAGGTTTAATTGGTCTGTTTATTATTGATGCAAAAGGATTGGTTATCCCGAACATGTCAGTGATGTTTTAACCCACATCTCTTAGCACTTGACCTTGAACCGTCAGATGTCGGCCAGTTAACACGAACACATTTTATATGGACTTCTCATTCAATACTAATCGATTTCTGCTAAATAATCAGAAACGCCCCTTATTCTTATTACTATAAATGTGAATTATAGAAGTGGAATATTTATAATTACGTGGCATAGGTACTATAACTCCACATAAACATAAAAAAATGTACGATATGGGTACGAACAATGACCACGTAAAAATAAATGCAAACAACGTACTTGACATTTGATTCTCTAATGCCTTCTAAAATCATATCTTTATATATATATATATTTTTTTTTTTAAGGTAATCTACCGGTTAAGGTAGGTTTTTCGATGGACACAACTACCAAACAAATATTTTGTGACTACTAACAAAACACAACCCTAAATTCTACTCTACACCAGGTCCCTCTTCATCTCTGAGTACTTTCTTCCTCCCTTCATCCCGTCCAACATCCCTATCCTGTTCCTTCCCTTTCCTCTTTTGCCCAACATTCTACCCTCTATCACAGTCTTCAATATCCCACTGCCGGTCAACACCCCCTTCATCCACTTTTCCTGCCTCCATAGGATTGCTCCCAACAAACCCCTCTCTTCGCCCACCATACCAAGTACTTCCTCATTTGTTTTCTTCTCTGTCCATTTCACCTTCTCCATTCTTCTCCACACCCACATTTCAAAAGCCTCCAGTCTACGTCTATCCTCCTGCTTCAATGACCACGTTTCCGCGCCGTACATAGCTACGCTCCAAATCAAAGTTTTTACGAGTCTTTTCTTAACATCCTTACTCAAAGTCCCCGTCATCAACTCCCTCCTCCTCGTGAAAGCCTCTTTGCCTAGCGCAATTCTTCTCCTTACGTCCCTACTACTTTGACCGTGTTGGTCCAAAACACTACCGAGATACGTAAACTGTTCTACCTGCTCTAGTTTCTGCCCTCCTATTTTAATGTTAAGCTTGCCCTTTTTCTTTCTAGAAAATCGCATAACCTTTGTTTTATTAATGTTGATTCTCATCCCATACCTGTCGCACTGAATTTCCAATTCACTCAGCAATGCTTGCAGCCCCTTGGCTGACTGACAAACTAAAGCTTGGTCATCAGCAAACCTAACTGATTTTACGAATTCCCCGCCCACTTTCATTCCTACCTCTAGTTCTTCCCATGCCTCTTTGATCATTTCCTCTGCATACAGGTTGAACAGCAACGGTGATAATGGGCAACCCTGCCTTACACCCCTTCCTAACACTTCCCATCCTGACTCCCCGTTTCCCACCCGCACCTGAGCAGTCTGAGACATGTACAGGTTGCGGATTAGCCTCCTTTCCCTCCAATCTATTCCTATTTTCTGCAATATACCCATTAGTTTTTCCCAATTCACTCTATCAAACGCTTTTTCGAAATCTACGAAACAGGCAAATACCTCCTGGTTGTGTTCTATATTCCTCTCGATTAATAATCTCATTACTGCAATGGCATCACGCGTACCTCTCCCCTTCCTAAACCCAAACTGATCATCCCCTAAGTAATCATTTGCCCTACTCTCTATCCGTTTGTTTATGATCCTGAGAACAACTTTAGCTGCGTGGGATATCAAACTAATTGTCCTATAGTCCTCACATGACGTGGCCTTTACCTTTTTCGGAATCGGAACTAAAACTGCTCTCACAAAGTCTTCCGGCCAGATTCCCTCCTCATAAATGCTACGGATAAGCCCATATAGCCTCTTCCTCCCACATTTTCCTAAACATTTTAAAAGTTCCACGGGAATGTTATCTACCCCCACGGCCTTATTTAGTTTCATCTCCCTTAATGCCCTTTCTATCTCATTGTCTAGTATGCCTGGACCTAAGCTGTCTTCCTCTACGTCATTTTCTTTTTCAATGTCTAACTGTTTTGGTCTGAGTTCTTTACTATACAGTTCTTCTATATACTCCTTCCATCTCTCTTGGATCTTTCCTGCGTCAACTATTACCTTACCCGCCTTATCTCTAACTATTAGCATAGCTCTTCCTTTCTTACTTCCCGATAACGATTTAACTTTGCTGTACAGCGCACCGATTTCGCCCTTCCTCTGGAGACTTTCCATATCCTCGCACTGCGTCTTCCACCATGCGTCTTTTGCCTTATTTGTTGCCCGCCTCAATTTATTGTTCAATTCTTTGTACTTCATTTTGCCTAATTCTGTATTTATATTCTTCCATTTTCGCCGCTCATCCATCTTTGTAATCATCTCATCCGTGATCCATGGTTTCCTAGTCCTTTTAGCGTTAATGGTTCCAATAGTGTCTTTTGCGGCTTTAGACAACCCTTTTTTGATCATTTCCCATTTTTCTTCGATAGTAATAAGCCCTTTACCATCCTCCATTATTTTCTCTACCGCCTGTTTGTATTCCTTCCTTTTCAACCCATTTAATGCTTCTACATTCCATTTTCTAACTCGCCGCCCCTGCCTTATCTTTTTGAAACGTACGCTACATTTCATAACAACTAAATTGTGGTCTGAGTCCGCATCCGCTCCCGGAAAGCTGTGGGAATTTATCACACTATTCCTAAACCTGTGTCTAACCAGGATATAATCTAGCTGATATCTTCCTGAGTCACCTGGCATTTTCCATGTATACCTGCGTCTTTTGTGGTGTCTAAACCAAGTGTTGGTGATGACTAACCCCTGTCTCCTGCAGAACTCAACTGCTCTCTCCCCGCGGTCATTCCTCGTGCCTAAACCGTAGTCGCCCACCTCATCACCATCTCTTCCTTCGCCTACCGTCGCATTCATATCCCCCATCACTATCAAATGTTTCCCTGCTGGAACACACGCGATCATGTCCTCTAATTGATCGTATATCTTATCGACCTCTTCTTCCTTATGGTTGCTCGGTGGCATGTATACCTGAATAATAACTAAGTTCGTCGGTTCTGCTTTTATCTCCACTAGTAGTATTCTATCCGTTACCTGCTCTATGTTGACTACGCTTCTTCCTACCTCTTCATTTAATACTATGGCAACCCCTCGTTGGCTCTCGTCCCCACCGCTGTATATTATTCTATACTTATCACTCCAGTAATCCCCGCTATCTTTCCATCTCACCTCGCATAGACCTAAAATATCTTTATTTCCCCTTTCCATCTCTCGCTTAACATTCTCCAATTTCCCTGTCCTCATCATTGTCCTAACATTCCACGTTCCTATTCTAACTAATGTGGTCTTCTTCTCCTGCGTCTTCTGTCCTGCTGCTGCTGGTTTTCCCTTGCAAGGGTTTCGTGGGATGACGACCGCGGAAGCCTTGCCTCCCCCGCTGCCGGGCACGACACACGGCCGATTGGGCCGAGCCCCGTGGTTGCCAGGACTCAAATTATCTCTATTGTCCATCATATTTTTCTAGGGAATGATAATTGAGGTGGTTTCCCGTTGCCTTCCTCAATAGTGTTTTTAACGTGACACCATCACTTACTGGCCGCCCCACTGGGGTCAGACGCCATTGCAGCCGCCTCACTGAGGAACAGACGCTGCGTGGACTACCTTTCGTCTGGCTCCTAACCTTCGACCTATCTGGCATGGGTGACCCTACCAGGAGCAATAATTATTACTCCCGCCAGCACAGCTCTAGGGATATATATATATATATATATATATATATATATATATATATATATATATATATATATATACACACATATATATATATACACATACACACACACACACACACACACACATATATATATATATAAGTGTGGTAAATCAACAGTCCATGCTTTGCATTAAAAAGAATTTATGAATTATGCTTTGACAAAAGGCATCAAGTAAACATGTTACGAATATTGTAAATTACTTGTTCATAAATTAAATTTCATAACTGTTCTTGTTATTCCATATGCATCATAGACTATTAAATCAACTATCATGATTTATTTAGAATGTGTTATGATATACTAGCTATACATGTAGAAGATCAAGTTTTGTTTTTGTATGAAATTATTCAGTTTGAAAAGTATGCGTTAATGATTTACGTATTGTCCGCTAGTTTTGCTAATGAATGTTTCTTGTCTCCCTTATTCTTGTCTTTTCGGTGTCCGAAATTATCTTTTTACCCTGTATCCTCAGGTTATACATTTTTCCCAGAAGAAAATATGCGCATGTATGTACTTTCATCAGCCAAGCCATAGGGGTAATTTGTTGTTACTCCTTTATGAATGCACTTATGTTTTAACTCTTCAGGTCTTCGACTTTCCTTAAAGCCCCTTTTTATTCATTCTTGTTTTTAGAAAGCTGCTTCGATTCAAAATATGTTAATTTAATTCATCTTTATTTCGATGTTTCTCTCAGACTGATATTCTCCAGAACTTCATCGAAACTACTGGAAAATGTGGTCAATGTGTAGATTTCGTACCTATAATAATAATATTGATTAAAAAAAATAATGCATGAATATATGAATAAAAGCATGTATGTAATAGAGTGAATATATTGGAAAATGTCAATGCTTTATCAATAATATAAGTAACTCTTATAGAAAAAATTGACATAAATGGTAAGAATAAATAAGTAACCTTCATAGGATTCATACAGCACTTCAATTCAAACTTTTTCTGATGAATAATAAAGAGTTAAACTTAATACATTTAATCTGGTATTTACATGGCGATGAATAGTAAAATGATGAGAAAATGTCCTTTACTGGAAATTATTCTGCTGAAGAATTAGTGCTTGAAGTGTTCATTTCGTCTCGATAGTGGCTACTCGCGCGCCAATATTACTCCGGACCCCGTGACCCGCCGCCGGTATTACGTAAAATAGTATGCGGGGATTGGAGGCGTCGGGTCATTTATCCGCACGCGCTTCCCTTTGGTTCCCAGAATGCTCCTCTTCCGGATCCGATGACGAGGCCGGCGTCCCCCTGGCGGTGTCTCCGGCGCTATCCCGCGGGGCCCGGTGCATCGGAGGCGAAGTCGGCGGCAGGAGGCGGCGGACGGTGTCCGGGAGCTCGGGGGCGGGCCTCGGGGGGGTCATCGCCTCGCCGTCGTCCGGGGTCCGCTTCCCCCGCCCGCCGCCCTCCGTCCCCGTCGCCGCCTCCCCGCACCGCAAGAAGAGCCTGACGTGGCGGGAGTCGGCGGCGGGGAGGGGCAGGCATGGGTCCGGGATGGGCGGGAGCCGGGGGACGGAGGAGGACGGGGGCGGGCCGGGGGAGAGGGAGGAGGAGAGCAGCCTCCTCCCGCACCCCCCGCCCTCTTGCCCGGGGCCGTCTGCCGTGGCGAGCGCCGCACCGCCCGGGGCAGCGGACTCGGACTACACGCTGCAGGCGCTGCTCACTCACATATCGCAGGATACATGCGGTAAATTAATTACTAATGGGCGCGGTCCCGCTTGAAAGATATCCCTCCCCTCAATGAATGGCTTAATCTAAAAAAATATCCCAGTCGGCGAATGGCTAAATGAAGCCGACAAAAAAAGAAACATCCGTTTTCTCACGAAGGTCAAACAGGTAGTTTATGTTCAACATTACGAATGAAAGGCTTCTTGATATTTCCGCAAGAATATTAGATATAACTTTTGCACGGAGTTTAGTAATTTAAAAGTCATAGCCCACAGATTTGAATCAATATTTAATTTTGATTCGAATCATTTCTAATTTAGACGATCAAATTTATTAATCAAAATAATATTTTTATTGCTATACCAAACATTGGTGTATATACCCCGCGGTTCAACAATAACCATGTTGTGAGTAGTGATTGTTATATTGTCGACAGTCTAAATGTCGTGTGAGTTCGTGCTAAATATTTTGCTTACCATGGTGTCAAACTTTCTCAAGATTAAGATCGATAAATTAGATCATGATGCGATCGATTCGAGAACCATGCAATGTCACTAAATATTAGAGTGCATTACCATGCGATGGAGAATTCGAAGTAAATATAATGAATGGTTTATCATATCCCTGTTAGAATTTTTGCACGATAATACATACTCTTCAAGAACTTTGGCATTAATATTTCTGAGATGTGTCCTATACCAATATGAATGCTGATATTTTTCATTAAACAATCTAGCGGTCATTTTTTCAGTTTATTTAATTCTTGATTCAATAAAAAGGTTTTCATAATATATCATTAAATACGTCTAATAAATTGAATCAGTATCACTGGCCATAATCGGCATATGGTAACTCGTTGGGTGACTCTTACCTGTCTCATGATGCGTTCAATAAAATACGATAGTTAACCGTTTCGTGCACCTCAGAGAATATCTAATGACATAAAACAAGTAAATTAGGACAAACAAAAATATGCCCTTGAAAACTATTTAAAATAAAATCTGTCTACTGAAAGATACAATTACTCTTAACTGAATCGTTTTATTTTATTAACATTTATGAATTAACTCTGCCATTTATCTGTTGCTCCAAATGAAAAAAAAATTTCCGCAAACGATCGATAGAGGATGAATTTCTTAATTAAAGTTCCGAACGAAGAGCGATATAATTTCATAGCCTAAGAGAATGGAGAAATAATTGAGATCGTTCTGAATTAAGTAGCTCTGACGTCAAATTATTTTCACTTCTCGGCCCTGTTCGCTAATTATGCAGAGATTTATATTTCCGGCTTTCCAAATCACCCTATCTTATTTTTTTAAAATATCGCGTTTGAATGTAGATTTTCTAGCAAGTTTTCCGTAATGTCGAGTCTGGTTTTGAGTCGACCAGAAATTAAAATGTTAATAAAATAGGATTATTTTACCTGGAGGTTTTGCGTATTCTCACTCGATTTTCTAACGCCGAAGGTATATATATTATATTCTCCTTTCCTAAAATTTAATGGTAGTACATTCATATTTACTAGGAGGAAAGGAATTAAAGGAAACTTCGAGCCTCTTTTCCGCCTTACTTTCCGTACCTATTCACCATCGATGCGGAACTTTTTTTCCTCGAGATATATATATCGTCCCTTTAAATTGTGTAATGAAAAATTTTATTGCATCGATATTCGATGCGTCGACTTTCTCTTGTCAATACTTCCGGTCGAAAACATTATCGATGTAACGAATGTCGACTGCGTTTATGAGCGCGAGCCACTTCCGAGAGGGAAGTAAAAAGAGAAAGGAAAGTTTCTTGACGTTCTCTAGAGATTGAGAGAGATCGATAGAGATTGCCGCGTTCTGAACGGGCATTTTTACTGAGGGTCAGTTATCAGTGTAGCCCGATGGTAATAGACACTTGTATGAAGCGTACTATTTCGTTAAATATATGCTTGCGGAAATATTATGAAGCCTAATATTTGGTCAGACCGTCGAGAAGGAAACTTAATTTACTGTTTATGAATTACTGTTTATGAATTACTGTCCAGAAGACTGAATTACATGTAAAGGGTAAATCCAAAGTTTTATTTTTTATAATAATATACTATGGATATATAATTTCATATGATAACTTTTGAATAATTATAGTGCTTTTCGAATCATAATTTCATATTCACCTGATTCTCTATAAACTACCATTGAAAGCATATGGAGATTATCAATTGGAGGATAATGGTTACCTATCTACCCTCTTCTGACAAAAGATATCAGAATGGTTGAAAAATATTGATGTGTTATTTTTACATATTCCGTTCAAATTGGTTACAATTACGTTTTGCCATACTTTGTTTTCTGTTTTCAATGACCTGCATCGTTTTTTATTACGGTTGCATTGATGAGTAACGCATGCCTGATTTCCTAAAAATCGTGAGTTTCGAGTTTCAACTTATTCCTGGGATTTACGTACACTTAATACTTAAAATTTTGAGGCTAGATATTTCTGTAAACATAGAGAAATGCCAGGGGGAACTGGGTTGTAGAGGGTTCAGGGATTTGTTGCTCCAAGCAGCGATATTAATTCGTAAATGCTTGTATTATACCGGTAGAAATCCTTAGAATAGTAATTTAATCTATTTCAACACTTATTACGTCCATATTTTACATCACATGACCTCATAACATATGATATCACTATTAAGATTTTTAGTGTACTTTGAATTGACTTGTAGCATTGGAAAACGGGCCCCAGGTAATGAAAAACGAAATTTAAGTAAGATTATTTAATTTCAAAACTTAATTCAATGTAAATCGTGAATTCGGTTGGTTCAAGATGGCATGACCTACTACATTTCGACTGTCTTAATTTATATATATATATTTATGGAGTCTAATGCTAACGCTGGTTTGAATAAAAGTTTAAATATTTGGTTAGGTCTGAGTATTGTCGAAGCTTTTTAAATGCCATCGTGTCGGTGTTGATAAACTTATAAAACAACATTTTTAATTTTAACCAATTTACTTTGTTGTTAACAGAGGTCTACGTATGATAAACCAAATAGTTTAAATGCTAACGGGCTAAAGCTGTTTAATTTTAGCAGAATTTCGAGCAGAACTTCGTGTTTCACAAGAATTGAATTGGCGTAAAAATGTCCTGTAGTATTTTCTGGAAAAGTCATCTTTCGGGTTTATCTTTTTCCTGCGCTATCTCTCTTATTCCTTGCCGCGAAAATAGATCTCGCACTTGAAATTTTCCTTAGCATCATAGAAGTTTTATATCCAGTGTATGCGATCCTTTAATTTATTTCCCCTGTTGGATTTATTCGTGTGTGTGAGGAGGATTGATCATAAAAACAGCCTTTCCGAAAGAACATTTTATTTACTTTATAGCATCGTGTTTGGGCCTCACAAGGACTAAAACTTCTTTTCCCATAACAGCAAAGGAGTACTTAAGTTGTGAGCTTCTTCTTTTTCACGACTAATACATGATTTTCACTTTGAATTGAATACCTTCTCACTCCCAAGAATGGAACTCGCGTCGTAAATTATTCATCTACCAACCAGTTACTCTCTTTGAATTAATATAAGGATACCAATCGGGCGAAGGCACATTAAAAAAAAAGTTTATGGCTTTCTCGTTTTGGAGTAGAGAAAGCATGACTTTAATTCCCCACTGCGATAAGCATTTCTATTTCATTTGTGGCACGTTACTATTTGTACCCTATCTATTTAATTAATTTAATTGGCTCGTAAAATGTGATTGTGGAATATTTGTATCTTATCATATGAAAGGGCCCATCATTATGCGTTGAAATCTTAATGAGCAGTTTCGCCCAAAATTAAAATAATGATAAATGAGAGGTAAATCTTGGTAGCACATTTACGCAAGGTGAGGAATTTTATTTAATTTTATTCATTAATAATTTCCTGATAATATCAATTACAGTCTGCGCCTTTCTCGATTGTCTCCCACGATGTAAGGTAGACCATAACGGGGTGGCTACTTGAACATGGCTCTGGCATCTATTAGCGGCATATTAAGGTCACATACCAGTCTTGTGAAACTATTGGTCCATAGAGTATTCCCCAATTCTGGTAACCTAATTAAAACCTGTGTCAGGGCGGAATATGATTGGATAGGTGCGGATGGACGTAACTCTTCAAAACATATTTGTATTAGGCGCCCAGTAACTTTCATTAATTTGAATACTTACCAAAGCTATATCACCAAACCAAAGCATAATCATCGGCAAGTGTGTTTATATAAATTTGGGTGCATATATATATATATATATATATATATATATATATATATATATATATATATATACATATATATTGTACATATAGTATGTAATCTAAATTCAATTATTAAGCTATGAGTACTAACAAGAAAATGTCTTCAGCGAGGTTGTTCTGTGGAAATAAAGAATATTCTCCATAAATGAGAGATTTATCGTGGTTCTAAAAGGTGACTTAGACCCTCATCTTCACTTAAAGTTAATTCTCCTATCACAACTCGCATTTTTAATGTTGAGTCAGAAAGATATTTAAGAAAATGAACTTATGTGTCAAAAGTATTCTCCAAAAGCTTAGTGGCCATTGTTAATATTTCGATCAAAGGTTAAGCAGTCTTTCAATAATAGGTAAGAAAAATTAAAATATATTAAATATCATATTTACATTTAATCTGATGGGACTATGAGAGCTTAGGATTGATTAGAAATTAATTGCATACACCGCAACGATATTGGTCTCCATTACCTTACTACCTGCAATAATGCTCTGACATCAATAATTTAATAAAATCTATCAACTGTTATCGTTTACATATGATATTCTCATATTTCTTTATCTGTGGCGATACGGCAGTCTTGACGAAGTATGGTCGTGGCAAACTGTATTCCATTGCGAAGCGTTGGCGGCAACTGCTTCTCATATGCTTTAATTTTCCGAATGGCACAGATTCTAAGTCTATTTGCTCGCTATTTCCGCACTAATATAATTAATAACTTTTAATTGAGCATTCTCGAGTTTAAAAACGGGGATATACATTGAAAGGTTTTCTTGAGAATTTATAACGAACGGAATGTTGTATCCCATCAAGATAAACTCTATCGATAAACTCTATCTATTTTGCCTTCACATTTATTCTCATTGCATATGTATGTCACTCATATCGGAGTTGGTGGCTCTTAGATGACTGTAAATAATTGCGAGGTAGGAAATCGTAAATCAGTCGATGACGGTGAGCAAGAAGCGACGCTCGCTGAAGGGTTTCTGAAGATGTTGTCTAACAACAAGTTGTCATTTACTCCACTCGGAATTTCATTATCCCTCCCGGAATTTTATTATCCCCTCCCAGTAGCAACGCGTGCTAATTTCGTAAGGCGATGCGTGTCCGCTCGCCATTTGTTTCTGATGCGGCGAGGCACCATCGCCGATGCGCGTATCTTGAACGATAGCTGTCCAATTAGATGGCGCTATCAAAGTGCTGACCGATATAATAACGTGGCATTGTTTGTCCATGGAAGAGAAGTTTTCACGTTCTCAGGAAGATGCATTAAAATTAACCGATTTTGTCCGAGGAATGTATCTGACTAGTCAACTCCGAGATGGGCTATCAGACTGTCCTTTTAATATCTTGGGTAAATAACATAATTGATAGTTTTGCAGTGGCATATATACGAGCATACTAGTTTCGAGCTTTTATGATTCAAAAGGTTCTTATCTGACATTTTCAAATATACGCGTAACGCTTTTAACATGTTAGTTTTTTGTTTTTGTCCAGATCGAACAGTTTTGCTCTCAATTTTGTTCAGTTATTGAATCAAAGCTTAATGCGATGAGTTCAAAATGCTATGTTGTTGTTATCCGAATTACAATGAGATAGTCACAAATCTTGAAATAATAATTTGGTTTGGACTTATGATCGAAATAATTTGCTTGAGGATATCCTATTTACTTGCCTTTTTCGAGATGTGAAATTATTTTGAATGTGCCACTATGCTGCAATCTCATTATTTACTTGCTCTGTAATATTTATTACGATGAATATCAATGAATTTTTATGTAATCCAGTCAATGTTCGTTAAAAATTTATAATTGAATCATAACGTAAAACCTTACACAAAATTATTTGTTTGCTATCTTGGACTTTTATTCAATTTTAAAACAATGTAAGCTTATGGGAATAGACTACGGAATAATTTCTTTCAGTAACATTCAGTCAATGCAACAGCTAAATATGCTTATTTTTTATGCATTGGATAATACCCTTGAAGGATATTTATTTTTGTGGTGGTTTAAGACATTTTTCGTACTCTACTCTTGTGAAACAGATGACGATTTTTCGGCAAATCAATGGAAGTAGATTTTAATTTCATTTTCCCAAAAAATAGTATTTATTCATATTTTACGAGATATGTAGTTTATTAGCCATAATGTTGGTTTTTTTAATTAACCTAACAAGCGCAAATGCCATCCGGGTCTGCTTAGTGAAATACTCATTGATAAAAACACTGTGTTAGTGCATTCAAAATTCCTCAATAACATTTATGTCCTGTGCGGGTCATCTTTTATTCTGACGAACTATTTGCAATGAAAAATTATATGCATAAGCGTCCGTAGACGTTGAAGAACTTTAAATTCAATAATGTATCTATTTAAATAGTTTCACGAAGTAACAGATAATGTGTAAATTAGGCAATGTGGTGTAAGTCAAGCCGACATCTAGGTATAAACTTTCCCGAGCTTAGTTCCTTTCGAAACGAACATTTCCGCCTTAACTTTTTGTACTACTGTCAATTATATTAAATTTTCGTTGAACACCAATTTCTTCCTCGCATATAATGATTTTGTAAAATTTGAATGGTATTTTGTAATTCTTATATGGTGACAACATATCATACTCAGAGGATAGGACAGTAGAAGAATGAAGGAGAAAAGGCACTTGATTTTAGAAAGACTGACAGACACTCTTATGCGGTTTAACTCTGTGTTCTGCGATAATTTATATTGAACTGGTTTATTTTCTGTCATTTGTTCATTTTAAGTTTTTTTAACTAGTTTAACTGTAAAAAAATCAGTAAATTTAAAATATTACTCCCTAAGAGGCCTGCAATTCAAAAATTTCTTTGGCTAGATAATATTGGGTAGTCTGAATGATTCATTCCGTAGAGTAAAAGCAAAAACGCGACAAATACTGGCATTTTTAAATGCCATTTTAGCTCTCGATGAATTATTGATCTTTGGCGTGTGCCGTTTAGATAATACGAGGCAATTAACTGGGTTAAAAACCTCAAATACGTCACTGTCCCTTAGACGCGGTCTTCTAGACTGCACTCGGGTTGATTCCTATGACTATATTGATATATCATATAAATAGGGCTACATAACATGTGAGTTCGCCCTCGTTGGCCGGTGCCAATGTGGACTACAGTAGTAAACCCACAAAAATTTTATCACGAGTATTAAAAATATAGTCGAAGAAACTCCAATAAGAGGAGCTGAAGAATAATTGTCGCAGCTAAAATAGAATATATATCGCTGTATTGAGAAGAAAAAAAATGCAATTCCGTATCAGTTCGCAAATTTATATCATAGGTTTAACTCAAAGGCTCGGTTTCTTTGTTCCCCTACTATACTTTATTTTCGAATTTATTTACTTGTCACGCTAATAATTTATGGATAAATTGATTCATGGATCAAGTTTTGCATTGCGTTATAGACGTTACCAACCATTTTAAGGTGTCTGTTTCAAAGTGTTTAAATGTAGAGGCGATACTAAATCAATGTCGTGAACCTTACAGCTGGGAAAATTTTATCGGAACTCACAGTGGAGTGTTTCCCTTCAAATGGCTAGTTGAAAGCCGCTAAAGTGATGCCTTCCTCTCGGAAGACTGATAACTTATGGGCTGCTCCGCCGCAGCGTAGCGATTTGCGGTAGGCTTAGCGTCCACACATTGTTTCAGCATCAGTATCGACCATAACAGCACGGTTAACCTTTGTACCAAGGGTTCACTGCACGAGGAAGGTTGTATCACGAGCAATACCAGCGCATCTTCACAATCATCACGTCTCAAAATTTCCTTTTCGTGTCCTTGCCGAATTAGCGACTGTTATTAAGTGAAAATTTGGGGTGTGGGATGGGGTAGGGAGGTGAAACATTATTGATTTTGAGACGCAGGAATCTCCATTCAGATCGATCTCACTGCTTAATAAAACTTCACTCCACCTCGAAATTGTCAGTCATTTCCAGACTGTCACAGTTTTTATTATGGCATTTCCATAATTCTCGTGTACTTGTTGTCTAAAACTTATATGAAGTAGAGAAAAGTTAATCATGAGTATTCTGTGATCCGTTTAAATTAAAAGCTCATATCTGCAAAATATCCTGAAATGGAAATAGATATTTGCACATCAGGGGTTGGTTATAATTAAAAAATAGTTGGATGTTTTTTAAAGTTATTCGATTTGACAGAGCAATCGTGGTTTACCAGTACGGGTGAACCAATAGTTTGTCAAGTAATAATGTGGGAGATACAACAATGCAAAATACATAATATATGCGAGGTATTTATTCATTCGGCATATAGGTCAGCTGATATTTGAAAATAATCACGTGCTACAAATATGTTTCAATAGCAAGATTTGATCATTTTTACGTATTTAAGGAAAACGGATCGGATGCCATTAATTTTCCATAATTTTATTCGCAACAACATGTTATTTTCACTCGAAAAAAAACGGAGAAAAGAAGTCACGTTTGTATTTTAGTAGGCTATAATTTTCCAAGAAACCCCAAATCAGAGTAATCGATATTCTTCAAAATAACGCTTCCTCGAATGAGAATTCCAAGCTTGTCTCTTTCAGTAAATGTATTTATTTTTTGGAGAATATCTTTCTTTATATTCAATATTAAAGCATGCAATTAAGTTTGTCAAATTCTCGTATTTTATTCGACTTCATTTTCGGATTCTTTATTATAATATACTAAATTTATTGGACAATCTTATTTGATACTTTTTAGTTAGTCTTTAATTTCATTTTTAAGAATGATAAATAAATACTTAAAGGAATAATTTCAATACGAATGACATGGGCTTATTTTCTTTCGATTTACCCATAACTGCTTAAATCAAAAGTTCTCCTTGTGATGTAATCTGTTAATGACTGTTAGCAATGCAATGTTATTTTTACAATGGAAATATCACTTTTATTGAAGACTGTAAACTAAATATCTTTTAATATCCATAATAGTATGTTGACGAGTCTTCGAATGAAATGCCAAAGTTTATGCTTTTTAATTTGTTTCAGTTGTCGTCTCAATGTGCTAAAATAAATTTAAATTTTCCCATTCCTCGTTAGGCTTATTTCAATTTCCATCCCGAAAAGACTGGCACAGAAATTTATAACTGTATGAGTCAACTCCGCGGCTATATTTTGGATGACATCGGCAACATTCTGGAAAGCAGGATCAAAGTTCTTTCATAGAGTTAAATCATGTTATGCATGGCTAGAGTTAAAACATGCAGCTGCATGTTTAAAGCATGTTTTTTTGAGTAACCCTAAAATTCCTAACCCTGTATGGTAATAGTTATTTTTTAAGACTAAATGACATTATTCTTGAAGCCTAATTATAAAGGCAGAATGCGGTCAGTTATACTCCTTCACATGCATAAACATGTTTGTTCTCTTTCCTTATCTTCCCTGGGCATTTCACTTTCCGGCGAAAGCAATACCTGTTTTAACTGACAAACTACTCGCCAGGATCTATCGTATGCTGCCGTTGGTAACCCTATGTGTGTTCTAAGGATGCATTTAATAAAAATTTGTTTTATATAATAATTATAAAAATAATTTAAATGACCATACACCCTCTCTCTACCTCTCGAGCACATTTAATAGGCCTGTTGCGCTGTTCTTACAACATTCTCGCGCCCAAATCACGTTGGACCTTTCTCTTTCCTCTCTCACAACTTCTCCTCATCTCCCTAGACCCAACAAAAAATATCTTCCCCTTTTCTGGCACACAAAGATTGTCTTCTCTAAGATTCTACTCCCGTGCTCTCCTCGGTTGGCGTCCCCTACAGCCGCCGGCAGAAAGGGTGCCAAGGGCATGCGCAGCTCGGAGGCGGGGGAAGTGGAGGCCGGGTGGGGTGGCGGCTGCATCGCGGGGGCGGCGGCCGTGGGGCGGAGTCGGGGGCAGGTGTCCCGCGTCCTCAGGGTCACCTACCTGGCGGCCCTCTGCTGCGGTGCCATCTGCCTCATCGACGGGGGTCGCCTGTATACGGCGTGCACGGCGGAGGCGGCCAGGGGTGGCGGGAGCGAGGCGCCACGGGGGCTTGGCCCCCCGGGCGAGCGCCCCTCCCCCTGGCCTTGGTTCTGCCTGCAGACGATTAGCCGCGTCCTGGAGCTGGCCATGGCCATAGCCATGGCCAACGTCACCAAGACTCCCGTCCACCGCTACCACCACCACAACTTCGAGCCGGAGGGCCACCAGCAGCAGGTCCAGCACCACCCGCCCCACCACCAACACCAACAGCCGTCACACCATCCCCAGTCTCACCACCCGACGAACTACTCGCTGAGGTCCAAGCAGCGAGAGGCCCTGTACATGTGATAGCAGTCTGGTGGGGGGTCGCTCTGCTCACCTCGAAGGGCTTGACGTCTGGGATTGTGCCAATAGAGTCACCATAATATTCCATTTACTTCGTTTGCGATTTTTTTAAAATGATTAAGTGCGTGTGTGAGCAATTTCATTATTCATGTATCTGCTCCAGAATGCTGCATCTTTGAAGTAATTTAGGGGTGATTATTATTTTTAAAATAATGAGTCCATGTCAATTAAGCATGGGCAGCTAATTATGAGCCGAGCCAACTTGATTTAGCGTTTAAAAATTATCAGATACGGCATTAGTTTTTTGGATCTGAAAATTACAACACAAAATGACATTTCGGTGTTACCTGTCGTGGGATCGTATTGCCATCCAGGGTAAAGATTGATAACACTCCCCGTACTGCCATTCAATTAAATTAAATGATCACCTGCCAACATATCAGGAAATATTAACTTGTTGCATCGTCATCAGATTATATGATGTGCATTCATTGAATCCTTTACCCTTGGGCCTGATTTTAACAGTGATGGCAATACACGAAGGAAAGGAAGAGTGAAAATATATATGCATATATATGTGCCATTTGTTGTTGTACAGTAGCTGTTAAGTGAAACATGTTATGGGTGGCAAATTCAAGTAGGACGGTGAGTAGCAAAAGGATGCCTCAGTCAAGACTTGGATCTTAAAATAAGGGAAGAGGACGTGCGAGGAATAAGGGTATGGGCATGGGCTTTCTCAGGGGACGGATGGGAGGGGCAAGGGAGGGAGGTAGGGAAGTATTCGAGGGGAAGGTTCGAAGTGTGGGAGAGGGTCGTTGGGAATGGTAGGAAAAGGGTGGAGGTGGGGGAGAGAGAGATGAAGATGGGGAGGGGAGTTGATTTGTGCGGGAGGGGTGGGGGTTTGGAGAAGGGAAATGGCGTTGCCAACAAAAGGATGGAGATGCTCGTGGAGCTCGAAGCGCCGAGGGCCAGTAGAGCTTTCGGGGATGCACTGCACTAATCAATGGGTCGAAGAGGAAGCCGGGCTCAGGGCGTGATTCGAACGGACAGTGCGTGTCCCCAGCACCCGAGAACGCGTATTTTTTCAGGTTGAATAAATCATGTGTGCGAGAGGATGATAGCCCATTGTTTTCCGAGTCGACCCGACATCACGCGCGTTTTGTTCCAACTTTACCTGATACATCTGTACAAATTTCTCACGTTAAAATCTCAAAAACAAATCAAGCAGTCCACGCCAGGGTATTCGTTTAATTTCTCCGGATGTGAATGATTTCATCCGCACGATCAAGTGAGTAGTAAGCAACAAATGCACACTTATAGCTGAAGTTCTATTGCGGAATTGCTGTTTCTTTTTTCTTACTCTTTAAAGTCCTGCACAGTTTGTCTGAAGCTGTCCTCTAAATCAAATTTGCATATGAAATGCATCCGTGACCATTCAAAGGCGTTCAGAACCTGAATTGTAACTTTGTCTCTGGAATGCAACGGGCACATTTCCTCAGTTTCCTCAGTTTTTATAATTCTTCTCGTTTATCGAAATGTTGATGGTTTAAATAATGCAACTCTTGGTGAATTTGAAGTATGATGAAGATATAAATATTATTTCGCCAATTGTAGTAAATATCCAACGGTATGTTTTGCGCAAAATTATTTGTGTCTTTCGGTGCATCCCCCTGAGAAATGGTCGGTATTCTGTCCGTGATAGTAACGATGTAGTTTGAATTGAGTTAAAATTCTTTCTCACTTATGTGTATGAAGGAACATCAAAAATAAAATATGTTCCACTTGCTCATACGGATTGCCCAAAATTTGAAGTAGTTTATATTTAAAAAAATCTCAACCCAAATCATGACAGTATCAAGCCTACCGTAGTCGCATTTGAATTTTAAATCCTCCCCGGCAACACAATGATTGCTTACTCTTCACCAGGGTCTAAATCCTCAATTCGCGTCAGGTTCAGGAAAATTTGAGCTCACAAAAATGGTAATCACACGGTAAAATTGGTCAAGACAAGAAAACCCTACCCTTTAAAAGGAATAATATGTGCGAAAAAAAATAATAGGGCGTGTAAAATAATGGAAAGTTTGTCAATTAATGAATCTGTATTCAACTCATGCATGTTCGGCGCTGTTGAAATGAGGTGATACGAACGTTGAGCATAAATGTGAACAGTTTTTTGTTTTTTATTACCCTCTTGCGATCGACAGGGCCGCGAGGTAAATGAGGAAGTGTGGCGTCACACTACTACGGCTGTCTTACAGTGTTATCTTCCAACTACTTAAGGCGTCTGTTCAGGAGTTGAAAAAGTCATCTATCTGCCGTTAACAGTAAATGCAAATGGATTCATGGGCAATCGAGGTCAATTAGATTTAGCAGGCAATCGTCATTTCCATCAATGGGTTCTATTTTCATCCTCTCTCTCTCTCTCTCTTTTTGCATCGTCTCCTCCCGCTCCTTCCCATTCATCTCTCTCTTTCTGTCCCTGGGCCATTTTGCCCACCCGTCCAATGCCCCTCGTTCGATTCCCAAAGCCCGTTCGGACGCTAGTCCCACCCCTTACCTTTTCCCCGAGGGCGACGAATATCGTCTTTGGAAAATAAAAGAGAAAAGAAACTGGAGACCGGGGCCGCATCGATCTGCCTTTCCTTTTGAATCAAAGTATTTCTCTCGCGTGTATATTTTTTTAATTGGAAATTCCTCCGACGAAGACGTCTTAAGGCACGGAGGAATCATTCGTGCGCGCGCGCGCGTCCTGGTGTACGCTCCAAAGGAATTTAAAAAAAAGTAAACTAACTCATGAAACCACACATACACACTAAGTATGTAACATATATATATAAATAACATATATTTTTTCTTCGTAGCAAAGAGAAAGAATAAATAAATAGAAAATCAAGATGGCATGTTCGAATGTTTTAAATTTCCAACTGCGTTGTCGAACATGACGATTGGTCGCCTCTCCACTTCCGCCTCGTCTATTATTTTTTTTCCTCGAAGCCAGGGGAGCGGGATTCCCTGGTCGGCACTGCCGATGTCATTCGGGGTCCGCACTTGGCTCAAGGGAGTCGGGAGATGATCAAGGATTCGGAGTCTCGGTTTTGGGAAATGCATTGAGTACGGTTTCCAGCACACTTGGGCGCTGAATTTCAGCCAAGTTTTCGTGAGCAAGTGGAAAACACGGATTTACGCAGTGTCCGTGATTTCGTCACCTGGAGTAAATTGTTTTGATACATTTTGCGAGGATGGCAGTAGGCTAAGGTATTCCTTGTCATTCATTAGACACGGAGCCACTATAGTTGTAAGGAGCTGATTTGATATCGAAAGACACCTACTCATTAAAGCTTATTTACAATGCCCGGTTAGTTATTTTCAAAATTTAGCGATGTATACATAAATATATATACATATATTGGGTGTCGTGCAAAAAATATATGGAAATGTAATTTATGTTTATGAAACATATTAATTCGTAATTTATTTTTTTAAATGACTTCAACATTATGTACACGAGGCTGTAAGCAATGCTAAACTAAACTCATTAGCGCGATCGTACTAGCGCCCCCTGACTAAAACTGACTTATTTTTTTTTCTCATGCGTACCAGTACTAAATCTGAGAACGTAGGGTCTGGAAGTATTAAATATCCGTTCATACTTTTAATCCGTATGGTTCAATCCCAATTGGGGGTAACAAAACTCAACCCAAAAAGGGCAGATGTGATTTGTCTTCATTTTTATGTTTGCAGAATACATTAGTTTGAAATTTCCAACACCAATCCCTTATACCAAATTGGAACGAAGATACCAAAGATTAATTGACGAAATGTTGAGTGTTTCCCTGGCCAGTTTTGTAAAAAAAATTTTAATACTATCATCACTCATTCAGCCCTCGTTGTTAATCAAGTTAATTTTTTCGACCATTATATTCTCCATTATCCTTTAATGCAAAATATAAAAATGTCCCCACATATTTGACAATATTCACGAAGAAATTATTATTTTTCATGATAATTTTTCATTTATTACATGAATAAATGTTCCAAATCAGAACATGTGCCCTCTGCTCTACCACCCGATGTTAAAAGTGAGTTTATGATCTGAATAAACATAATCTATTATTTATCTCAGCAATTGGATGGAAAACATCATTTCAGCATGGCAATTTTTTAAGCATGAGACCAATCTTGACTCATGCAGAAAGAGTAGACTTCATGGAAATTAAAATTGATAATTTTATGATGGGTTCCTAAGCACGAGGGGGTGAGTCGCGACCAACCACATTGGAAAACGACGGCCATTACAGCTAGGAGCTACATAATTTAAAGGATGGCAACGCCAGCAGCTTGTTTCACCTTGAATAGATTCGAGGGGAGTCCATAGTGATCGTCCTATTATTAGAGAATCCCTCCCTACTCTACGATGTGTATTATCGCTCACATCACGTCTCGGAAATACGATTTGGAAGTGTGAGCAAACCCCCTCGTGACTCGTGCGCAAAAAATTTCAACACCGTCAAGACTAGACGGCAAACTCTGTGGTTGGACTCGAGGAAACGATGATTTCCGTAAGCAAAAGATGCCACTCCGATCCGTTTCATTTCGATCCATCCAGACCCACGGATCAAAAATATTTCTCAGACGCAAAAACTGAGTGTTTCTCGAAGAAAAAAGGCGATAGCAATCACAAACGAACCCAGAATCAGTCGAGTTGACGCCTGTTCTCTTTTTATGTTAATCTTTGTCTCCCATACTCACTGTCTCTAATCGTTGTCTCTTTAACAATTAGATTACTCGAGCCGAATCATTACGGTCGTTTTGTAGATTTGAAATTTCTCGGGTACCTTCGTGTCGTTTGTGGTAGACTGAGAGAGTTTATGGAGTGGGAAAAAACAGTGGCTCTTGATCTCAGAGTGTCATTAGGCCATTCGGGTAAGCGATTGGGGATATTTTAGCGAGCGTGAAATGAGATCGCTAAAATGTAGTGAATGGATGTGGGGTGATCCCCACCACGATCTAGTCAACTTTGTCGTGCCAAGTGAGCGCCGAGGAGCCACTGATAAAAATCGAGGAAGAGAGGATTATTATCTTGAGGATAGTAACCTCTTGGAGCTGCCGCTTCAGTTCTTTATCGAACGAGAAATTTTTCCGCGGGACGATTTCGTTTATAGGATTTCCATGCGTTCCATTTTGCAAAAAAAAATCAAGAGCAGACCGATTTTTTTTCTGGCGGCAGAGTACGCGGTCACTTGTTCACCTCAAGTGTAAGCGAACTTCCACTACACCCCCCTCCTCTCGGAAAAACTTTCTTCGTCAATTCCTCCAGTGGTGTCATTCTTGCGGCTTGCTCGAAACGTATATACTTAAATCTTATAGCTGGTTGAATAATCGTGAATTTTACCAGATAAATCTGTCTTATACGGTGTACCTTTCTAAATTGTATCTGATGAGTATTCATTTAACTCTATAATGAAGTGCGAATTCGACATTATTTATTGAAGGTCAGACTCCCGGCCCGTCGTATTCACGATTACGAGTATTAGCGTGGGGTTCTAGAAAAAGGATGACTCGAACACATTAAGGGAAATTTCCTTGAGTTCCGAGGACGACTAACTTTTGTTGGCACGAATTCCAAAATGTCTGAGTCTCCGTATTTTAGCGTGTCCGTAATAAATGAAGTAACGAGGTGAAAATAGGGAAATAACTCCTAAAATACTGTCGAAATGTGCTTTTTTTCCATTTGAAATCGAAATTTTAATTAAAATTTGAATAATCCTTTGAAAATATTAGATGCGTCAAAAATAATGTAAAAAAAATATAGACTTCATCAGATATAGACTGACAAGTATCATTTTGTATTAGGAGGACTTCGGTCTGATATTTACCGTATAACTTACTATTCAATTGCGATTTTTAAAATTTCAAGAATTGCATTTTCCTAATGATTAATTCCGTTACAGTTCGACTCTTGTGAAATTAATCGGACGTTTTCGATGCATAAATGCGACCTTGATATTTTAATCAAAATAGCCAATTAGTGTAATATCAAACTCCGTTGAATTCAAAAATTGGGAACGGACTCCTTCATGTTTGGATCGGAATGACGCCACTGGTACGTAAAGTTGGAGAAACGCCTTTCAAATATTTTTACTTCTTAACTCCATATACCCTCTTTAAAGTATTCTAATCTCATCTTTTTCGACACCGCTTCGTATTTTCCGAAACTTAAAAGCTTCCTGGAACACATTTATTGGACTAATTGCTTTCGACTGTTGCCGTTGGGGGAGCTGCGTGCACTAGTTAATTGTGCTTCTTAAATAGGTTGCATTGCGTTGTTTACGGTTCCCTAGGTGACTGGCGGGTAATGGAAGTGTTGTGATATCTGTGATAAACCTTGCAAGAGTGGTGTTGATGAGTTGTATTTTTGGCGTGTTTTTGGTATGATATAATCCGCTGTTTGGTTTAGCTATTGGCTATCTCATCGCTATTTTCTTTCAATACCAGGGTATAAAGCGCACTTTAATTTTTAAAATAAATGTGAAGAGATACCCATTCTTGTGTACAGTTGAAGCAAAAGAGATAATAAAATTCCCCGCATCTTGCCCCCTGAACGCATTTTATATTTTTTTGCGCATCAAAAGAACTGTTTCTTGTGTGTGATATACATTGCATGGACATTGATTTTAAATTTATCTGTAAGACTTGAAAAAAAAAGAAGAAACATTTTCTGTGAACGTGATGGTGAGGTATAAAAAAAATCACAACTTTAATGAATATGTAACTGGATGTGATCATGCTGTTGTGAATTTGACAGAAAACGAAGCCTTGATTAACAATAAATCCTCTCGATTCAATTATTTGGAAACAACCATGTGGTTTCATTTCTCACGCCTTCGTCTGCCGGCAAGGAGTTGCTGTAGTCACCGTTGGAATTTCGGTCCAAATTCCCCATGCCTCACGTAATTCCCCCAGAGTTGACGGAGGACACGAGATCGCCGGGTGAAATTCAGCAGATGCAAATTGCGGAAGGGAAGATTCCTTATTCCCACCGTGTGGATTTTGCATGCAAAATGGCGAGTGGAAAACGTCATGAGGATAGAAAATTCCTTTCTGTATTAGAACCCAGACTCCTGATAGCAAACAGAGGGCGTTCCTTTCGACACCCATGGCTTACTCATTTTCATATTTTTTTAAATATAATTTACTTATTGCATGGAACTTCAATGATGCGAGCAGTAAAAAGAGTACAGCATAATTATACGCAGTATTTGTAAAAGAATACTGCATAGTAATATCAGCAAAAGAATACTGCATAATAATATGGTATAAATTTGTGGCTTTTGCATGCGGTTTTTTTTCTTTCTTAATTACGGGTGGTGTCCTAACACCCCCCCCCCCCCGCCACACACCCTTGCGGCGGCTTGCAGGGTATTATGTTGATGTAGATCATAAAACATAGTAATTGCAGCAGCTTTGGTGGTGATTAAAACTAGTAACTATCGACCGGTAGGAAATCAAATCTCTGGCTACCTAATGGTAGCCCTGCTTCATGAGGTAACTTTCAATCATGTTTTCCTTAGATATATATGGACGTTTGTAAGTATTGCTGCAAGGCTGGCTATATAGGATTTTGTGTTCAGTCCATATTAAATTTGGTAATTTAAAGGGTCCCCACAATAAGTATCGGGACTGGTTCCATAAATCAAAATTGATTGCAGTGTTATCATTACAATTACTTAATAATCTTCAAAATACATTCCTCTTGCATCGATACACCTATAGTTCGGCGCATCTGCCACTCGTCAAAAGCCCGCTGGAAGTCGGTTTCCGGAAAACTGTTGAGAGCCTTTGTCGTCGCCGCTTGAGCTTCCTCGATGGAGCCAAACCGATATCCTTTGAGCTCCTGTTGAGCAACCCTTTGAGGTAATAGCGTTATCAAGAAAATCTTCATCTTCCTGGACGCAGTCCAAAATTTATTGTGAAAATTCAACCCGCGACAGTTTTTGTTCCTCGTTCAAGACTTTCGGCACCAGCTTCGCGTACACTTTCCTCATCGCAAGATCCTGTGTTACAATGGTGTGGACGGTTCCGACTGAAAGACCGGTCTCCTCACTGATAAGGGCGATGGTTAAACGCCTGTCAGAGTGAAACGACACCACAAACAATCACACGTCACAAAAAGCCACCTCCTGTTTCAATGTATGCCCGGAGGCGACTGAACTAAAGGGCGCCTGAGTGGTTGGGGACCCCTCTACCGAGCCGACCGGTCAGACCCTCATCCACCGCTCCGTTGATGCTACAGCGATCCAGTCACGATACTTATTGTACGGACCCTGTATAATCGATAATTTTCCTTACTTTGATTGGCATTTATTTGTATTATGTTCATAAAAAATTTTAAAAAATCGTGCTTTCCTTCTTTCTCAGTACATTTTATCTACTTGATTAATGAGCTCAAAGCGAGACGCCTATCAGCTCTATTTTAGCTTTCTTTGTCAGAGAATATTATTGATTGTGTTCTTACCAGTACTATTGAATCTAATATATCCCCATTTTAATATGAGATGGATCAAGTAGTATTTCATATGTTCCCGCGATAGCCATATAATTAGTGACATCAGTCTTAAATCAAAAAGGTTCTAATCCTTTTAATCAAATCAGGCTACTAATTGCCAAATTGAAAATGAATCGTCAACACTTTCTTTGCAGTAATTAATGTCGTCTTCTTTTTTGTATTTATCTCATACTTTGTATTTCGCCCGAATGAAGGCGTTTATCTATCTATCAATAAGTTGTATAAGTTACTGCTGGGAGAAGTGTTGGGTACAAATATCTTGGTTGGTCATTATTTCCAAAAAAATAGATTTGCCGAAATATCTTTAATGGGGAAATAGGAAATATAATACTGGTGAAGGAAGCAAAAATAGATCTGCTGGTATTTTGCACAAAACTATGCTCAACTATTACTACCATTCTTGTTTGCGTTTCGAAGGCAGGCAGTTGTAGGGTGATTAAAATAAAACCTTGATGAGCTTACCTGGTATCCCGTGTGATATTTTTGATCTGAGTGTATTTTGCAAGTTGACACAGTGAAGTTTTTCGACAGTGAAAACTTACTATAAATAATGTTGTTTGGGTGGAAATAAGGTTAAAAAAATATCCTGTTCTACCTACGTATTGTTCGGATAGAATGTCAGATATTACGTACTACAATTTTACTATTATCAAATGTTTTCGTGTCTGTGGTGTATACCCAAGGTTCTTGCTGTTTTTGTGCACCATTACGACTTGAAGAATCAAATAACAACAGAAAAGTTTCCGGCTAATTTACGCTGAAGAGCTCTATCTATTATGACCACTTAATGAAAGTGAAGCCACATCCTGTCGATTGAGGCCTGCTTTCTCAAACTCATGCTCATTAATAATTAATTATTATAATCGTACATTTTAAGTTTGCCGAGAATTTGTTTGAGCATTTAAGTTTCAATTTGATGGTGGATTACTATTGAACTGTTGAATGCTACAAATGGGAAAAATCCGAGAATACTCTTAGGCAAAGATTATCGTTCTTGATGATACAGGATCAGAAAGTTGATTTTCAGTGTTTACCGCGATCATTGTTATTTGTTATGAATATTAATTAAATTTTTCCTTACTCTCTGTGGCTTGGCAATAATGTTTCGTTCACGTCTATCTGCTGTCAAGTGCAATGAACTAAAAAAACACCGTATCTCCTCCAAGTTCTTTATTTAAGTTACTTCGGCTAACCTCATATTTCAGACCAAGTTGTGATGCAAACACGATGAAATCTTCCGCCACCGGCTTCAGACCGTATTTTCCTTGATCTCATTTCCAAGAATACACCTCCTCCCCCTCCTCTTTACTTCCTTCAACTCAATCTCAAACGGACCTGATTCCCTACCTTGATGATTCAGAGTTTCCTTTCGCGTAATAAACTTGAATTAATAAAACGGGCTGCATGCAAATGAGATGAGACGTGAAGGAAGAGATGACCTGTTACTTTGAGATTGGAAAGACGCAGAGGAAGTTGCAAGTATTGGCTCACGAGGTTAGGTGGGTGGATTAATTAAGGAATCAAATACCGATCCGCTTAAATTTTCAGCTAATCATTAAATAAAAATTATTAAAATTTATTAAAATGTTTTGAGATGTAGTTTTATGATACAAAATGTTGTGGCCTTGCTGCAAAAAAGAATATAGACTCCAGACTCGTAGATAAATCAGAAAACCATCTTTAAGACTCCTTAAGACGCAAGATTTATCTTTTCATCCCGACGTAATTAGCAACACCTTGAACTACATTCTAATACTTTGCCGCTCTAAGTAAAATACGAAACAACTTATTTCATTACTAGCTTTTCCCTTCTTGCTTGGTGTTCATAATAAAAAAAGAGGTGAAACATACTTAATTGTGCATGTGCCTTGGTATTTACACTTGTGGATATTAGCATACATGGATGTTGTTTTCATTCCCGTTTCTTACTATAAATGATTCGCGAAAAATGTTCACACATAAAAAATAGTTGACGCTACTTAATTAAGCGTTATTTACTCCATTATTTAATGGCTAGAGTAGCAAATCCTACCCCACTGTTTGTGGCTGGCACGATCTTATGAATCGAAGTATGAGACCGATTAACTTTTTTAAACATCCATATCAGAATTTTTTTCGCACGTTTCGTATTTCCGGTCATTAAGGATTTGAGAACCTGCGGTAATGGCATGCGGGAATAGTAGTAGATGAATTTGAAGTATTAACTTTGGTAATCTAAAGTTAAACAATCATCTCTCAGCACAGAGATACAGTATGCATGTAGGTACTTAAGGAAATTTTCAGATTGGATTTATTCATCTGTCATTGGAAACGAAGAAATGTAATGCTTAACTGATTACTTCAGCATACACTCTCAATATTATACAGAGCTAATAAACGATGCCGAAGTTACGTATTAAAATTTTTTTCTAAACTGTTGGCAATATAAGTAGTAGCATGGTATGGAACCTTCATTGCCATTGGAAAAATTAATTGCTCGCTGAATTTGCGGTGAAAAAATTTGACCTACCAGATGTCTTGCTGGATAAAATTTAATCCCTCTTCTCCGCATCGCAGTTTGCATTCGCAGTAATTGCATGCTCCCGTACTCCTTTCGTGCCTTCACAATGTCAAGTAGGATAATGCACCTTTCTGTTACAGCGTCGGAATAACGAGGACGACCATGTTGACAAAGTGAAATACCGATTTATTTATCTGTCACTCATCGCTCATGCCATAATGATCATATTAAGTAATCCATTTTGGTCGTCCGTCCTGCACCTATCGCTTCACCATAATCGAGAAATAGTCAACTCTCTGAGAGAAGTGTTGACTGAGAAAGAGAACGAGGGAAAAACAACATTTCTTGGAATTTAAGATTTAAGCAAGGGTTTATTTTAAACTGTTTACGATGATACCCAGTACACTATCTGGTGATACAGGCTATCCCGAAGGTCACAGGTTCGAATTTCTCGTCGGTGTTGAATTCCAGAAAGTAGAAATTCTTGCGTGAATTTTTCGGTAAGACATTAACGAAGCCGTTTGAATATCTAGAAAGCCAACATTACAGCAAGAGCACAAATGTAATCCATTGTGAAGTTATGAAGCATGTTCTGGCTTCTATTTTGAATTAGTGAATTTGAGCAAGTTTTTTGAGGAAACTCATGGAGACAATTAAGTCTCGTCTACAAATATTTTCATTGAAATTATGGTGCCGTAAATTACGTATCTATTTTCTCTGGATACGTTCCCACATGAGGAAAATGCTTTTGAAATTATACATTTTGAACGTAGAATTCAACGAATACCTCTAAATACTGAAATTCATCTGAAGTTTCGGTATAGCTCATGCATGACTCACTGTCAAAATTACGCATTCGTGAAGTCTAATGCATATATACCTTTGAATTTTCTCCTGAATATAATTCGTTACAAAAAATATATAGAATATAAGCAGTCATTTTCAATAATAAACTTTCTACTTTCACATTATTTTTGAAAATTTTAATACTGTTTACTACTTGATGAGATATACCATTTCACCACTTGAATCATGCCCTCCGAATATTTTCCAGTAACGTAACTACTCATTTTTGTATTCGAGGAATCTAGATGTTTTTGCCTCTGCGTATTAACAATGAGTGAGAGCATACTATGTAAATAGGCGAAGGCAAGAACCTTTGAATTTCCGAAATTGTTAGAATGAACAAAGAAGGAAAGGAGAAATCATCCTCTCGGAAGTAGGGGAAATGATTTTTTAATGAAATGTAAACAGCAGTGAATCGAGGCAGTCCGCTCGCAACGTTTTAATTACCACGCTTGTTTGCTCGGGTGAACCGTACAAATGACTTAATAGGTTTATGAAAACACATGAAGACGATGTAAATGTTTTGAACTTTAGCGTTGAAATTTGTTTTAAGCCATGTGCCGGGTATTATTTTCAGGAAGCAATCTATTTCAGTATTTGAATATGAAATTCTAATTGCGGTTATCAAGCAAAATTAATGGACACTTTTCATGTAAAGACAGGAATTTTTTTCGTTAGTGTTCATTCCTCGAAGTTGGAAAGTAATTATTTTTCTGAATTATTATACTTTTTAATGGTTTTTATGGATTTCTGCGTCGAAGTTACTCTATTTCACAAATGGAAACCCGCAAAAACTTACCTCCACCCCGTGTGCAAAAGATACTTTCCAAATCGTCGGCATTGTTCAGGCTTAACTTGCTCACTATTCGTTAAGATGTTATACCCCTTTAAATTGAACCTTATCTCATTTGACCTACATTAAACATTCAAGAATAATGCAGTGCATATTTTCATCACGTTGCTCATGAACACCACATATACGCGTACATAGGTTGACCCCTAAATTTTTGCTTAAAATTTCCGCTTTTTTACATGTTTCGTGTGTTAGTTGATCTTAATTTTTTTCGTGATTACTAAATGCGGGTAAGTCATTTTCATTAGATTCATTGTAATTTTAGTTTACGAACTTTTTTAAATGTACATTTTCAAGTAATCAGGGCTAAAAGAGATATAATTTGAAGATTTAACGGCAGTTATCAAGTTTAAACAATCGATATTTACTTCGATTATTTCAATACTTCGGCCATCATCATCGATAGTAATTTTTCACTGCGTTTTGAAATACGCCGATAGTGCCACGGGCACTGATAAAACTGTTTACTTTTATCGCTGAACTGCAGCAAAGAGGTAGCAGTAGCGGCAGTAGTTTTTGTGGTAAGATAGAGCTAACTGTGATGTTATTATTAAATGGCGGTAATGGCAGTGAAAATCGGAATGCGGCCTGGTAGAAGTTTACTCATATCTCTAATAATATTTTTTAACTTACTCTAAATACTTCTCTCCAGTATAAGTCGTTTCACGATTTTTTCATTGAAATTTTGAATGCCAAGGTCGATGCCCTAAACGCAAGAATACTATGTACAGTAGTTATTTGGTCCAATTGAAAATTTCTATTAAGAAAAACATCTCATAATGAAAGATGAAGCACACCATGATGGATGGGTGAGTCATTAGTTTCAAATCTCATATATAAGTCAGTAAAAATATCAAAGATGAGAGAATTCAAACTCCTCTAAAAGCCAAGTATGAAGTGTGTGTACCTAAAAAAATACGCATGTACGTATGTACGAACATGGAGGACTTGGAGACTTGCAATTTGGCTGCACTAACTTAACATTTCTTTTCTCGCTCGTGGACGGATATTAAATTAAACCTAGTCTTTTGACATTGTCATCTTTGCGACCTGCAAATAAACTGATTAGTCACATACCTACATGCCTTGAAAGCTCTTTCATTATATAACAACTAAAAATTAATTCATTGCTGCATTATTTTCAGTAGAAGATATTATTTTAATAATACTTTGGGTGTGCTACTTACTTTTAGGTACATGCATGTCAAAGAGAACTTATCTAAAAATGTTATCAGGTCAAAGGTCAGGTCTTGGGATGAGTGAAGGCATTTCATACATTAAACACTACTACGCAGCACCAACAGAACACACATGACCGTGACATTTCCTTCCGCCGGGCAACTGGGCCAGCTAATTTACATTATTAACCACTCATTTTATTTTTCTATGAATAACTATTGCTTAGCCTCATTAGTTAATGTTCATCTTAATCAAATAACCATTTGGCTTTTTATTAAATTAGGCCATCGTAAGCTAAAAACAAAACTATTAACAAACTAAAACAATTACCAGAAATGAGATTTGGTTGACACTGAGTACTCTTCCCTCTAAGTGAGCCAGCATCCCTTTCTGTTCTAAAGGAGAAAAGAAATCCCACGTGTCTCACCCATCTCGCATTTCACTAATTCTGATAAGGCGCGAACTGGTAGTCACTAAACACTGATATGCCTCATTCGAGGACCCTCAGTCCTGCAGTTCCCAGAGGAAATTTCTACAACGCAAGCGTAGGTACTTGGCCATGCCTAATTACTTGCTCCAATTAAAAACATCCACCTTTGCTCTGCACCAAGAAGCTCGAGAGAGCGCTGGTTTTCAGTGAAGGTGATCGACTCACGAGGCACACATTTGCCGGCACAATTCCTAACCACCCGACCCCTTTCCTCGCACCCTTTGTGAAATAATTGTCCTCGGGCCGATATGAGCTTCACCAAATGGTAATGAGGGCTTATAAATATATAAGTAGATAAATAAATACAAATATATATATATGTGTATTACGTATATATAAAAAATATATATATATAACGATTGTACGGAAAAACTCACACGAGCGGCACAATAATAGGACGGCACAATAGAAAACAAATAGAATAGCAACATTTAAAAGGACACTCACACGGTAAATTTTTCGAGCTTTCGGCCCTCTCACAGGCCTTCTCCAAGTGAGACTCTATTTTATATATATATATATATATATATATATATATATATATATATATATATATATATATATATATATATAATAACCACCTTTTTTATACCTAGGTATGTTTTCTGTTGCAGAGTTTCATAAAATATGTGTTGTAAAAATAACATTTGTTTGTTTATAACTACGATGTATAGCCCGCATCTCAAACTTAACTAGGTGTATAGGGTATAGGGGTGTTTAGTCTTCACTTTCTAGAAAAAAATAGTACTTTCGAAGAAATCGGTAAATTAATTCAAAACTTCGACGTAACTTGTACTTGTTTATTAACAAACTATGAAATATTTTGTCAATTTCTTTTCTCTTTTGTCGAATTAACATGTTTGATCTTTTGAACTCGAAATTTCATTCCCAATCTGAAAACAAATTCCTACCTATGCTTGGCCCTGGCGGTCTTTTTCGAGCTGGGCTGAAGGTCCAGCTGAGTCATCGGTTCCGAATCTCGTATGATTGATGAGAAAATCAAATCCTCCAACTCTGGTAAATTACATGAATTTTCATCGTGGGTCATTATCCATCTGTTAAATATCCGTGTCTTTCTGCCATTTATACTTTCGATTATTCCATTTAAACGGCTAAAAACTTAATTAGCTTACTCATACTTTCATATGGCTGATTCTACCTGCTACGTGGATAGTTTTGATGTTGCCATCAGAGAAATATGTAGACAGACATCTATGAAGCATTCTAGTCACCATTTTACGCGTCATAAACATTTTTACGTGGTATTAAACAGTAGTCAAATTATCACTTCAATTTAACTCTCCATATCAGATAGGTGTAAAATATCGCATTCAACGTAAATATGCATCTACCTTTTTCTGTGCACTTACGCGATCCATTTATCATGATGATTCGTATTGTGAAGAATCAGCGTTACCCACATTCAATTTCGTAGAATCAGGCATGCTTTTGTGGAAAGCGAGCATGATAGCTTGGTAAATAATCAAATCATTCCATAGATACTGATTTATTACGAGCATAGTTTCGACGTAACTACGTCATTTCAGGCACCTTATCGTTTTGGAATACTTCCTACCCTCATCCCACCTCGTATCGCCTCATACTATGTAGTTTCCGAAATGAAATACTAAATGCATCTAACACACTTGTGAGCCTATCTATCTTCAATATTTGGTGGTAATATTACCGGAATCATCTGAACTAAACTTGAAGTCTGCGGTTCAGACGTCATATAAAACTAAGGTCACAATTTTGGATCTTGCGGATCAATGACAATTTTCTTTAAAAGTTACGGGCATCTATAAAATAATTGTTTTTGAAATGTTGTCAATAAGAAATTATAATCACTTACTTAATTATAAAAAAGTATGATAGATTTTTTTAATGTAACAAAACCATTAGCGTGATATGCAATGATAATTTCAATTTTCCCGCGGCTCACCAGGGTTTGATCTAGAAGTTCTGTCGTTTTATATACGACATCATAGGTTATCGTTTCGAAGATAGGTGAGGGTATAGAATGAAATCCTGTTGTCTGCTCATCCGTTCATTCCAGCATACATCTTTTCTCTGACGTCTTCAATCATCTGCTTCTCGTAATACACCCTTGGCCTTCCTATGTAATTGTTATGCCCAGCTATGATCTTTTGCCGACTGTCGTACCCAAGTTGGAGTCCAAGTACTTTTCCTTCTTCTTTCTTCCTCGGGCTTGCCATTGTTTTACAATTGCAATGCAAAATTTCAGCTCCAAAATTGTGCGAGTTTGATGCCAATCTTCTTGTGTTATAGCTACCATAGAGGATGATGGTTTGGAAATAGATTATTTATTTATTCACACGTTACCCACGATGACAAGAGAAAGTTAACTTAACCTTCCTACTTAATCAATCCATAGCTAACAATGATGTTCTTTTTTCGGATTTCTACACCAGGATAACTTGATCGTGAGTTTTCTACGAAAAAAACAGTTAAAATAGAAAAAGATGGAGAGAGAGAGAAGATGGGCCAGATTACCGGGCTTTATTTCATTGACATGTAAAAGTGAACATAATCTGAGAAAATTCGTTTTACGAGTGATTAATAATTTTAAAAACGTCACATAATAAGGAATTATGGACTCCCCATGCAAAGTTTTATTCCGTTCGGCATATTTTTTTTACTTATCTTTTGCGAGAAAAAGTAACTATTACATAGGTACATGCCATACACCATTCACGCCACTCCTTTACGCGGTGAGCACTGTCAAGAAAATACTGGATTTAGGAAACGGAAGGGAAACTTACTTTTCCCCCACTAATATCTTCCGCATTTGCCTATTCATAGGGATTCCTTCCCTCTCTATCACATTCAAGAAAATTAATTGGTATCCCTTATCGTTAATCTGTACGCTTAGCGCGTGAATTTAATGCCACTGATTAGCTTGTGCGCAACTTTTATAGTTTTAGCACACGATAGCATTTGCAGGTTGTACGTTCGCGTTCTAGCGCAGGGTTTCAAGTCCACTTGTTCACGGCCGCGCTCTGCGACGCGAAGTGATTTGATGAAAGGGTGCAAAGGATTCTGGTGCAGCGGTCGTGGGCGCCGTCAAAAATATTGCTGCGGGGAAAGGCAGCGGGTCACTATCACACATTGCACACCACTCGACGACCCTGCTGCGGAATCGAAAAGTGGACCCGCAGCAACCGGTGGTCTCCGCGGGAGGGCCCATTTGTGGTCCAGAGCGGGGAGACCGCACAGGGAGAGCACGCGTATCGGGTGTCTTTGACCTCCCTTATCTAACGAGCGCATGAACGTAGGCCTCTGAGGTGGGGATTGAATGTGGAAAATAAGTCGATGTATTGGCATCACACGTTACATTCACGTGGCAACACCGCGTAATCCATGAACGTTGTAAATGCGCTATTTCGCGGAGGGGTCTATTGGAGATCGCCCGCACTTACTGCACTCTAAGTGGACCTATACCGACGATGTACACAATCTACATCTACATCTACATAATACCCCGCAAGCCGCCGCAAGGGCGTGTGGCGGGGGGTGTTAGGTCACCAACCGTAAAAACGAAAAATACCACATGCAAAAAACAACACGGAAAATTACACCCCAGCAGCGCACACACTCATGCAAAACTCCCTCCATCCAATACTCATGCAAACACATACACCGCAAAACAACAAAAAACTGCACCCCAGGATACAGCACCAAAGCCATCCTAAAACACGCAAGCCAGGACACAACAAGCAAGAATGTGAAACATCACTACCACATGAAAATACACCACAAAACACTCAACCCCCCAAAGAGACAGTAAAAGGAAGGGAATTCGACCCAACGTTGCAGGTAGCAGGAATTTCCCCCCGCCGGGAGGGAAGAGGGACTGAAAGGGAAACTTAAAAACAGATGAACAGAACACGAATGATGTCATGCGGAAAGAATGGGTTATTATAACAAAACACATAAGGTTAGTGGAGGAGCATGCATTTAAGTAGAACTAATTATTTTTTAGACACTGAGGGTGGCAAGTGGAATTTTTACTATCTATAATCCTACAGTTGCTATCCCGTATTGTCCGTGGGAAGAAGGAGTCCTTGAGTCGGCTAGTCCTGGCATCTATTTCCCGAATTTTATATGCATGATCCAAGCGACCAATGTATGTAGGAGTACGAATAATCTGCGAGACCTCGGTGCTGAAACATGCGGATCTGAATTTATTTAATAATTTCAGTCTTGCATTGAATCGTCTCTCTTCTAATGATTCCCACCCCAAATCCATGAGCATTTCGGTAACGCTTTGCGTTTTATCGTAGGAATTTTTTACAAAACGGGCTGCCCGGCGTTGAACCTTCTCAATTTCCCGAATGAGACCTTTTTCACTCGGGTCCCACACGCTGCATGCGTATTCTAAATGAGGCCTTACAAGAGCGTGGTAACAACGTTCCTTGACCTTTGAGTCACTTTTGCCGACAATGCGTCTAATGAATCCCAATTTTTTATTTGTTTGACCGCAGACTTTACGTATGTGAGTCCCCCAAGTTAAGTCTTTAGTGAATGTGACACCTAGGTATTTTACCGTATCAACTACTGCTAGGTCACCTCCAGCTAATTTGTAAGCAAATCCCGTTGATCTTTTAAAGAAATTTACCACTGAACATTTATTATAATTTAGAGTCAATCCCCAGTTAGAACACCATTTAGTAATGCAATCTAAATCCTGCGCTAGAATAAAACGATCCTCATCCCCAGATATCTCCCGATAGATCACCGTGTCATCCGCAAACATCCTAATGTTACTTTTCACTTCGCGGTTGAAATCGTTAACAAAAATCAAGAAAAGTAACGGCCCGATCACACTTCCCTGAGGTACCCCCGACGTGACTCGAACGCTGTCGGAACTAGCGCCATCAAGGACTACCCTCTGTTCCCGCTCTGAAAGAAAATCTTTAACCCAACTTATAGCGCCCTTGTTTATACCCGCGACCTTTAATTTATGAATGAGTTTACCATGTGGGACCTTATCAAATGCCTTTTGAAAATCTAAGAAGATGGCATCCACTTGCCTACCTCTCTCACCAGATACAAGTAAATCATGTGTAAATAATCCTAATTGGGTTTCGCAGGAGCGGGTTTTCCTGAATCCGTGTTGATTGTCACTTAAAAAGTTAATATTGTCAAGGTGTCTCATTATTGAACTGACAATTATGTGCTCTAAGATTTTACAACAGATAGAAGTGAGAGATATAGGTCTGTAATTACTGGGATCCTCCCTGTCACCACTTTTAAAAATAGGCGTTATTTGCGCGGCTTTCCAAATCTTAGGTACTTTGCACTCTGTGAGGGATTTGTTAAATATAAATTCAAGGTACGGGGCAATGTTTGGAGCTAAATGTTTTATCACCCTAGCTGGTATATTTTCGGGACCCGGGGATTTGTTGGGTTTAATCTCATTAAGTAATTTTAGAATTCCTTGTTGGTACACTGTTATTTTTTCCATGGGTGGAGTGTGTATTGTTTCTTGGAGATATGCGGTGGCAACATCATTCGAGAAAACGCTTTGGAAGAATGAATTTAAGATGTTAGCTTTAACCTCGCTGTCTGTATGAATTACATTGCTACAATCCCTTAAGCAAGCCACGGTTTGTTTACTCCCATTTACTTCCCTAACATATGACCAGAAAGCTTTGGGGTCAGTGTCCAAGTGCTCGCAAAGTACTTTGCGTTTAAATTCCAGTAAGGCGCTACGTAATTGTTTTTTGGTTTCAATTTTAGAGGATCTATATGTGTCCCATAATTGTGTATTCTCAGGAGATGATGTGTTCACGCCTGCCCTCTTTACCCTAGAGTGTAGCATTCTCTGCTTTCGAAGGGCTTTTCTAACGTCTTTATTGTACCACCTGGGGTCGCGATTTGCTTTAACGTATTTTATAGGTATGAAATCTACGATTCCTTTTTGCATGATATTGACAAATTCTGTCCAAGTTTCTTCCACGTTGACATGACTTAAGCGGGTTTTGAACTCGGGTAGTGAAGAGTTTAATTGATTGGCAAAAGATTCAAAGTCTGCTTTATGGTAATTATAAATTTTTCTTTTTGGTTTAACAATCTTTTTTATTGCTATGTCCAAATGGACATTAATTGCTTTATGGTCACTCAAGCCCTCATCAGTTGATACACTAATAATACGTTCCGGCGTGTTTGTAAGAAATAGATCCAATATGTTCTTTCCACGGGTGGGCATGCGTACTGCTTGATGGAGGGAGTTTCTTTGAACCAATTTTATCATGGAATTGCAAGATTCGCGATCGCGGGTCCCAGATTTAACGATATTGCTGTCCCAATCTATACCAGGGAGGTTAAAGTCGCCACCAATTATGTTTATGCTGTTATTATATTTACGTGTAAACTTGTGAATTTGATCGTTGAGGGTGTGAAGTGTTTTCAAATCTGAGTCTGGAGGTCTGTAGAAAGAGCATAAATTTATGTTGGGTTGATTGGTCCGTAGTAAGGTGCACCAAACACTTTCTATGTTATTATTTTCAAATGAAACTTGCCTGCTTTCAAAATGACTTTTAACTGCCACGAAAACCCCTCCTCCGGGTCTTGTATCACACAATGATGATGTCTAGCTTGATATGCCGAGTTCGTATATCCCGATCATCTCGGATTATTGTGTAACGGGAATCGATATTTATTTATTCTCAAGATATATTCTCAGTGGCTATTCGAATTTATCACTTTCCTTGATGGACGTAAATCGCATTGAACTGTGTCTTGAAGACTGACGATTGAAAAATTGACTGTGTTAAAATTATTTAACTGTCCACTAAACTTCAAGTTCCTCAATTAAATTTTTAGGCACTATGATTAACTTAAATCATATTGTAACGTAAACTCCTTTCTCACAGCGTAACCACGACATCCATACTCGAGGGGGTATCGAACCAGCGAATTTCGGGTTCGACCCCGAACGTGTTGCCAAACGAATTACTCTGGTGACGTGATAATTGGAATGGCTCTATGAAATGTCCCTAATATTTATGTTCCGAGTGATTTTAAATTGTTCGTTTTGTTCATTAAATAAGCCTGTCAATGTTACGGGTTCGTAGTTTTCTATGGTACTGTTCACAAGAACTACAATTAAAAATGTTGGCAGTTTATGGGATATTTAAGATAGCTGAGCATTTTTGGTTGCTATAGTATGGTAATTGAAAAATTAGGGTAAGACTTTGAAAGAGTAATGATGGTGTATATTACAAATTAAATTTGAAAGAAGGAAGGTTCTATCTGCGTGAATTCGGTCTGACAGCTGGAGGTTACGTGGTGAAATCTTCATTTTAAGCTTCCCCATTTACTCATTCAGGGACAGAAGTTCGCGAGCAAAAGATGACTGCGAGCTTAACCCAGAAAAATAGTACGACAAAATGCATTCATAGATGCATCGGGTTCTTAAATTCGCGCTTGCCTAATTACTCATTATGTTCATTATGGCGTATACAAGTGAATAAAGCATGAATTTCAATCCAAATCATTGAGCTTTAATGAAGGTGAAACATTTTATCTGTCCGTGAAGGATATGAGTGCATCTATGAGAATTTTTTTACCTGCCATATTTATTTCCCTAGCAGTTTAAAGTATTTCCGATAGAATTAATATTTGGGCCTGCTATCATACCCATTACCACCCTAAATAAACGCCGTATACGAGATGTTATGTAATGGCTGTGAAGCTTAAATATACGTAATTGAGTAGAAGTGTTCAAAGTTAGACTTGTATTCAATATCGTATATCATAGTGCATATAAAAACAACGGAATATGACCATATTTTTAAATATTTCTTCGAACTCTTTAAACATCTAGAATGATAAAGAATTGCATTGGATGTATGAATACGAGTAATTCGCACGTCAGAATCTATTCAGCAAAGGCAATGCGCCACAAAAGGATTCAATCCTATGGAATTTAGAATTCGTTCAGTGATCGACACAGTGTGTTTAGTTGTCACTTTGAGGTAAAAGAATATTATAACGCCGGTATGTATGTCACGCAAAACTTCGTTTGCCAAAACTGGTTTCCAATTCATCGCCGTCCTCAAAGAGTCGCGTAAATAGATAGCACGGGGAATAGACAAGAAAGAATAATGGATGGAGGTGAGGAGTTAAAATATTTGGAAGAGAGGGTATGAGGAGAAGGAAAGTTTGCTTCACTGAATCAAATCGCTTGTTCGAATGCATTCGCTTCAAAAAAAATTCAAGGTTTGCTTGTTTCTCCTTACCTTAGATGTACCTTTGTCTTTCCACCTCTCTCCTATTCCATTTCAAACCCTTTCTTTCCTTTTCTATATCTATGCTAATTGATACATAATAAAAGAGATATTTGCTTTTATCACTGAATTTAATCTGTAAGATTTTCTTAGGTTTGCATTTCTGTTCGAATTCTCGTCGAACTTGACCGGTCAACTTTAAATGGTATACGAATCGAAGAAGAAAAAGATCGCCGTGATAAAGTACTCTCATGTGTCGACAAAACTCAAGACTTCCTTAGTCTTCTTATCGGGTTTAATATATGGTGCGGTCAATGTACAACACCCACCGTTCAAAACAGAATTGAAGAATAAGTTTTCCAGAAAGATGCACTGCTCGAGTCTTCAAATCAGAACATTCATCATGGAGGCAGACTGGATGAAGAAAAAAAACTACGCGTATTTTAACGGCGGTGCCAAAAATAATAGGTTTTTTTTTTAAATGTTGGCGAATATGACATGCGATTTTCGAAAAAGCACAGAGTTTGGGAGCCCGAGAGATTGTTTGAGCGTTGGCAAGGAGAGGAAATATATTACAGAGACCCTTACTCCAGTCCAACTTCAATGGGCGTGACCTCGTATAGAGATCTGCTTTGATCTCATTGTCACACTTTTTTATATGAAACTTTGCGTTGGGTGATTTTTGTTCGCGTTCAATTTCTCATTTAACGATGGAATAATGACTCCTCGGATTCCATATTACATGCTCCATGTCGTGTGAACATATCTGCAGCTGTACAAAAACTCTTAAGCGACCGCTAGTGGTGGGATAGTTTTGGTGGTATTATGAGTCCAGCCTTGGAAATAAAGAGGACAGAATTTGTTACGAAACAATTTGTGGGACGCACGATTTCAGTTTTTGTGGATTCTCTCTTCTTCTTTTAACACTATTGAATATGAAATAAAAACTACTCTGTAATTACTACTAATAAAGTTTTATTTTCAAGACAAAGGCTAAAGACTACGTATACGTAGAGTAGCAACTGGTATTTGGAAATTGGTATAGTTTATTATTAATTCGTTTTCCTGGTATCTAGAATTTTTCTATCTTCTAATTTTTTTTAAACATATCCTTGAATATGTGTTCGTATGTGTACGTAAAATTTTTCGCAACTATCCGATCTGCCGATGGAAGGTGAGGCAGAATCGAGGTAAGGAGAGGAAGTATAGGGAGAGGTGCTATATTGAAAGGATAAACGTCAGAGATACGGAGATTAGGGAAAAACACCCTAAACTCTTGCCCTATGCTGTTATTTCCTCGATAACGTGGTAATAATGTCGTGATTGATACATTTTCAATAATTTCAATCTAGCATAGAACCTTCTTGTATCCAGAGGCCCCAACCCGTATTACGTGGTAATCGCGCGACGCCCGTGTTTTATCATGACAACTATTAATGAACCTTCATTTCTTCGAACATATACACTAATTTCTAATAAATAAAACTCAAATCCAGCATAAATATTGTAGTACACAAATGCTGGAACTATATTGATGTGGAGTGTACATGTAATAACGTAAAGAACTAGTAATAACGGATAAAGCACATGTTTTGTCACATTTTCATCGCTTTATTTTTCCACATGTGCCTGACATTTATTACGTGCTTCTTTATAAAATAAACCACAAGCTATTGAAATTTGTGGGATTTGGACATTTTGTTTTCAATATAATATAAAATATTTTCTAAACTTTTTCAATGATAGACAACCCGTTTCAATATTTGCGTACAGTTATCAAGATGGCTCCATAGGTAACATTATTAATGATTGATAGGGAGGACAAGCTCGGATGAGACGTATACTTTAAAAGTTTAGAAAAATGTTACGTTATTTAATGTAATACAAAGAATGTATCTTGCTTACCCCTTCCGTATGTGCTTTCCTCATTGTTATCTAGGATATCATTGTGAATTTGAAGTATCTTGCGTAATAACGTTCATTTAAACTTCGAGTGCAATGCAGGTTCGTCTGTTCTCTATGCCAAGAAGCGTATTGAACTGTCCATTAATGTTTTAATTGCTGTCGTCATTTAGTGCAATAGACGTGGATGTTGTATTAAGTCGCTTGAATTATTTCTCAATCTATTTGGATCGATATATTTTCATATATTACTCAATTGGCTGTTTAGAGCATGATTCTGCCTTGATGGTTGTGTTTGATTTCATGAATTGATACGTATTACGCATGCATTTAATCCTGTAAGCCTTCCGTAAAGCGACTGCAGAGAGACGATTACACTCAAAAATCGTCGTATGAAAGAGGATCAGGTTCTTGGAGAGAGGTTTTCAAACATTTTGATTGCAATTAAATTGACGTATACATTACAAATTTTGAAAATTACCGAACTCACACTACTTAATTTAAAATAAAGAAATAGATTTTGCAGCATTGCTATATTTTGTTATTTCTACACCATTTATAATTTAAGGAAAAAATATAGTCGGAAAAATTTAATGTAAGATTTAGTATTTACAGAGGAATCCGAAAACACTATTAGATGATGTGCCATTAGTACCTAGAACGTAATAGTAGTAGTAATTACTACACTACCATACTAGTTACCCGGAAGTAAAATGCTCCATAAATGTGGTAGTCTGAGCTAATTCTTAAAAGGTATTTCACCACCCAGGTAGGGAATTGGAAAAATAAGAAAAATGGATTGAAAATGTAATCTTCCGTCTAAGAAACCAAATTTAGGCCCACAATATTCCTGCGAAAGAAAAAATACATTGTTTTTGCACATTAATTAAAGATGCATGTTTTTTCTCGAAATGCTGCACACAAGATCCCGCAAACTAACTTTTCGTCACACCTATGTCCCGTTCTTCGATTACTCAAACCCTTTCCTCCAAAGCTAAACATCTTCTTCCGTGACATCTTCGACTCTTCGATCACTCCTCCGCTGTCACCCAAAGTTAAATGTCATGTGCGAGATACGAAACTGCCGCGGTGAAAGAGTTGCTTACTCACCCCGTGCACATGTTTCAGGACCGACCAAAAGACATAAAACAGAACCCCTGAGGGAGCGATTAAGCTCTCGGACACCCCCATCCTCACAGATAGATCCTCCCGTGCAGGGGGTCATTATCCCCAGGGGTTTCGTTGTTTCGTCTCCTCCGAAGGCAAGACTCAAGATGTTGCCGGATTTTTCGGGAGACTACTTTCATAAATAAATAACACACGCCGAGAATTCTTTCCTTTTGAGAAACACTGATTCCCAGAATTTGGAGAGAGAAAATTCAGGTTTGCGTCCATTTTTGGCCTCTGTAATGAATATATTCCTGTCGAGTTGGCCCAGGGGCAAATTGATCGCGGCGAGGACTGGTCTTTGAATGGGTGAATAAAATGCATTAAACACGCGGATATTAAAATCGTTTTTTCAAAAAAGGCTGGTCGTTAAGAGAGGTGTCGCCTAATAGGTCGTTCAAGAGGTTCCATTGTACATATTGTTAACTGTAAGCTTCACATTGTAGTTTTTGTAGAGCCAGAAATTATTGCTCAAAATGGGACTCGAACCGCCATTAAATATCTTTATTTTGCTGTCGGGAAAAAAGTGAATCCAGGTAATTATAGGCCACATATTTGCATATACTTAGATAGGGCAAACGGGACTTGATTGAAAACTTATCTCAAATTGAAGAAGATAACTCATTTCCCCAGAATTTAGGATGCCTTGAATAGAAATATGTTCCATCTGTGCATCACATCGTCTACATTTTATAAAAATGTGCTATTTGCTAGGCATAGCCGTTACTTGTCGAGAAATGTCATTAAGTTGCTTGAAACGATATAATCTAGGATATTACAGGATAAGGAGTTTCATTGAATCATTAGAAAATTACCAAGAGTCTTGCTTGTTTCCACCCAAAAGATGGGTGGCGTTAACTATCTTCCAGTCGCAAGTAGTTTACCCATCTGTAATGGGCTTGCTAAATAAGTATTCAAGCGGTTAACCCTAGGGAGAAGATCTTTCTCTAGCTTTAATATTCTTCGGCTCAGGGGATACGTTTTTTTTAATACAAAAAGTTGTCGAACTATTCCGTTTCGCGATTAAAATATAGCTCATACAAGTACGTCAGATTCGAGGAGTCGTTTAATTTACTCAGCTAGGCAGTATAGACACTTTGAAAGAAAATATTTAGAGCGTTCGCCTGTTGTTTGCTGTTTGTGAACATATTACTACGTTGATCCTTCGGATATGAAACTGCTAAACATTAATTATGCTCTTCTTAACGCAAGACGAAAAGTTCTTTACAAATTCTCGTAGATCATCTTCGATACTTTGTGAAGTTGCGTAAAGAGGGTTGCGTGTTGTTTTTGTTCCCGCGCGCTGTTCTTTTCCTACATGTGCACTTCCTTCGAAAAGATAACTTTATGTTGTGTAGTTGTAGTTCTCAATGTTGTCTTTAGCTCTTTACAAATTCCAAAGAAACTGCGGGAGATACCGCAACAGTAACTTTTAACGGAAATGAGTAGCAAGGAACTTACTTTCGTGTTTCCCTTTACTAGGCACACGCATGTCGATATCGTATTTCGATATTTCTAGAAATGGCTTCCACACAATGTCAGAGCTTTTTACGAGATTTTGATATCTACATCCACACGATACCCCGAAGGGCGCGTGGCAGGGGGTATTAGAATATCAGCCTACATCACAAATATGAGTTCATACATGCACTTGAATATATATTTGCTCATGTGCACAAACTCTCGTACATTTACACGAACATTCTTATATAGATCATAAAATACACCTAATGTGTACTATATGCTTAACCAAATCATTGAATTTTATTATTTAAGGCATAGGCATTCGTGTTTTTGGGTACGATTTCTTTTTATTACGTAGCTTTGCGAGGAAAGAACGAGCATTACCTCTGTCGGAGCCTATCTTCCTTATTTAATTCTGCTGGTCGAATCTATCAATGTAATTTAGAACCATGATATTTTCACCCAGTCACAGTAAAGCTCTGATATCCCTACCTTTCTAAAAGTCTTACCTACTGCCTTCGTGAACCAAGGGGCTCCTGACTTAATCCTACAACATATCCGACACACCTGCTCTCTTCTTCTAGCAATTTTCAACAAAACGAGAGAATTTTCTCCGAATCATGTCCAATTTCTTAATTTGCCGCGTATGCCAAATGTGGCCCAAATAAAGTGGAGTAACGACTCTCTTTAACACGATATGAATTGCCTTTATTTTTTTTAAGATGTTCCACAAAGTACTTATTCCATTGTGCAATAAATGTTTCTTTAAATTTCCACTATTATATTAACAGAAGAGTGTTTCGGGAAAATGGCCTTGTGGTATCTAATCCCTTCCCTAATATATAAATGCATAATAATGCTGGTTCATTCACTTTGGTCTATTTTATGCCTAATCTACGTTAGTGTGTATATGAATGGGACTAATCGTCTCTCTTCTCTATCATAGGGCTAATTTTGTTGCTTGATTTTAGGCCGTGAGTAGATTATCTCGGATGGTGATATCGTGTTTGAAATCTCTAGAATGATTGACCAACAAACTAATCAGGTCTGTAGTCAACAAAATACCCGCATTTCTCGTAAATCCGGTGACCAACTCGAATTTAAGTCTCGACGATATTTGGATGTGTCAAATGGTTCGAGTGGACACGTCACAAAACCAGCCTTAGTCGGCCGATTCAAGTCGGTATAATGAAGTGTGTTATCACGTCACCATATTGCATAGAGGTGATAAAATCAAATCCTCCGGACGCAAAGAAATTTTTGTTTCCTTCTGACAGTGAGACGAATTTGGCTCTTATATTTGTTATGATGGAGAATTTGGTCTAATTTGTTAGGTTGCTCACCTTACGTATTATTATTTTTTTATTATTAGGTAATCTACCGGTTAAGGTAGGTTTTTGGATGGACAACACTACCAAATAAATATTTTGTGATTCCTAACAAAATACAAAATCCAGTATCCTAATCTAAATCAGGTCCCTCTTCATCTCTGAGTACTTTCTTCCTCCCTTCATCCCGTGCAACATCCCTATCCTGTTTCTTCCCTTTCCTCGTTTGCCCAACATTCTCCCCTCTATCGCAGTCTTCAACATTCCGCTGCCGGTCAATACCCCCTTCATCCACTTTTCCTGCCTCCATAGGATTTCTCCCAACAAACCCCTCTCTTCGCCCATCATACCAAGTACTTCTTCATTTGTTTTCTTCTCGGTCCATTTCACCTTCTCCATTCTTCTCCACACCCACATTTCAAAAGCCTCCAGTCTACGTCTATCCTCCTGTTTCAATGACCACGTTTCCGCGCCTTACGTATATTATAATATAGAAAATCAGTTCAGGGGATACTTAAGCTTTGGGAAGTTTGAATACAGCAAGTCCATGTATATTTTGGCGCGTTACATTTCTTTACTCGCTCAAGTTCAAATTCATCGTTTAAGCAAATTAAATTGTCCAGGTTTTAGAAAAACATAAACAGGGATGACGACGGTAACCAAAAATAACGACATATCACGTGAACGATCCACGCGGAAAATAGAGGAGAGCAAAAAAAAGAGATGCTTCCTCCATAGTTTAGAGTACGCCAGATTTGATGCACGAAATCTAGCACAATAGTCAACACGAGAGTTACCATCCAGGTGGAAGGCACCGAGTGAAACGGGCTCGAGTTGAAACATTCATGAGAGGAGGAATCTCTGTGTCTGTCTTCCTGACGTTTTTTCTTCCTCTGATGCACTGAGCTCTTTTACTTTCGACTCTTGTCTACACGTCCTGGCTCCCATCACTTCTTTTTCACACCTTCCCCCACCCCCCTTGTCACTCACCCCCTCCCCCAACCTCACTCCCGCTCTTCTATTCACGCCCCCTCCTCTCATCCTTCCACCTCACGGCGACCTCTTCCCTCCCCATGGCGTAAATTCGCTTTTTCCGCGGGAAGATCCATGTTCCATGCCACAGCCTGTTTCCTAGGGACAAACGACGGATATGTTTGAATTTTGCAATTGCCGTTCAATTCCGTGCATCTCGATTGACAACGATAAAATGTAACCACCAAATGACGATACGCATGATATCTACGCACGCATTAATGTGAGGTGATCGTCATTTTTCAAGAAAACCCGGTTTTGCAGATCTATTGGCTTTCCAGTTAACATTAAAACCTAGTTGTAGAATGAGTCGGTCTTATTTTAAAGCTCTACGTTCTGGAATCACGTTTGAGATTATATGGCTCCTGTTAAACTATTAGGGCTGAATGAAAGAGGAAAACTTCTAAATTGTCAGAATTATAACACGTAGCGCGAAGCACTCGAGTTGAGAGTCGAAAAAATTGTAAGGTCTTTGTCGACTTATTCCTGTATGATTGGCTACAGGAGCTCCCTAACCCCTAAAATAAATTACATATACTATATTTTTCTTTGATCTTCATACACGTATACATTTAATTTAAAATACAGAGCAAAAGTGTGTGTGTAGGGGGTATTTTATCCCTATTCCCCGTATCTACAGCCATGATCCCTCCACCAGATACCTACGATATCCCTTTACTTCCCCTCCTTAGCTCCAATCTGTCTCGCCTCCTCTCCGCGTCTTCTTCCCCCGTTAACAGTCGGGGTGTAAAGCTATCTAACACCCTCAGTCAGACGAATAACAAGGTTTGATTCCAAAATGGGACAACGCACTGCACTTTGCCCGAAATTTGGTTAAGTTCCGAGCTCTAAAATTCTTCTTCAAGTCTTTCGGTTTTTATAAGCCTGATCGGCCGAAAATCGACAGGGCAAAGATGTTTCTCTATTGGCAAGGTCTATTTTTATTTAAGTTAGGGGACCGTTGGGACCCTAAACTTACAGGTAAGTTCACCCGAGGGATATTTTCCTTTTACAAATACTTACCTGACCTCAGCAATAACTTCTCCGTTCCACTTCGCTCCTCAGTCAAGTAACCTAATTTTCATTTCTTCTGTTTGATTTGTTGCGGAGCAGTGTCATGCGGATTTATTTATATATTTATCGACTTCATTGGGCAAGGTTGAAACTTATAGTCCCTTCTCCCACCTAACCCTCAGCATTAACATAACATTGAAGACAATTACATACAACTAAGCCCTAGATGGAGAAAAATCTACCTAGGCGGGAATCGAAACCGCGGCCTCTAGGTTGACAGGCGAGGACAATACCCCGCCACTTCAGTGGCCGACAGGATTTAGGCATGGGAAAAATGACAAAATTAAGGAGAGGAGGATCGAGCATAAGCTTGTCGACCACACTATAGGGGCCGGAATTCAAATATTCTTGATTCCGTCGGAAACTCTCGCGTCTACATACTTCAAGCTGAGTGATTTTTTAATTACAGTTTTATTTGAAAAGTCATTGGTACCATAGGTAAAGGAACGAACCATTTATCCCGAAAGCTTTATTAAATGTGCCGTGAGGTGCAAACCCTTTAACTTATCGAGGTAGCTTATTTTTCATTGTTATCTTATATAGCAATACGTACTTACCTATGTAGTACTAATATCATATCGGCAGCAATGGCTACGAGGATATCCGCCGCGAAGTTAATCACTCGATAGCTCTCCTGATTGAAAAACTCAACGCAGAAACTACGCACCGTCCCGGGAATAGATTCAAGTGCGACCTTAAAATTTGTCCGATGGGTACTTTGCATGGCAACTCACAAAACTCCTATTTTCTCCACTTGTAAGGCAAACCCCTAAAGCTGAATTTTACTCCTTTTATCTAAGTCATCTTAGTTTTCATACATATTACAATTTTAACTAGTCTTTTCCTTAAATCTTTACTTAAGGTGTCAGTCAACTCTCCACCTCTTGGTGCAAGCTTCTTTCATTAACACAATTCTTTTAATTCTTTTAATATCCCTACTTCTCTACTCATCATCCTCCAAGATACTTCCTAGATAGGCGAAATTTTTTACCTCTGCTAGTTTATGTCCAGTATTTTTAACGCCTAATCTATTGTTCCTACTTCTTGAAAATCTCTTCACCTTCGTTTTCTTACGAATAATTCTCATGAAAAGCAAAGAATACCAGTTAAAAATATTTTTCGGTGGAGGGTCTGGTTCTTTTGATTTAGATCAAATAATAATTCCAGGGGATACACTTGATAAAAGGGATCTAGATGCTCGTAGATCCTCAATCGCAATCAATATCAACGTTTAAACAAAACAAACACCGTGAGGTATTCGGGGCAGAGGAAGAATCCTTGAATCTCTTCATATAACAGTCTTAACAAGTCAATTTTTCATTCTCGCGACTTTATTTTGCTAATTATATTCTAAATGTCGAAAGTAAAATTGCAGTATTGATATCTTTGAAATTTAAAAAGAATGATCCCCTTCATTCTTCCATAGCTGTTCCATTGCTAGTGGCAGCTTTTTTCGTATTTGGGTAGTATTCTTAAACCGGAACCTTTTTAGATGGGTTCCAGATACATGCATCATATTTGAAAAAAACTCCCAATATATAACAAGAAATTCTCTCTACCTCTCCGTTGGTTTTCCTGCTGTACAAATCACAAATGACTCTGTACTTGTACTATTCCGTGCATCTTTCCCATCGAACTGCGATCCTTGCGATAGTGACTGGTTTTCATTCCCGACCACCCTTAAATGTTTCACCGAGACAAATGCCAACCTATTAAAGTGCATATAAGAGCATAAGATTCATTGAATGTTTTCTATAATGTGGAAATATTTCCCGATTTCAAAAATGGATACGAGTCATGTGCTTAGTCATTCTGCGTTTTTCACAGATTACCTTAAGCATTTGTATCAAATAGATTATTATAATATTGCCGAGTTTCGTGGTAATACTATCAAAGTAGAATTTTAAATTGTCAAAGAAATGTTAAGTGGTAATAGTTAGAGAGAAAATGTCCGAAGGCCAATTCCATTCCCATTCAAATTCAAGAATTTATAAACCAATCTCTGACTTATAAGTGAAACTTAAAAATGTGCTCACATACTGCGGCCACTACATTCACACCTGGGAACGGCAAGCGTCCCAAACGAGCACATCGCAACCGGGTGCAGAAAATCCTACACTGATACCTTCAGAAGAGAGAAGTAATCCCATCGTTGACTCGGTAAATTTGAGCGGGAGACTCGATAACGTGGTTTCAACTTCGCCCAGAACGGAGTCCAGGCCCCTGACCCTCAACCTCCTCCTATGCCTTTGGGTTTGTCCCTCTTCACCTGCCACCGCTCCCCTTATTTCTCACTGCCACCCCATTGCCCCCCCCTCCGTAATATCGGAGCATATTAACCCAGGCTTCCCCTCCCTTCCTCTTCTCCCTCCCCGATTTCCTTCACACCTCCGATTCTTTCACTCTCCCGCTCATTGAATTGCTTGAGCCACTAAACTAATTCAAGGACCGCACGCGTGAACAGTGGAAACCGTATATTTTCTCTCACACCCCACACATACAGATATATATATATATATATATATATATATATATATATATATATATATATATATATATATATATATGTGTATATATATATATATATATATATATGTATGTGTGTGTGGGGGGGGGGAATGAAAAAAGTATTCATGTATATAATAGATATGCATATATATACATATTTTTTTCACCCCAAATATATTCATTCTCCCTCCCAACCCATTTCACCTCTCTCCGATCTCGCCCTCCTCCCCTTTCCCGCCACTCCTTCGCCCCTCCCGGCCCCTACCCTAAAGGCGACCGTCCCCACAACCGAATCACTTTGCTCCGGCTTCTCTCAACCCATACCCGCTTCTACTCTTCCTCTCCGCCTCCGCGCGCCTTCCCCTCTCCCGCGCACCACCGCTCCCTTTCCCGCCCTTTATGATGCTGGGTGGTGGCGGAGAAATCGATCAAGCTGCTGCCTCAGTCGGTCCAAGGGCCCCCACAGGGAGCTTGGCTCTCTCCTACGCTCCTAACCCCCACCCCGCCCGCCTGGGGAGGAGGGTTGGCGGACGAGCAAAGAGGGGGTTGGTTGAGCAGTTGAGGGGAAAAAACCGTCCCCACACGGTGAGAGCACGGGGTTCGGAGGGATCCCTCTTCAGGCAGCTAAGCCACTCTCCCTCAAACCACTGCTGGAGGCCGATGAGACAGTGCGGTGGGCTTGGGACGTAGAGCAGTCAGGGAGAGAGGCATTGCGGGCGCACGTGCCGGGGTTTAATGCTGGTGTTCCGCGTGTCCCTCCGTAGGGTCTGCTCACGATGGGATGTTCGGCGAGCGACCGACCCGGAAGCCTCATAACGGTTGCTAGAAACTTCTACCTACGCAAGACAACCAGTACCTTATTCGGCAGCAATATTTAGGTGGAAGATTAGCCGAGCTAACAGTAAATCCACTAATCACAAAACAATAAATGACGCGAGGACTATCCTTCACTATGCGGCATTCCGAAGCGTGACTTTTGGATTGGTTGGCCATACCATATTCCCACGTGTAGTAATAAATGTATTTAAATGCTCAAGTGCAGCCATCTTTCCATTTATTCTAGTTTCATCTAGGCTATATTTGGGCAAGATGCAGCCAACATTCTTAGCCAATTTCTACCTGAGAAGCTTGCAGCCTAAGTTATATTCTTGTAAAATGGTGTTCATTAAAAGAGTTTTAAAAGTTACTCGATCTTAGGATTCACCCGAGAAAAATTTCAATGGAATTTTTTGCCGTACTTTCTACATCAATCAACCTTGAGTGCAACTAAACTCTTTATCGCAATGAGATGCAAAGTAAGAAGGCAGCAATCACAATTGTACACATTTTACTGATGACTAATGCAAAAGTAAAAATTTGTTGAATATATATATATATATATTATTTGTATATATAATATATTATATATATATATTATACATATAATATATACTTAATTAGTATATAATATGCTACATATCTTAACTTTCTACTGCATCTCCTAGTTACTTTCAACAAGAAGATGGTTGGATAAAAGTTTAATAAACCTTGAAAGAACTTCTGCCAGGATAGAAGACCCAAAATTAATAACAGAAGGGAAATAGTATTTTAATTTATTCCCTGGAAATGCTTTGGGAGGTGCATAAATCTTCACTTGATGAGAGAATTAAATTTGAATCCACCACCATGACTCTCCTTTAGAAAATATACAAGGAGGAACGTATATTAAACTCTGAATGTCAACACACTTAATATAATTTTTTATTTTCATCAAAACACTATAAGCCAAATTCTTATTTCTGAGCCCTTGACCTTTTTTTTATTTATAACTCGGAATCTACAATGAAAATACAAAAAATATTGAACTATGTGCAATTTTCGACAATATAACCATGCCACTTTTATCAATGTCACCATCTTGCTTTGTCCACCTATTGTTTAAAATCTTGATTATATATTGGAATATGGTCAGATAGACATTGGAAGATCTAGAGATAGGGATGGAAGCAGGAGAGACTTCATTAAATGAATTAGGTTAACAGGAGATTAATTTAGACAGTCGGACATTGAATGATTTACAATCACTGCTGGATAAATTAGATAATCAGAATAATAGGTATATTAATGAAAAGAACAATGTTTTTGAGGTTTTCAGAAAGATGAAGGCTAAGTTAAAATTTAAAATATGCGGTCATTAACTAAGACAGGTGGAACAGTTTACATGTCTTGTAGGTATTTAAGAGAAACATGGTCAAAACAATAAGGAAATTAGAAGAATTGCTTTAGGTAAAGAGGCTTTTGCAAGGAGGATGGTGTTGTTCACATGGATGTTGAGTGAGGATGTTAAGAAAAGATTAGTGAAAACTTGGATATGAAGCGTGGTTTTGCATGGAATGGAAACATGCTCATTGAAACAAGAAGATAGACAAAGATTTAGAGGCTTTTAAAATGTGGGTGTGGAGAAGGATGAAAAAGGAGAAATGGACATAAAGGAAAACAATTTAAGTACTAGGCATGGTGGGAGAGGAGAGAGGATTGTTGGCAGAGATCCAAAGGAGACAGGAAATTCTCATTCTTAATACAGAGCATTTTGATTGGCGATGGAGTGTTCAAGACTGTGATAGAGAGGAAGATGCAAGAATATGGTACGGATGTTGGGTGGAATGAAGTAAATATGTGGAATTGAAGAGATGCTTATTGTAGCATTGGATGACAGGCTGTGGAGTCAAGGAGAGGCAAATAAATGCATTGTTGTTCAGCACGTGGCTATCCATTCAGTAAATGATAATCCATAAATGGAAGGCAATTTAATGATAATAATTTAAATATGAAAAAGTAATAAATTTTACTTTAAAGTAAAAGGGGGACAGACATGCAATGAATTGCAATACATGAGTAGATGGGGTGTTGTGGAAATTTAAAATAATGATTATATTTACTTAGATAGCATTTTCTCTGAAAAATCTTAAGGTCAAGAAAGGAAGGCTAAGATATTTAATGTACATTAAAAGGGGACACTATATCCTGATTCTTCCATGCTTTTAGAAAAACACTTCAAAAGGTGTGAGGGTTGCCATTTCCAAAATTATTCATACTTATTAATCAATATGCCACCAATATGAATATGTTGCAAAATGTATCACAATTTAAATCTTTTCTTCCTATTTAGACTGTAGATCATATTATCATTACATAAAAGTCTTAGTAACACCTTAATAAGCTCTCACAATTTTTCTAATTAAACACAAATACATTTATCTCAAACCAATATTAAATAAGTAACCTGCAACAAGAGCGTAGGAAATTTTAGCCAGTACTCCGAACAAAGGGCTCCATTCTTTATTTCAATAAGTCATATAAAAATATAACTCAGTAAATCTAAGCCACCAGCAAATTGGTTAAGAATGTCAACGAAGACTAGTAATTCAAATTTAATAAACACTGTTTTGGTCAAAACTGTGGATGAAAACTGGATGAATGGAAGAGTTAAAACCAAAATGTGGGAAATTTTGTAACAATATGAATACATGTAAAAGAATATGAGAGAACTCGATTCCACTTTAATCTACCCTCACATAACGCCCCTTGATAATTTGAAGACTGTACTCAATGTAGTGAATAACTCAAATTGATGGAGAGAGAGAAAATACTTTCAACAAAATCACTATAATTTTGCCATTGTTTTACATCAGAAAATCAAGGTTGCTTCCGTAACTCGGTTTCACAAGGATGATTGGAAACCATGGCTGTTTGTTTACGTGGTAATTTTAAAAGTAATCTAATTTAGCAATCATAAACTGGAGTTGAGGGGTTAGCTGGAAGTCTTAGAGTAAGGCTGATTAGATGTACAACCAACCAACAATGGGTTAGATTATCATCTATACCAGATATAGAGGGAATCAGGCCATGCTCGTATAACATTAACAAGAAAAACTTATCTGGTTTACACTCCTTCAAAAGGACACACTAAAATTCCTGAATAAGGATAATACTTCCTTTAATGTTTTCTATGAACTAGAGTTAAAGAATATGAGAGCTATTTTTGAATAATAATTTAATGCATAAATGAATTAGAAAATTATATTCTGTGACAGTGTATGTTTGTGTCCCAAGCATTTAATGCTCTGAAACCTTAAAGCTAGGATTTGAGTTTACTTGTTCACTGTACATATACTGTTTTACATTGCATGGGAGTGAATAGCATGTTTTACGGTCTCAACATAAATTTGCATTATAACAACACAGATGACTAATTCTTATCAATGCTCTGCACCAAGAGACGAGATATTTTTTCCTTTATTTAATCAAGCAGTGATGAAAATATGCACACAATTGTACATGTTAAGTTCTCATGTGCATTTAAGTGTCCAACAGAAATAAAAATACATTGAGCTGAAACCTTGTTTAGTTACATGACTTTCAGTTAGAATGGGGCATATTTGTATAACATGCAAGCATCCCCATGCTTATTTTTAGGAAAATATATCTTTTGAATACCTCTACATGCTACAAATATAAATTTTAGACTTTCAAGCTCTACGCAAATTGAAAAATTAGAAACTGCTTTTACCAGGGGTACAAGTATGAAATGTGGATTTTTTGCAAAAAAATTTTCAGAAGAATGATAAAAAGAGCTTAATTTATAGCATTGCCACTAAGACATTCTTTCCCATCTTTTGCCGCAAACCAGTCATCAAGCCATTTTTTTCAAATCTTCCTGCAAACCAATGTGCTGCTCAGCAAGTACATGACCCATCAATGCAAACAAATGGTATTCAGGAGCAAAGACTGGTGAGTAAGCCACATAGGGTACAACTTCCCAACTGAGTGCTTCCAGCATATCGTGAACCGGTTTTACTATATGTGATAGATGTTTTACCATAGGTCTTGAAGAAAAATGACCTTGTGTCACCTCTTCTGGTATTTTTTTCAAGCAGCAAACAGTTTAAATTGAAAAATTATTGTTGGTAGCATTCAGGGTTAACCGTTTTACCAGGTTTTAACAGCTCGTAATAGACCACATCCTTCTGTTCCCACCCAACACAGAGAATTATCTTTCTGCCAAAGCGATTCAGTCTTGCGGTTGATGTGGATGGTGCACCTGGGTATATCCATGATTTTTTGCACTTGAGATTCTCAAAATAAATCCACTTTTCATCCCCAATAATGAAATGATTCAAAAACACTTCTTTTTGTATCGTGCGAGCAAAATTTCATGCAAGTTTTTGAGAGACAGATGGCGAGATGTGCCTCTCCATCTGCCTGCAGTTCAACTCATGTGATACCCATCTCTCATAGGCTATTGGGAAAAGCTTTTCGACTATTGCCCAATTGCTCTGCGAGTTGTTTTCATGAATCATCTTCGTGCATGCTTGCAATTCCACATATTTGCACCTTTTTGGCAGTTTTCCGCGTTCCTTTACTGCAATGTTGCCGTCACCACTTTCGAAATACCAAAACCATTGCTCACACTTATCTAGCAATGGAACATGTTCACCGTAAGTTTCTTGAAGTAATCGGTATGATTCAGCAGCAGTTTTCTTCCAATAAAAAAAAATTAATGCTGTCCACGAACGTTATTTGTTTGGAATAAATGACAACATATTGAACACAGCAGTGCAGCACAAGGCAAAAACTTTTTCAATTTATCAATAATGCACATCTGACACTGGTCAATGGCACAACAAAATGGCATTTGTGTCAAATCTTTTTACCACAAACTGCATAGGTGCACATCTGTTATCTGAAATCTGCATCTCACACCTGTACACCACCTATCTTACAAACATTTCCAATCTTCAACTCCCATGATATAAACTTCTTGGCATGTTGTCTTGTACATATCTTCCGGGATAATTAAGTTGAGAATTGCAAAATAAGAGAATTTTTAGTCTTGCTTTGACCTATAGCTAAAATTTAATTCACCATTATTTGTTACTACTAATGAAAGTGCAACTAGATTCATAAAGAATGACCCACACACTACATAATTTTTAACTTAAGATTGACCCAGGCACAGAGTGAAATTACATACCAAGGAAACACGTTTCAAAATATAGATTTTTTGACATCGATTACTTCGGTACTCTAAAAATAAGCACACCAAAATAATCTAATGCAATAATAGATATATCTACCAGCAAGAAATAGCACCAGGTATGTGGATAGGTATATGGGTGATAAGAACATGTAAGAAATAAAAGATGCCACAGATGTTTCATATTTATCATATAAATGTTGAAAATATAAAATTTCATAGCCAAAACGACACAAATATTTCAAGAGAAAATGTCTGAAAAGTAAAATTCTTTTAAACAAACTTACTGTTTGAAATCATAACCAATAAGTTTTACACTAAAAGACATCAAACCAAGGATATGTGTAGGCATCTGAATAATTACCAATCTTTTGAGGTATGCAGGTTTTGCAATTTACAATATATCCACAAATGTAACAAGCCAAACAATCCATTGGGTATTTTTAAACTGCTTCTATCGGTAGCAAAAGTCAAAATAAATTACACCACTGATTCACTGTGTAAGTGCACATATTCCATGTTGACGGAACTGGGGCCTTTTTGTTATTTATTTTTTTCAGCAATGAGCATTTTTTAACGAAATATTTTCATCATCATGTTTCACTCCTGCTCTAATTTTTCTATTTCGTCCACATCTGATGCATCTAAAAGTTGAATCTTCTTGCCTAAAATGATAATTAATTTACAAAATGAAAAAAATTACATAGAAATTGGAATAACAAATATGGACATTTATCAAAATAGCCTGTGTGTACATATATGAACTTCAAAGAACTTACAAAATACCCCAAATATTTTTCATCTAATGCGTCTGAATATTGAACTGGGGAGTTGCTTAGGGAATAACCTTGTAATGTATATTTTGCACAAATTACTAAGGAGTGATTCAACTGAATATGATAGAATAAAAATTAAATATGCATGCATTTAGATGGCATTGTTTCTAACTTTGACTGCCCTATATCTGGTTAAAATGTTTGTATTTCTTCTAACTCAAACTAAATCCTTAAAAAAAACTCGGCAGTTCACAAAAAATTATAAATACCCCTTTAAATTCACTGTGATGAAAACGTAGTCATGCATATCACAGAACTTATATGGAATTAAAGTTTCTTCATTCTAAGTTTCAATCATGAAGAAATTTCACCATAGGAGAGCCATTGGGTTTTTTGAAACTAACGTCAATATGAGTTCAAAACAAATTGGGCCCATATAAATTAAAATTTAGTCAATAAATAACACAATTATTGGCAAAAATTATGGCTTTCTTGTGATTTCACAGTTCTGAATTTTAGAGTAACCTGCAAAGTTTACCCTCTTCCGGTAAATTTTTCATGATTTTCTTAAAATCAAGCATTAGGGCCTATTGCGTATAGTGTTTGAAGCTGTTTCATCTACATTCATTGTCCTTGCTTCCTTACCAAAGTGCTGTTCAATTTGCCGAAGTAGTACCATGGAGCTATCCCCATCAACAAGATTGATAGCAAGGCCTGCTTTCCCAAAGCGCCCCGTTCTTCCAATTCGGTGGAGGTAGGTTTCACAATCAGCCTTACGAGTTAAATGGTCAACAGGGAGATCAAAATTTACAACAATGGTTACTTGCTCCACATCAATACCTGAAATTGAAGAAAATATTTTTAGGTGGGAACAATTTAGATTTATTGACCACAACTGTTAAGGGCTACATAAATATTTTTATGCTAATTGTAATTTTATAATTATAATATGCCAACATTATTAATCTTCCTACCTACATGAATAAACTTCAACTTTCCTCATAGAATATGCCCAGTGAAGAGAACATTCCTGGTCTTCCAATCCATACATGATTCTGCACATATTTTATGAGCAGAAGAATGGCTCTTTACAATGCAGGCACAAATACATTCTATGTTTCATAATTCCTAGCATTTGTTGACTTAACCAAGAACTATACAAAGCTAAATACATTCCATGTTACATAATTCCTAGCATTTCTTGACTTAACCAAGAACTATACAAAGTCTCAGGTATAGAAATTGAGCATAACACATTAGGATTTTTTCATACCATGTTTTCATACTTTTAATGATCTAGTTCAAGTTACTTGGAAAGTGTTTTTGCAAAAATTGTGAGTCTGCCAGGGCCGGCAATGATGCACGTCATGAATGCACTAAAAAGGATAGTGGAAGACCTATCTTAGCTTCCTTCCCCTTCCTCGTCACTAGCTTGAGGAATACCTAGAGGTCCTTTGATTTAGAGCTTAACAAAATGTACTCAAACACATCCTTACATTCTTCTTTCAGGGATGTCCTTGCGGATGGCACTTCGAAAGAAATGTGTGAATGTGACACTCATTGTATGTAAATACCCCACACATTCACTTGAATGACATAACCTCCAAATTATTTCTCCTCTTCATCTGGAGACCTTCCTATCTGCCTCCACTTCGCCTTAACAGGCCTGTGATAAATGAAATATCTGGGGCTTTCCCAACTAATATTCTTGGTGAACTCTTCTCTGGATTTCCGATGAGTAAATCTGCATTGCTGTCAACATTTCAAGTGACAACTCATCTATTGTTTCCAAAGTTGAACTAATTCAGCACTGAGAACAATGGACAAGTTGTCCCATGAAACATTGGTTGTAATGCAGGATTTAACCAATTGACCCAGAGCATTATTCAGCCAAGTTGCTACCCAAAAATACTTTCAATTTAAATGGTTTAATTGGCTAACTGAATCTCTTCAACAAGAACAACATCTTCTATAAACTAATCTTCCTTGGGTACACGCTTTTCTTCCAACCTGTTGGCAGAAATGGTTTTCCCTAACCAGTTACATATTTGCTCCAGGAGAATCCTGAAATAGAAAACACTTTCTCCTTTCTTCAGGGTAAAGATTTGGAGACTTGGGCCACAGGTTAGCTTTTGGCCTATTACCATTATGTTTACTAAGATGTTCAGAACAAAATTACCCCCAGACAAACTTCAGTCCTGCGGGCTAAAATATTGTCTGATACTATATCACATCATCAGGCACCTTGGGATATAACTGAAACTATTCATTGACTTCACAAGTTAATACTTTTTGTATGCATAATGTAACAATTGGTTAAATAAGGAAATAAGACGCCTTGGTGAAACTACGCCTTAGATTAGTATCTCCAATGCTCCTATGATCAGCATACTCACCTCTTGATAAAACATTTGTAGTAATGAGTACTTTCTCAAGTCCTTCCCTAAATCGATCCAACACTGCAATTCTCTGATCGACAGTCAAATCACCAGATAGTATAGCAACTGCATGGCCATCTTTAGACATTTTCTCCGATAACCAGCTAGCTGTTTTCCTTGTCTGTTAAAAAGAAAATATGATAATCAGCCACTGCACCATATAAATTTCAGGATTAGATTACCAACTCAATTTTCATGGCCACTATTGAATTCATAGCTGATATGCAGCCTTCAAATGGCTACAGTAAAAACCCATTAATATTAAGCTGACCAGACTGAAAATTTTACAGGAACAAGTTTTTGTTTGAAATATAAATAACCAAGGTTTGTATAAAATATGAAAAGCCACGGTTGTTTGCTGTATTTTCAAGTTGCTGTAATTGACTTCTGTTATAGTTATCAATCAGAAAATTAGTTTTTTGAGTTTGAAGATCAGGCTCACCTGAACTAAGCCTTAAGGCATAAGAAAGTTGTACAGCATCCAGTTGTATATCAGTTGTACAGCAGGAGGGGGGGAGGAGAGAGAGTTTCTCTTCCGGTCTCATAGTAACAAATGGATTTTACATGGGCTCGTCCAAGACCCATATAATTCATGTTATTTTTAGTGTAGACGACACCATTCACAAATAAAAAATAGTGAAACAAGCACTGGGATATTTTTAGCATTGGAATTATACAATTTTATGCAATCATGGAAAAAATATTCAGAAAAGATAGATATTGATCCGTTTCAATTTTCATCAATATCAATCATTTCTTGTATGTTGATAGTTTTCTTTAAAATCTTACAATGTTTCTCATGAAACATTGTAAGATTTTCTTTGAACAATTGCCATATTACTTACGTGGCAAAAAATCATGGCTTGTCCTATTGTTACAACACCATAAATGTTAGATATAGCAGCATACTTCTCCTCTTGAGTCTGGCACATTACATAGTATTGCTTTATGTTATCCAATGATTCTTCCTCCCTCTTGAGCCTAATAATTACAGGGTTTGAGACAATTGCTTCAGCGAACTCCATCACATCTTGCTCATATGTTGCCGAGAAAAACATCATTTGGCAACTGCGAGGCAAGCACCTGCAAAACATCATGTGTTAGTCATTATCTTCCACAAACATGGTATCAAAAATCAAACAGCATAAACCCAACAGAAAAATAAAGGCAGAGGACATTTGTTTCATTAGTGGGCCACACAAAATGATACAGTATAAAATAAGTAGCTACATTTGAACAACATTTTCCAGCACTGTATATAACCTGACATTCACTTTTGCAAACCATTATTATCTCTTGTATATTCTCATGCTTTGGAATTGAAAATCCATCACTGTACATACAGATGGATAATCAAAGTTTCATGGCGCCACTGTGTGCAATTATCTTTACTGAGTCCAATTTTTCTCTTGCTGATTTTTACCTTCATTATCTTACTGCTGACATTTATATCCATGCTCTGTGTACTCTAAATGAGCATCTCAACTCTAACAATAGAATATGGGTCAAGAGAATATAAAAATTGAAACTGAGGAATTCAAGAAAAAATATAGAATGGCTCTCCAAGAATTTTATTTTTCATGGAACTGACATAATAATTATTGCATACTTTTATTTGAAGATAAGTTTGATGGGTTAAAATCCCATATACTGATGCTTTTAAAAGAAATACATTGGAAGATCTTGTAAAAAGGAAAAGGTTTGAGTGAGAAAAATTGTGAAGATGACAATAGGGACCCATTGGTAAAGAAACAAAGACTTACAAAAAGACAAAATGTGCAGAAAATGAAAGCTGGTTCTGAAACTCAGGGGTAGTTAGTTGGGGCTCGACTATTACTTGGTAGCCTATTGTTTCAAGGCAGGTTTTTGGATGGACACAGACTGTGCACTTACACATTTTTAGTTGTTCCTAGCAACAGAAAACCTGACACTCAAAACTACCGTTAACTGTTCTTCAATTACACATCTTTTCCTACCCCTATCTCAATTGCATAACATTCTCCCCTCTTACACAATCTTTAGCATTCTGTCACCAATCAAAATACTCCACAAATCTTCTCTAACTTCTTTGGATTTCTATATGCAATTCTCTGTCCTTTCCCACCCTGCCACCTTTTTGTTTGATTTTTAATCAGTCCAATTTACCTTTTCAATCCTTATCCAAATGAACATTTCAAAATCCTACAATCTACACCTATACTCTTGCTTCAATGGCCAAGTTTTCAAGCCACATAAAACCATGCATCAAAAAATTTTTCCACTAGTCTTTTCTTAACCTACTAACATAACGCCCTTGTTTTGACATTTAATTCAGCCTACCTCCTCCATGAAAACCAGAGCCTTTTTTTCTGGCTACATTGATTTGCATCCCATACCTAGTACGCTGATTTTCTCATGTATGAAGCAATTACTATAGCTCCTTGTCTAACTGGCTAACTAAAGCTTGGTCTTCTGCAACCCTTATTGATTTAATGAATTCCCGACTGACTTTCATTCCTATCTCCCGTTCCTCTCACGTCATCCTCTACATACAAGTGAAAATCATGGGTGACACTGACATTCCTTCCTTACTGCTCTTCATCATCTGACACACAAACCTGATCAGTTTGACACATCAAAAAGTTGTGGACAAGCCACGGTATTAGTTGCAGACAGGCTTATCCCTCTATCTACTCCAGTTTTCAGGAGCACATTTATTAATTCTATTCAATATACTCCATCAAAAGCCTACTTAAAATCTAAAGAGCAAACAAATACATCCTGATGGTATTCTATGTCCCTTTCTATTAGTGATCACATATTATGGCATCATCCAACCTCTCTCCTGAACCAAACTGATCACCCCCAAGTATTCATTAGCCCTCACCTACATCCTTTTATTGATAACCCAAAGTATCAATTTTTCTGCATGTGAAATTAAACTTTTTGTCCTTTAGTCTTCCCATATGGTTGCATTTAGCTTTTTAGGGATATAAAGCAACAGTGACCTATTAAATACTCTTCCTTCTAGGTTTTCCTAAAACCTTAAATAGTAGTGGGAATGTTTTTACTCCCATGGCTTTATTTGATTTCAATTCCATTAATGCCCTTTCTATACTGCAATTAAAGCTGATCTAAGCTATCCCCATTTATGTCATGTTCTCTTTTTATTGGTCAAATTGTGGGCCCAATATATTCACTGTACACATCCACATAGATTCTTTCTATTTCTTGACTCTTTCTTGGCTCAATTAATGTTCCTGACCTATCTTTAATTGTGTGCAATGATTTTCCCTTCTTATCTCCTCATAGGTCTACCATTTCTGTGCAGTAGAACCATGGCAAACTCTTCCATGTCCTCAGACTGCCTTTCACCATGCCTTTTTTACCCTATTCTTTGTTTTACCTAATTCTGTGTATACATTCTTCCATTTCCTTCTCTTGCCTACCTTCTTCATTTTCTCATCAGCAATTCATGCTTTCCTTTCCCTTCTCCTTTTCACTGTTTCCATAGTTTTGTTTGCAGCTTTTCCATAACCCCTTGCTGGATATAATCTCATTTTCCTGCTATTAGCAGTAGTTTTTATGGGAGGCGACCAACAGCTAAGATCATTGGCATCATTAGGGATGGATGGGAAAGGAAGAATGGAGAGAAAACCAGTATAGGCATTAGCCAACTCTTGTCGAAAGGTGCCAAGGGGTCCGCAGTTTAATGTCCCACCCAATGGACATAGTACCCTAGGTACCCTCCACATAGCACCTCAAGTAGGGATCAGGATACTGCCTATCTCCCACTCCTCCATTTATTTTTTTATCTTTTCATTCTGGTTAATGCATATACATTCCATTTTCTCTCCCTTCTTCCCTATTTTATCCTCTTAAATCTAAAGTTACACTTCATCAGCCCTAAATTATGATCTGAATAGGCATCCGCTCCTTGAAAACTCTGAGAATTAATTATACTGGTCCAACATCTGTGTTTTCCCATAATATAGTCAGATAGATATATCTGATATCATTGTGAGTTCCTGGCTATTTTCTATGTATATATATATATATTATATACTATTGTGTTTAAATCAGGGATTTTTTATGATTAAACCTTATCTCCTGGAGAACTCTACTGCCTTCTCCCTGAGGTCATTCCTTGTTCCTAAATTGTAGTCCCCTACCTACATGACTGATTGTGTATCCGGCCTATTTCTTCTTCCATATTGTTTGCATGTAGTCATGAATTAGGACCAAATTCTTTGGTTCAGCTTTGGCTTCTACTAATAAATTCCTAACACTCACCTGTTCTGTTTACTACCCTGCCTCTTTCCTATTTGTCCAATGCTACTGCCATCCCTCACTGGCTCTCTTCCCTCCACATTTTACTATACATAATTATAGCTCCAATAATCCCTGTTTTCTTTAAAGCTCACTTTGTACAGCAGTAAAAATATATTTCTTCTCTCTATCTTCCACAATATATTTTCTAATATTATTGTCCTTGACATTATCCTAATATTCCAAGTCCCTATTCCAACTGGTTCAGTTTTCTTCTTTTCTGCTGCTGTCAGTTCCACTTTGAAAGGGTTAATAAAGAAAAGCATACCAAATTCCACATATTTTAAACAACAATTTTGAAGAGCAAGGGGCCACTGCCATTAATATCAAGTAATACATTACTCCAGTAAATTTCATTCATCAACATGTCAAGAGAATCAGTTGCTGCAATTTGACAAACAAGTTAGAGAACTCAAAACCATGGAAGAGACAACCACAGATAATAGTATGGGACATTTTCCAGATTATGTCTTCAGAACATAATACCACCACTTGCGCATGAAAAACACAAGGCGAGTTAAGGTCAAATCTAGCCCTTACTAAAATTAAACTCATGAAGCAAAAAATGGGCAATAATGCAGGAGATTTAGGGACAAAGAAAGAATATCAGACATTGGCTTCTCACATTACCAAATCAAGTGAAAGTACCCTAAAACTGAACATAGTCTAAGGTCATAGATAAATGTATAGTCATGCTTCAAGTTGAAATACAGTAGTGTAATTTCTGCACTTTTTTTATTGGACCATTTGAGTATGGTTTTAGGATAGAATGCATTTCACTTGTTAATGGGATTTTATCTTGAAAAATGGATATTAAGTACTTCCACAAGTTACATCTGAAACTTATGTTTGAAATCAATATTCAAATGCCATGGTCGCATAAGCATGGACACGAGGGCAATTATTTGGAGTAAATCAGTGAAATTATGACCTTTTAATAGACTGAATGCAAACTTCAATTGCAATATCTTTACTCCAAATGGGATACCTAACGCAATATGCCACTGAGATATGTGAGATTTTTGTGAAAGGAAGGCAAGTCACCTACCTACATTACACACATAAACAACTACATTATTTCTAAAAAAACTTCATGGAATTTAAAATGCATGACTTTCACATCCAAGACATGGTACAAATATCATACTATTGGAAAAAGGCAGTTTTTTTAATCATCAAACATTAATGTCAGAAAATTTTAATAGGTATGAAATAATTGCAACCCTAAAATTTGTAGAGAGGCTACTTTCCACTGAAAAGGCAATTATTTTTTAAGCCCACCTTGATCTAGGCCGCTGCATATCTTTTAGTGATTATGAACTTGTATTGCAGTTTTTCAGATTCAAAATTGAACAACTCTTCACTTTCCATAAGAACATGAAGTACTTTATATTTAAAGTAATGAACCACTCCATCTACATATATACACATTTCAATTAAAATATGCTGGTAGTAGGCCAAAAATGGAATTAAGAGTATTTCAATACCGGAAGTTTATAATGACTAAACACTTACTTGTGTATTCTAAAACTCTGATCTTGGTGGCCTTGAGTGGCGATCATTACATCAGCCTCATCTAACACGAAAACTGATATTTTCGAAAGATCAAAGAAATGGAGTTTCATTCCCCAGTCTTGAACTTTGCCCGGTGTACCAATTATGATGTGATCCGTTAGGTTTGTACCTCTTGGGACTGAAACAAAAGATAATGGATTATGCAAACACCCAGGCACGACGATAGACTTATACCATATCCTTTTGAATTTTTTTAAAAATACTTAAGGTTCTCTACTTAGTCTGAACATCTCAACAAAATACACATTTCCGAGTTAAGCATAGTTCATGCAACTCAAGCTCTTAAATACCTTCTTCTCCTCTAACAGCCAAACGTATCTTAATCTCAGGACAGTATTGAGCCATTTTACTGGCAACTTCACCAGTTTGTACAGCGAGTTCATAAGTGGGTGACAGACATAACACCTATGATTAAATGAAAAAAATATTCATGGAAAACAGAAAAATGTCACGTAACAGTATATGTATGCCTACATTGCAGTATACCCAAATAAAAACGTTCTTTAACTAACCTGTGGATAATTTTTGTTGGGATTTACTCGACTTAGCATAGCTAGGACAAATGCCGCAGTTTTCCCAGTTCCCGATTGTGATTGAGCAATCATATTTTGGGGCCTGAAATTGATGGATGAATTAGGTAAAATAAAACGCCAAAGAATGGCTTAACAAAGAGTTCATAAACATTCGGTTATCTTACGGATCGGCAAGTAGGGTAGGTAGCGCGGTTTCCTGAATCTTAGACGGGGAGTTGAACCCCATTGAGTACACTCCTTTTAAAAGTTCCGACTTCCTGAAAACAGCGCGAATATTATACATACATCAGAAATTTAGTACTTGCAACATTTGGAAAGCCATAACTTACAGATTTAAGGCCTCGAAAGATTTGATAGAATAGAGTGGAGAATTAGGATCCTTGCACTGTATGCTGACATCGTTTTTGTTTTCAACAAGGCCCTTTCTTATTATCTTCTGCAGAAGGGACCGCTCAGCTGGTGAGATTTCTTCGTCCTTCCCATCATCGGAGCTAGGTTGAGTTTTCGATATAACTACAGCTTCAATCTACAGTGAGTAATGAAGAAGAGTGTCGTGAGCAAATTGAGACGAGCTCTGAGAAATTTCAATAGAGTAACACAATCAAACCTTCTTAGCTAATTTCTCCTGCTCTTCAGCATTGCGAGCCCAGTCAACTTTGGCAGCCATGTGTCATTAACAAGAAGAGATAACTGATATGAAAAACCTTTGGACAACAGCGACAGCAGTTAACAGCAAAGTCATAAATTCTTAATTGTAGTCAGCAATCTGACGCGGTCGCGTGTCAAACTTCACGACCTGAATGTGGGGAAGATGTGCTTGATGTTTCCTTTCATTGCCGCTAGGGGTACTTGGTGTTGGTGAAGAACTCACAAGACTACTGGTATACAACTTCTATAGTGTCAGGGAAAGAACTTCTTGCCTGAGTTTAGGTCATTGGGAATTGCTTACGCCCTTTTATTAATTTAAATTGTGAATACATGGCATCACAAGCCACATTTCATAGAATTTATATTATTAAAAGACGACCTTATGCACATTTTACCATGATATAATTTTATACCGCTCCAGGACTCTTTATTTGTTTTTTAAAGCGTTTTTAAAAAATAATTTACTATCGGTCGATAGTTTCGATATTATTCATTTATTGGATTGGAGGCGGGAAGTATCTTTTTTGTAGCGCGCAATAAGACTTCAAGTTCGAGTCGCCTTGGTACCACGTTAAGTGGACTTTTGGATCCTGTGAATGAATTCAGCAATTTACTTATAGTATTTTCTATAATGAGGAAGTCATTTGCACCGTCCTTCCAGACTAGCAAAGCTCGTGTGGAAGGGAAATCATGTAGAGAAACTGTCTTCAATAGTTCATCAAATGAAAATGGTGCGTAAGTTGGTTTCATCATGTTTGTGGGTATTGCTCCATGTTTTTCAGTTCGATATTATCTTTTTTAAAGGAGCCACATGCAAGTCCGTTCGCAGTGCTGTTAGCATCCTTGATTTATTGAAAGAAAACAACGAATCTCGGAGCTTAAACGAACTTCCATGTCAACGATATCATTCGGGGAATGTTTCGCCTAATTTCGAAAATCATGCGTCCTCTGTTATCCACAGTAAAAAATCACTAAATATATCAAAAGACTCTGATGACGGGGAAAATTTTCAACCGTTACCATCTGATAATGTGGAGTCAAAAAAAAGGTGCCATTGAAACAGGAGCTTGTGGTTTACTTATGTCTATTAATTGTGCGTGCAGTGAATGCGACTAAATAAATAATTTTCAATTACTGTTTCAGGAAGTTCAGTGTTGTGTGGGGAAAACTTTCCAAGAAAAAACATAAAAAATGGGAAGGTGATGGAGTTGCCGAAATAGGATTGCATACTGTTATCTTGAAGGTTTGACTAAAATAAAATATGGAGAGAAATTTCTACAAGATCAATTAAACTTGTATGTGAACGAAATTTACGGTAGTTTTGCAAATGCATCTGCAATGATAGTTCGTTGTCAAACACATGCATTTCAACTATTGCATGATGTTTAAGGAATTTTAAATTATTATAAATAACATATACAAGCCCTTTGGCATATTTTTTGCATATATAGTTAAGTTTTGATCCTCAAATGATTCGATATTTTTTGCGTTATGGTATTTGTTTGAAAATGATTGTGATTGCCTAGGTTAGCGTGGTTGACCGTCATTGGTACGAAAGTACATACATTTTAGGATATTATTCGTGTCCTGGTGTGACGTCAGTTATTTTTGCTGTGGGAAGATGTTATTTTGCATGTTAACCTATTAAATGAAGCCACAATCTGGCAATACATTGCCCATTACCAATAGAGTGTATTACTTTTTTCGAGTTTGACTTTATGGAATTATTATTTTCTTCACTATGTAATATTAATATTGCCTGAATTGGAAACATCAGTGAATCTGAGATTTTTTCCAAAAAGGATTGTGATGGTAAGGTGCTTGGATCAACAAGAGGGGTAAAAACTGCGGAGTTGGAAGAAGGTAGCCGCCTAATTGTCGGAGGCAAAGAAATTGAGGTAATTGAAAAAATCGGAATCCTACCCTAAGTAAAGCTTCATAAATAGCTTTTAATGAAATTGTCCTGCCGATAATGATTCACAAATACCCAGGATATGGACTGGAGGCAAAGAAAAATTCTTGCGGGTAGGATTCAAGTGAGTGATCACCTAATTATGAGGTAGCAGCCAATAGTGCTACTTTTAAGGTCTCTACAAATCCACTTTTTTGATTTGGGCAAGCATTTCATAAAATGGCCTGCCATAGTAGGGTCTCCACTGAAACTTAAAATCTGTTAAATCAGAAGTTAAAAACTACATTATTACAACCACAAAACTTATTAAAATTTTAGCCAGCAAAAAAGGAACTATTTTAATGTTCTTATTTCTCTCAAAACCCTATATGGTATTATCGCTATGAAGTTCTACTACCACATTCATTGAGAGTATACTGTTTATTATAGCTCTTGTATACATTGGCATAAGAAAAATTAATGCAATCAGTTGCCATAAAAATGAATAAGATATTGTCCTAAGCTATTTTTCAATATAACAGAAGAAAGCTTGGTGTGGAAAACATCTGGCTTCATGGAAGCATCATATTATTTCCCATACCCATAACATTTAGCATTTATTCCTAACTGTAGACACTAATAGCAAGGATAATTTTCCTATCTGTCCTTCCAAATGAAATGAATTTATTTTTTTGCAGTTAATAGATGTTATACTCGATGATGACAAAGGGAATGAGGTGGAAGGAAAATTACCAAAGCCTGAAATTCCTACCGCTGTCACAAGGCCAGCCAAAAAGCCAAAGCTTATGATTTCAAAAACATTTATAGGTGTAAATGCAAATAGTCAGGAATCCCTAGTCATGCTTCCTCCACCTTCAGAGCATCAGGTAAGCTTCTTAGTTAATGTATTAAAAAGCATAACTAGCATTATCTTGAAACCTTGCTTGTTATATTATTTCATATCATTGCTCATAATCCTGAAAATTAATTTATACCTGTTACATCTGTTCTTTATGTCTGTGGTCTTGTGTGCATGAATAATTTTCTCTGTTTCCCTTTTTTCTAATTTCTTTAATTTTTTAAATAGCAATGAAATAGTAAAGCAGTGACTTTATCAAAAACTGCTTTTATGCCCCTTGGCAAAATTGTTGACCCACACATTGGTTTAGATTAATGTGTGAATAAAGTGGATAAGCTTAGTGCTTTTTCAGTAATTAATTTGTTTGTATTTTCTATGACCAAAATTTTGATGCCATTAGGCGAGTGCAGCCATGAAAAAATTTCAATCTATTTTGATGTGCATATCCATCTATTTAGCATTAAGTGGCCCTGGAAAGCTGATGTGATTGTATATTTAATTCAATTGACATAAAATAGGCATTTTCTTAAAATATATGTTCAAGGTATACTTTGGCTTTTAAAAATCCCAACTGCAAAAGGAAGATCCTGTGATAATATATTTTATTCTTTTGTTTTAAAAGGATTTTTTGTGTACATGAGGAAGTCCTTTCCTCTAATGTGTCAATGTCGCATCACGATGCATATCCTTGTTTGCACTCTATACCTGTGTCCAGATTCTCCCAGAAGTTGGGCCCTTTTGAGTGTGTGTTTCTTGAGTGCTTGTGTGTGTGATTGGTCTGTGTCAGTCACAAAGTGTGTGCTTGAGAATATCCTGGAATCTTTAATGGGGTCTCTCTCTGCAGCCTCGGTAAGGATTCCAGTCAGGACAGTGTGGGTGTGGCTGTGTGTGGTCCCTGACGCTGATTAATTTCCCGTAAACCACCACAGAGGGTATTCTGGTCGAGAGGTTGTGGTTGGTCCCTGGCGTGGTTCCTGTTAAACTAACACAACAATTGGTCTGACGAGAGTTTCTACTAATTATTATGGTCATTGAAGTTTCTTTCCCCCCCCCCCTCTTATTTTAACTGAGTGGCTGTAGACCTCATTATTTCTTGCTATTGTTAGTACTTGTTGAATAACTTCAGTTTTTTAGGAATAATAAATCTCTGGGGCCAGAAGTAAAACCAGCACTTGTACTGAAAGATTTGGCACTGGAAACGGCACTATTTCAATGAAACATTTTCATATTTTCTCATTTGAAGGTAAAGTGTTTGAAGACTGAAAAGTAGTCCATGTCATTCTGTCAGAAAATGCAAAAATAAGTAGAACCTCTGAAATTAATTGCTAATTTGTGAGCATTTAATTGTTGTGCTAATGTCAATTACCTCATAGATAATCAGGCTTTTTGCAAACACTCAATATGGGTTTTGTAAGAGCCTCGCGACTTAGGTTATTCATCAACCACATCAAGTCTGGAAAATAAAAACAATGAAGTTGAGACAACAACTTTGACTGTAAGAAAGCATTTGATCAAGTATGGCAGAATACATCATTGGATATTTGAACTGTAATTTAAGCATAGAATTAATTGCAATGAATTAGGTTCACAATTTTATTTTTGAGTCCAAACGAACAGTAATAATTGATGGATTTTGCTAAAGAAGCCTCTGGTGTCCTACTGGAAAGCGTGATCACATCCTACCTTTTTCTCATACACATCAATGACAATAATTGTAGTCACCAAATATATCTGATTATTCACTGTTAATATGGGCATCTACTGAGGTATAAATAGAAATCAGACTGTGAAACTCTTGCTAGAAACTTCAACAATAAATATATATATATATATATATATATATATATATATATATATATATACATATATATATATATATGTATAAGTGTTCTTTTATATGTGTCTATTCTTTTCTATTTGTGTTATGTTGTGTCAGCCAATTATTGTGCCGCTCGTATGAGTTTTTCCGTACAATCATCACATATATATATATATATATATATATATATATATATATATATTGTGCTTGGTGTAAGGAGTAGGATCTTCAATTAAATCAGAAAAAGTGCACTCGAATAAATTTCTGGAAAAGTAAGTCAATACATTGCCCTGCACCCATAGACTAGGAAAGGTAGGCATAAGAATATTGCCAAGTGAAATGAATACCTGGCTCTCAGAAAGCCTATCTGATCTAACTTGGGGTAATTGTGATAGAAATATCTACAGCACTAAATTAAAGAAACCTGGTTTCAAATGAATAACTGAATAGTGGGGAAATCTTTTGATCAAAATATTTATCAATTAGTGCTATTTTACATTAGTTAAGACCCAAAGTTGAATGTGCTTGGAGCGTTAGGCACCAGGCCTTGAAGGGCCTAACTTTGGAACTAGACAACAAAGAGAAAAGCTGCCCATTTTGTGAAGAATCAATATGGGCAAATGGATAATATCACATTTTTTATTAGATAACGTGGGTTGGGAGCCACTGAAAGGACAGAGATGACATGTACTACTTAAACTATTAGTTGATGTAAGTCATTCCAATTACATGCCTGAACTAGAGAGAATAATTCTTGTCCCACATTGCATTGCAAATCCAAATTGATCATCTGCTAAATTTTGGTTGATTTTTTCCTTTTATTCTGTTCTTTATTATGTCCAGTAGAATTTATGAAGTGTGTGAAAGGATGGAAATTGTTCTATAATTGGAACATTCTGTTGCGTTACCTTGCACAACAGAATGTTCCAATTTTAGAACAATTTCCATTCTCTTACACACTTCAAAAATTGCTATTGAATGTAATGAGAAACAATGAAAGGAAAAATCAACCAAAATTTAGCAGATAATCAATTTGGATACAGGACAGAAAGAGGAACCAGGAACGTTATATTAGCACACAACAGAATTTAGAGAGGAGGATGTAGATTAACTTTAAGACATATGTCGCCTTTATAGATTTAAAAAAATCATTTGAATAAGTTGACCGGAGACTACTATTGACAAAAAACAAACTTAATTGGGAAGATAGGAGAATGATTTTAAATTTGTACTCAAAACAAAGCCAAAATTGATATAAACGGGTGCAGGAAAGTAGCAAAAGTAAAAAAGAGTCATGAGAAAGGTTGTCCCTTATCTCCTAGCCTATTTAATGTTTTTGTCTAGGAAGCAATTACATAAATAAAAGACTGAACTAAAGGTATTAAAGTAAATGAAAGAAGAATTCACAGTATCCACTTTGCTAATGATATAGCATTAATTTCTAAAAAAGGCATGAATAAGATATTGAAGATACTATTCAAAGACCTAGTAGATTTGAAATTGAAAATAAACAAGTCCTAGATAATGGCAGTAGAAAAAGGAAAAGAAATTGTCAAAACTGACATAGAAATAGACAACCCTACCTGGGATCAGGTCAGGGAAATAGACAACCCCATCTGGGACTTATCCAATGAACATTATGATTTTTAAATATATTTAATAATGTAGTCATGTATATTTTTGCATGTTGCGGAAAATTAGCAGGCTAAATTGTGTTTTCATTGACTGCTCCAATAATAATTGACACACAGCCTTATTTACATTGAAGGTTTACATTGAAGCTGAGACATAATAGAAGGGAAAGTATTTTGTGGTAAAGATTTTTTATGCAACTGAAGGATTTTTCTGCGTATTATTATTTTATTATTGGCATGTTTTTTATTGAAAGTGGTCTTCTGGTCAAGGTAGACTTTTGATGCATACAAAGACTTAACTACCGCTACACTTCTAAGCTCACTTAATTATGCACCAAACACTTTAATACCCTACATTACAATAAACCATTCTTCAACTGCACATACTTTATCTGTTTACCTTCATTCCATGAAACATCAATCAACATTTTCCCTTCAATTAAATTTTCAACATTCCATTTCCTCTCAATTTTCTCGGCATCTATTTTTTTCCATCCTCGTTTAATATCTCCCAACAACCCTCTTGTCATTTCCTGCCATGTCTTAGGCTTAATTTGAATTTCTTTCCATCCATTTAATTCTTCCGTTCTCCTCAACATCACTCCTTAAAAGTTTCCAAGTTCCCTCTTTTCCCAAAAACCAAGGTTCAAAGCCACACAAAAGTACATTCCTTGTCAAAGTTTTTACTAATATTTTCTTTGCATCCTAGCTGAAGATCCTTGTCACCTATTGCTTCCTCTGCTTCATCTTTTTCATTGCCTTGAGCATTTTTTTTAGCTTTCATTTGTAAGCAAAGGACAGTTCTCATTTTCTTCTAATAAATTTCCTAAATAGGTGAACTTTCTCTAATGTACTGTGTAACGTAGCCTTCCTATTTCTTGAGAACCTTATTATTGTTGTCATCCTTGTCATGATTATCAATCTAAATGTCACATACTGGATTTCTAATGTGCTTAGCAGTAATTTTAATGTCTTTGCAAACTGGCCAAGTAAATTTTGATCAACCACAAATATAACTTACTTAATCAGTTCCCCACATACTTCATTCCTGTAGCTAGTCTTTCCCCTGTTTCTCCGAACACCTCCCATCCTGAGTCTCCATGTGCTACATGGGCTTCTCAGATATATATGAGTTTTGGGTTAGTCGCCTATTCCTCCAGTTTACTCCTATCTTTTGCATTAGTTCATAAATTGGACAAACCCTGTGAAGTGTATGAAGCCAACAAATGCACCCTGCTTGTATTTTATATTCCTTTCTGTTAGTGATCTCATTAAATCATTTATTTCCATTTATCTTTGAGCTGGTTCCCATTTGTGGTTATTTATTTTTTCTTTGCGCATGGTTGTTGTTTTTGCCATTGTATTGTAAGAAGAAGATAGGATAATGGTTGTTCTTGGAACTGAAAAGTTAAACTTTTGGTGGTAGAATGTGATGTTGAAGGTATTCACACTTTCTCTACTGTATTCATCAATTTACAACCATGAAAAGACTCATTAAAAAAGTTTTATCAACCGTAAATGTAAGCATCCTGTATTTCAAGAAAGTTCCGGGAAAAAAGGCCCTGCTGAGGTGAAGATCCAGAGCTGACCTGGAAATTTGACTTGATTAGGATCTTCAGGATGAACGGCTTAAGTCAGAACAATATTGTCAAAGAAAAGAACCACTATCCTCAACACCTGACAAGATGAGTAATGTCTTATCAGAATAAAAGGCATATGGTATCAGAGCAAAAGCACATTGTTTCGACAATAACATTTCAGATGGAATTAAGAAGTGGGGATTATTCTGTTTGATATCTGGGAGGAGGAGGACATCAAGCTGGGAATCCATGCCAGACTAATCCTTTGAGAGAACTATGATTTTGATGTGGTCACTGTGATGATAGCTTCCTGTGTCCTAACTTGTAGAAAGACTTGGAGTCTTGCACCTTGTGCACTATCTGAAAGTTATGTGCAAAGGGCAAAAAGAAACAGTGTGTTGATGAAGGGAAAGGGTCCTTGTAGTGCAGCAGTTGGGGATGATTCTTGAAGATCAACTCTTGCAAGTGAAGATCACATGGAAGGAGAAATTTTCAGATGCACCTGTAAGTGGGGGACTGCAGATGGATAGATGCCACTGTACAGGTAAATCTGAAGGAATCGCTGCTGGGACAAGTGTAGCCACCAAGGAATAAGGGTATTCTGATATTCTACCCTAGGAGAGTGGAAGGGAAAAAGGAGTAGTGAGTGGGTAGAAGTTGACACCAAGATGAGGCCGAGGAAGAAAAGATGGTAGTTCAGTGCGCAAGGAAGTCTTGCCGGGCAGCCAGTGAATAGAGCAGCAGGAAATGCCATACCAAAGGTTAATGTGGTGCTGGTAAATAAATCTGAGCTACACAGGATGGCAATAACATGAAATATGCAGAAGCAGTCGCCTGTCAGTCCTGAAATTCCATCAAAGGTCCAGATCCAAGATACACTGAGGCATGGATGGTACACAGTAAGATGGTTTACTCTGAGCCAGCCATGGTGTTCCCTAAGAAGTTTCTGAGCAACAGTGTCCTGGACATGCAGCATAGTGGTAATATGAGTATAAGTGAAGACTTTGGACTATAGGGTAAGCAGCAAAGGAGGGTGGATGTATTTATGCAAGTGTTCATGTAAGACATTCAATACTCATCTTAAGCAGCAATTTTCTGGGCTTTGTTGAATGTGGATTCATCAGGTTAGAGATGAAGCTCATGTGAAGAGGACTCAGTGTTCCAATCAGGGGAACTAGTATCACAGCGTAGGCTGGCAACAAATGGTAAAATCAATAAGTACAAAACAGAATTGGTGAATTAGATTGGGCCTTTCAAAGTAGATCAACAGTTAGGGGGCCATGGTATGTAGATACTGAAAACCACTCATTACTTCAGGGAAATTTCAAAAGATTAAGGATGGCATGTCAGATTAGAGCAATCTCAGACATTAAAATCCAGAAAAAAAGAATAAAATTGTGTTGGGTTATAGGGGGGATAATTGAGGTAGCCTTGGTAAAGATTAGGGTAGCTTGTAAATTCTCCAAAATTCAACTTTTTTCTCTGATTCTCAACTTTTTTTCTGTTTATCTTTGAAAATTTTTTACTTTTGTTTGATATTGATTTTTTCCTTGGGAGCAATTGTTGCTATCATTGTGTTGCAGCAAAAAGTTAAAAGATTAGTATTTAGGATGCTGAAAAAAAAACTTTCTAGTAGGAAGTAATATATGGAGTCTTTCCTAATCACTCTAATACATCGTAGGGTATGTTTTGGATGGATTTAATGAAAATCTCAATCTCGTGTGATTTTGTTTACCCTTGTAAGATATTTTACTGATGACAAACATAGATTTGCCCTGCATTTCATTTTCCTGGATGAAATTAAATGTATTTGAAGGTAATTGGATGGGCAATACCTTGATTGCTTTCTTTATTTACAGCAAACTTCAATTTCTGGACCAGCCGATGATGATGATGCTGTAATTGATGAGTTTTTGAGTATTTGATATGTTGGAGTACTATTTTGAAGCTTAATATCCACGTTTCAAAATTAATATGTATCTAATATTATGCAATGGTTTTCCTCTTATGAGGCAAATTAAGAAATGTAAAATATCTAACTTTCTTTCCTCTATTATGTCATGTTTTCTTCCCTTTCTCCCAAAATTTAAAGTATTGAGTGAATCCTTCTTTTATAAATACGTATACATTGAAAATTACATCATGTTCTCCTTTTGGAATTGATACCTCTTAAAGTCCTTGGGACAGTTATGCAAGTTATTTTAGGGTAAACTTTTCCTTTATCTTGTACTATCTTCAGTAAAAAGCATGTAAATATTTTCTGTATTCATTTTTCAATATTGTTGAAATTTCTGAAATTTATTTTTGTTATTTCCTGTTTAATTTTCTGTGCATCAAATTGAACTTTTTGCTTATGGAGTGTCAGCTTTTGGCTAGAAGTTGTTCTAGATTGATGAATAGTTTGCTATGAACACTGTTATTTCCGTGGAAATATGTTTTATTCATGTATTCAGTTAATGTAGGTGCATCATCAATTTAATAAATTGTTTTGAGTTAGTTTTTGTCATTGGTCAATACTCATGTGAAATGGTGATTGTGATGGTGATTTTCTATTGGGCAAATACACATTGTTAGATCCAAATCACTTAATTATGCATTGTTTATTGCAATTAATTTTTTTAATGAACTAATTGGCAACTTCTTTGGAAAGAAAAACTTTGAAATAATAATTCAAAGGAGTTTGAGGCAGCATTAGTTGCATGTATTGATTTAAGTATAATATTGACCTTTTAAATGCTTTAGCTCAAAATGTATACTTTCCATCAGCCTGAGTGCCTATTGCTATAATGTCTACATACTAAATTTTGCTTTTTTTTCAAATTGTAGTAAGATCTGGGCATTGTTTCAAATAAAGCTCTTAGTATTTAATGTAATTTTTATTATTTTTTTGCTCATCGTGTAGCCAAAGGAATAATTGCTTGATGGTTAAGCCAATGAGGTTGGTAGATATTGGTACATACATGGTCTGCACAATAAATGCGCAAACTGTTGCAATCTGGCAGACATGACGTGGAATTAAGCCCCGCTCACTAGTGGCGCAAGTTGCCCGAGACCGAATGAGCTGTCTGTCCTTGGCGGACCGTCAAGCTGTGCGTATGGTACCAGTTATGTTAGTTTCTGTTGCCTTTTTACTGTTTGTCGAAAATGGAAATTGACAAAATTGCAGAGCAACAAATCAACATCAAGTTGTTCAGTGAAGTGTGGTAAAAGTCATCAAGAAATAACTGAAATGTTGACAGCTGTTTACGGTGATAATTCTCAGAAAAAACATCTGTTTTCAAGCATTTTAAAGATGGCCAACAAGATGCCATGGATGATACAAGGCCAGGACAACCTTCAACCACCTGTGTTGATGGCAACATTGATCATGTGCCAGTATTTAAGACTATCGGTAAGTACAAAGCCCTTACCGATAGTCAAAAAAACTGTCTGAATGATAGCTGATGTTCCAGTCACTTAACGGAAACTGCGACACATTAAATTTTCATACCAGTTATTTTTCTCTATTCAATCCTTCATTTGGTCAAAGGACGTGCCTCTTGGGTCCTATTTAGGAAGATCAACAGTGCACACTATTTAAACCAAACATGATGGATGGATGACCATGACAATGCACCTGCACATTCAGCATTGATTGTTCACTAGGTTTTGGCAAAAAATTCAATCACCAACCTTGATCATCCTCCTTATTTGCTAGATCCCTCCCCCTGCGACTTTTTCCCGTGCCCAAAATGCAAAAATGTGATAGATGGGACATCATTGGGAAGATGTGGACACAATAAAGCAAGAAACGACTAGACTACTAAAAAGCCTAACTGCCGAGACTGCCAAGGGTGCTTTTAAACGTTGGAAAAGAAGATAGAATAAGTGCATAACAGCGAATGGAGAGTACTTTAAAGGGGATAAAATCAATGTAGACTAAATATTGCAAAATAAAGTTTTTATGGCCTCAGTTGGCATATTTATTGGACAGAGTAATACACATGCACAAATATGTACTGCATGCATGTATAAACTTAGAGGTATATTGCATTTAATACATAAATACTTTTTTTAAATAAAATCTACCCAATTCCTAGTCTAATCATAAAATAAAATCTATTTTTTAGTTACAAATTTATTTTTCATTTTATTTTGCTTAAGCTATTTAATTTTTGGCATGCCGAATTTCAGCTGAATCACCCCAGCCACTTTATTTGATTACATGGCATAATGAAAAGTTTCTCAACCTTTGACATCCTGGAGTAGCTCATTACTTATACTCTTATCATGAGGGGCTCTGGATTGGTGCGGTGGCTATCGTACTGGCTTCCCACCCATAGGGCTCGGGTTCAAATCCCGGTGGTGTTGAATATTTTTCAGAGGTATCTCGATCCCTACTTGAGGTGCTTTGTGGAGGGCACTTTGAGTGAGTACACCCTCTGTCGAATGGGACGTTAAGCTGCAGACCCCTTGGCGCCATTCGTAAAGAGTAGGCTAATGCTGATGCCAGGTTTCTCACCACCCTTCATCCTTTCCTGTTCATCCCCTATGGTGCAAATGACCTCAGCAGTCGGTTACCTCCCCTAAATACTACTACTACTCGTACTCGTATCATAATTATGATTGCATTAGGCTGAAAGAAAAACAATAGTCATTATTATGCTTTGTTTTTCTGACTGGAAAATGTTGGCTGAAGGAGGATTAATGTTACATTTGTAGGGGATCGGAATGGTGTGGTGGCTAACATACTGGCTTCCCACCCAGAGCACCTGGGCTCAAATCTTGGAGAAGGCAGATCTTTTTGTGGTGTCCCGATCCCTACTTGAGGTTCTTTGTGGAGAGCACTTCAAAGGAGTCTGTCACCCATTAGATAGGATGTTAAGCTGAGGACCCTATGGTGCCTTTTTTAATAGGAAGCTAATGCTGATATCAGGTTTCTCTCCACCTTCCTTCCTTTCCCATTTATCCCTAATAGTGCTAATGACCTCAGCTGTCGGTCGCCTTCCCTATAGCTACTACTACTGCTGTTACATTTGTATTAGTGTATTAATTGCCATACAATTTTGAAGCTCATATCACAACGAACTCTCCATCTAGGATGAAAGGGAATATAATACAATCTATTTATAACAATAAAAATAATGAAAACCCTCTTACAAAAGAAATCCAGTAGCTGCCTTTATATTTGAAGGACAATTGGCTTGCTTTTCAATAAAACTTATGACTCGGACGAATTTTTTGTTGCGCAAATTTTGTGTCCAATGTTTTATATAGGAAGGCTGAGTTTCCAAGTTTTTGTTAGATATTAAGTTTGTCACTAAATTTAATTGAAGAAGACTAGCTTATACCAATTGTATGTAATCGGGAATTGACAAACAAAGGCATTTGATTGTGGTATCGAGGCATTTAGAATACATTTATCTTATTAGTTATATTTTAAGTTATTGGTTTGAAAAATGTATTAATTGCCTTTGAATTTGTCATTTTTGTGCTTTTTATTTCCTTGTTTTAAGCATTCCTGAGATATTTTCCTGTGAATCTAGCTATTGAATTTGGACAACTGAACTCATGCTATATGATTAGAACGTAAAAAATTATTTCTTCATTATTAAATAGCAGATGTGCTCCCAGCTAAAAGTTGGAGGCTCAGTGTTCACCTATTGGTTTAGGTTTATAGCAACTTACTTTAAATACATGCATACATTCTTACATAAATATGTAGCTATATAAGCATTTCGTTCACCTTTTTCAAGTGGCTTCATAACCAAGAAAAACTGTTGCTGGTGGATGTTGTCGTAGATCCCTATCTTTCTAAAGCTCTCCGCCCTCATCAGAGAGTTGGAGTTCAGTTTTTATATGAATGTGTGTGTGGTATGAGAAATCCTTTTAGACATCAAACTGGGCTGAACACTTCATGGGAAGGCTGCATTTTAGCTGACGAAATGGGCCTTGGAAAAACCTTGCAGTGCATCACTTTAATCTGGTAAGTTTAAAAGACTGATTACATCCGCTAAAGTGCTTATTGATAAAGATAGTGATTAAATTGTTTGTATTTATTTAGGACATTATTGAGGAAAGGACCGTATGGAAACAAACCAGTGTTTCACAAAGTTTTGATCATTACCCCAAGCAGTTTGGCAGCCAATTGGCTGAAAGAATTCCAATGCTGGTTAGGGAGAGATAAGATTAAACCTTTTGTTGTTAATCAGGTTGCTATCATTTTATTATTTGATTAAGATTTTGTGTGTTGGAATGAAAATTTATTTACTTTTTTAATTGGTCCTTTCATTTAGAAAAACAGACCAATTGAATTCCTGAAGTTGCAAAACAATCAAGTGATGATCATTTCATATGAAATGGTTGTCCGTTGCATTGAAGATATCAAGAAAATAGGATTTGATGTAATGATATGCGATGAAGGTCATCGGCTTAAGAATACTATAATCAAAACTTCTCAGGTAAGAAGAAATATTATCTAATAATCAATAGCAATGCATTAGAAGTAACTCCCTTAACTTCCCAACTAAAAATTGATACCAATATTCATCCCTTGAAAATGAGAGCATTTTGGTGGAGTTGTTTATACAAAGTTAGAATATTTGTGTGTTGTTTGTTGATCTTCGTATATACTAGCACCTTGATAGGCTAATTTCAGACAGGCCATGGCACCGTCATAGCTCTTAGAGAGATTTAAAATTCTGTATGTTTCATTGTCTACCTCATTTATTGATTTTATCAGCAGGAATGAGCAGCTCAGTGAGGTGCTCAATATCTGTAGCATAAGTAAACCTCTAATTGAGGCAAAAGCTAAGTACAATAGTGAGAGATGAAAAAATTGAGATTTGAAATATCACGATCGCTGAAGTCTTGGATCAGGTGGAATGCATGCATTATGGGCTGCATGAAGTCTGGACCCTGTGAAGAGGGTATTTATAGAAATAACACCTGTAGTATTTTTGTAAATGAGATGAAGAGGGTTGTTCTAAGGCCTCTGTCCTGACACTTGGATAATGTGCCTCTGAATGATAGTGGATACAGAGGATATCTGCAATGTTCATTAAAAAAATTTTCAACCACTTTCTGGTTTAAATTTACCTTATCACTTAAAATAGAAGTTGGTGACAAGATGAACTCTTTTGATGCATTTTTTGATGTTTGTTGCTCTAATTTATTGTTGTCACTGGCCAGCAGAGTGTAATTTTCAAGATGTAGAATGTCAAGCATCAGATGGTATCAGAGCAATTAAGACTTTATAAGACTTATGCATCTAATTTACTTTGTGAGATTTGTCAGTTCTTCAGTTTTTTGTCATATTAATAAAAGGGTTCTGTTTATATTTTTGTGTTAGCAAATGTATAGATTAGGTAATATTACATTAGAAACAGATATTACACAACTAAAAGCACCATGCCCTAAAAATGTTTAAATATGTATTTACAAAGTTTAAAATGATAGTCTTTTCATTAATGGATGGCATTATCACTCCATTCCATGATGTGAAGTATAACCAAAAACCAATGATGAGCAATGGTCATTTTATCAGACTAGTGCAATATTACTGAGATTAGTAGCTAAACATTTTCAATGGGTATTATTACAGTATGCCATTGCATACAAAGAAAATTATACTAAGTCATAAAAGTATACAATATATCATCATTAATTGGTTCTCAGTATATTGATATTTCCCTTAATGCTATGACGTAAAATATACAGTTCCAAACTATACTGAATGGCATAAGAATTAGCTATTACTTACGTAACTATATGATCACTGTCAATTATAATAGGAATACAAAATAATTTTTTAGGCATTTACTGTAGGTTGACCCATGGATGTGCAGGTTAATTGGTAAAGAAAAATCTAATTCCAATTTTAAATGTGACATGTTTAGCTACACTTAAAAGTACTCTGAAATTATTGTTTATCAATGGTTCTACTCTAATTATGAATAATATTAACTGTGATGTATTATAGAATTATTAATATAGAAATACATTATTTTTGGGCATACATTTCTTGCAAAATTATAAGTATATCAAGAAGTACATGCACTTTCAAGGAAACTCAAACAAATTTGAATAAGATAACGAAAGTGAACAATGACATTCTGAGATGTGGGAGTTTCTGAAGCAGCTAAAAAGAGACCTTAATGTAAACGCTCTAAAGAGACCCTTTCCAACATGGCTCATTCAGGCATTTTACGAGTGTGATGTGATGGCCTGTGTAGTTTTAGTTTGTCTTGATAGATGTGTGCAACAGAAAATATTCCTTATCATTGAAATGGCCAATGCTTTCCAGAAAAAGCAAGTTTCCTCCAGAATCAGGTAGATTGTTGGCGTAAGTTCTGTGTCATTGAGCCCTTCCTTGAATTTCAAGATATGGTCAATACAAGTGGTAACTCATCATCACTCTAATTAAGGAAATGTTTTATTAGAAAAGTTTATTGTTGAAGAACCTTGGAGGAAAATGGCTCAAATGAGAAGAGATGTTACATTGGAGCCCAAGCCAGACTCAGGACTACAGTCCTCTTCATTTTATGTTCCAGCATGATTTACGTTGGCCTTATGAATAACTTTGAGCTACAGGGGGAGGTCTACTTGATATTACTCCTAAGACTCCGGTGTTCCTCAAGATGGACAACCAGAATGTCGACAGTCAATGCATGCTTGATGGCATATACAAACTTTATTTGTACCTGTTTGGACACTAGATGGCATTGTGCACTCCAATGCAGAAGCTGCAATCATTGTACTAGGGTTGTGCCTCCTGCTTGTTAGTAAAAATGAAGTTCACTTTGGGATCTTTAATACCAGGGAAGTGAGTGATCCTTCTCAGAAGTTAAACTCTGGTAATTAAATTCCATGATGGTGCAAAGGGCTTTGAGAGCTGTAGAGCTAGTGGTAGGAACTTTTCAGACCAGGCAACGTGGTACTCATTCTGAGTACTACATTGCCTGTACATATTGTGGGCAGAAATAAAAGAATGAGAAGAAAAATGTGGCCATGGACCCATTTTTCTCCCATTTGTAAGAGTGATACTGATATATTATCTAGTGTTAATTCCTCTGCAACCCTATGAAACAATGGATTAGCAAAGAGAAAAAAGCCATTTTCACTTATTGGTTGGCCTCTTGTTAGATGAATAATTACTATATAATATAATTATCTACTAATTAGAGCAAGGCTTTGAGAACTTCTGAAGACATTTGCATGAGGTAATGTTTTTGAAAGAGTTTAACGCTCCTAAGGTATGAAATTAAATGGATATATATTTTTGCTGTTTTCCCCTCATGTATGTCACTTCACCCTAATGCCTCATGTTAGCCTTATAGATTGTTAATTTTTAGTTGAGTAACATACATTTTGTTTTGACACAGGCTCTTGCACAGTTGAGTATCAAAAGAAGAATACTTTTATCGGGTACGCCAATTCAAAATGACCTGCAGGAATTTTACTCACTAGTAGACTTTGTTAACCCTGGAATACTTGGGAGTAATATGGGTGAGTTTCACCTTACTTTTTTCTTGATAATTTTAATGGTCATATTTGTTCACCCTATTAAGACTACAGCTTGATAAAACAGATGAGCTTGCAAATTATGTTGAACTACAGAGTTGTGAACAGTGATGATTGCTTCTGTTAGATAGTGTGGGGGGAAATAAGCAGAAATGCCTGGGATGTGCCCTGGATAAATTTGCCAGAAAATGTAACTGTAATGGAAGTTTTACATTTATTTTGGAAATCAGCTTTGGGAAATATTTCTTTGAAATATTCAGATGGTTGTGAATCTCTTTCAAAGTTTTGGTATCTGCATTACATAAGCAGAAATCATCCTAGTTAAGTAGAAATGCATTCTGCCTCCAAATCATATTTTTTTTCAATAACTTTGTTGATGTATACCCACAACATACATTTGAGATATTTTAGAATATTTCATTGAATGAGATATTTTACTTAGAGTTTCCTGTAATGTTTCTGTTGGTCTTTAACGCTTTTAAGCACATTATGTAGCATTTTGTTTTTCATACAATGATTTTAGTGCTAACCTAAGCTTATTGCTGGCTTTATTGTGACAGTATTTATTAAGTAATTTGCAGTAGTCATATACTGATCCAAGATCTGTGTACAAATGAGTTCTAGTCAGCTGCCTATGCTTTTTTTGTAGTCTATAGCCAATGTCTTTTTTTCTCAACTGTGTAAAATTATACAATATGCAATTTTATATTGTAGGAGGGCATTAATTTTCTGTATTTTTGTCACTTTTAATCATCAGTGGCTGGTTATGCCCCTAGGTCTACTCAACCATGTAATTATCCATGGTTTTAGTAGATGCTTTCTTTTATTGAGGGCATCAGCTTCCAGGTCCTGGAAGTTGATTTATCCTCCATAAATATTGTCCCTGTGTCCTATTCCATTGTCTGGTCATTGGTGTAGTTAATCTTCATTGCTCCTTCAAAGGGGTGTGATCCATTTTAACGAGAATTTTCTGATTTTTGTTGGAAGTTGACTTCTTAGACTGTTTTTAGTGTGTTTGCTGGCCTCATATACCCGTGAACAGTAGAGGATGTAGATAATCTCTTAGAGGGACGAGGGTATTTTCAAATATGAGAAAAAATAACTTTATAGCCATTTTCTTACAAAGACAGTTGAAAATTATATTAGATTTTAATATAATTCCACTACTTTGGGGACTGCAATATACCCTTCCATGAAGGAGAATCTTGCTTTTAACTTCCTGGTACCATAGGAAATTCTAGTAGTTCCCCGAGGTCTATGGGCTTTTGGTAACTTTGCCTATTGTATCTTGACTCATTCTTTCCTTTTCATTCTGTTGGGAGTTTTGAAGTGTGAGTTTCCCAACTGGATTCCAGGTTTGGGTTGATGTCACCATGCTCCCCATTTCCTCCTGGATCCTTTATTTCCTTTTTTTTCCCTCCCACTTGCTGATTTCACCACTTGTCTTTGTTTGTGTGGCAATTGTTTTAATCCTAGTTACAATATTCCTCACTGTAACGGTGGCAGACATCATAATCTGAACCTTCTAGTCCAAAACCTTATACATGGGAAGGCTCAGAAGTACCCGGCCTGACCTAGAGATGCTGGTAATTGTTTGAAAAATATCACTGTTTTAGAAAGTATGCAATCTTTAAAGCCTGTGTTTCATGCTTGAAGACGCTATGTTGTTTAGTATTTGTTTGACAGCCATCAATAGTAAACGTTTTCAATGAATTCGTGAAAATGGAGAAAATTGGTCATTGTTACGTCATACGATACTTTTATTTGAAAGACTTCAGCCCAACCAATATAAAAGCTGAACTGGATTCTACTCTGGGTGAGTCTGCTCCTTTGTTTACAACAGTAAAATATTGGGTAGCAGAGTTTAAACGAGGCCGTACGAGCTGTAAAGGTGAGCATCACATTGGTCGACCAAATGAGGTGACAACCCCAGAAACAGTGAAGAAAATCCGCAATGTGATACTGGATAATCGTCAACTGAGAATATGCAAGCTAGCATAGTAGGCATTTCAAAAAGGGCAGAACATCGCATGTTAACTGAAAATTTGGATGTGAGAAAGCTGTGTGCCAAACAGGTGCCACGTTTGCTCACACTCGAGCAAAACCAGTGTCGTGAAGATGTTTCAATTGAGTGTGTAGCAAGGTTTCATGGCAACGAAGCATAATTTTCATGCCGTTTCATAGCCACGGATGAAACATGGGTCCGTTGCTTCACACCCAAGACAAAAGAACAATCAAAACAACCGATTCAAAAGGGAGAACCGGCCCCAAAGAAGGCAAAGACCATTTCATCTGCTGGTAAGGTCATGCCATCAGTCGGTTTTTTGGGATGAGCGTGGGATAATTTTCATTGACTATCTTGAAAAAGGAAAAACTATCAATGGCGAGTATTAGGCAAGCTTATTGTAACATTTGAGCGAAGAAATCAAGAAAAGCAGCCGCATTTGGCTAAGAAGAAAGTGTTGTTCCATCCAGACAATGTACCAGCTCCCAAATCCATTATTGTAATGGCCATCATTCATGAATTAAAGTTTGAATTACTACCTCGTGCACCCTATTTGCAAGATTTAGCCCCCTTGGATTATTTTCTGTTCGCAAACTGGAAAAAATGGCTCGGTGGTAAAAGATTTTCAAACCATGAAGAAGTGATGTTGGCAGTTAATGGCTATTTTGAGGAGCAAGACAGTTCTTATCATAAAAAGGGTATCGAACTTATTGAACATCGCTGGGAAAAGTGTATAGAGCTGAAAGGAGATTATGCTGCAAAATAAATTCTTTTTTTCCAAAATTTTTGCGTTTACTTTATTGGATCAGGTACTTCTGGGATTATCCTTGTATGTCATGATATGTTTACCTCCTGACTAGTTGCTATCCTCCAAAGAATCAAGTTGGTAAGAATAACAATATTGCTTAATTCCTAATATTTAACCCTCTTGAGAGATATTACAGATAAAAATTTCTATTTTTGAACGAGGTTTTTATTTGATTAATCATTCCATTTATCAAAAAGAATCTGAATGACCCATTCTTTGACAGAGTTTCGAAAACATTATGAACTCCCGATTGTGGCATCGAGGCAGCCACATTGTTCAGAAGAGAAAAGACGACTTGGAGAAACAAGAGCAGCAGAATTGAACAGCAGGACTGCATGCTTCATCCTACGTCGTACCCAAGCAGTCATTAATCAATACTTACCGAAGAAGTTGGAGGCTGTAATATTCTGTCGTCCATTTCCTCTACAGGTACTGTGGTTTTCAAAATAATTTTAGATAATATTATGTCATAACCAAGGCTAATAGTCACATTTTCCCAGGTGTTAATTGTTGGTGGATGTTTTCAAATGTGCATTACTCAAATAATGGTGTTGCATGTTTATTGGTCTAAAACTCATGGTTTTTCTAAATATGCTCACCCCACAATGGTATTGTTTGATTGTTGGGATTTCAAAATATTGTTTTATCATGTTTTAATGAGTGCTTATTGATGCTTATCCCTACTGCACATTTATGGAAAATCATGACTTTTTCCATGCCCTCAAAGTGGTACTGTGTTTGATTCAGATTGAAAATACCAAATCTGTGCATCTGTTACTGACTTGGAATCCATAAATTATTAAATTTACTCAGCAGAATTTTCAATGTAGTCAAACTTTGCAAACATCCAAGGGAAATATTAATTAATATAACCCTTTTCATCAGCTTTAGCTAAAAATGTCAATATTACAACATTAGCGAATCAGATGATTGAATTTTTGTTTTTTATTCGAAAGTTGAAAAAGTGCAATATCTAAAGAGCAATCACTTTATACCTTTATGGATTGACCTCTCATTATTGAAAATCTGATACAATTACAAATACTGAGTTTATTGCATGTATTCCATAAGTTATTAAGACTGAAAATTTACGTAATTTCTGCATCTTTGCCAAAATCATAGCCTAGTGAACTTATTTAATTTACCTTACCATCCTGATGACTGAACTGTGAAACATATTAGAGTTCTTCCCTTTCTATTGTATATATACAAAACCTTAACCTGAGTCCTTTGGGTTTAATTTTACATGAATGTTGTTCAATTAACGAATATAGTCAGTGTTTTGGAAAAGGAAATTCAGTTGGCTGGTTCAACATGTTGCCTCATGCTCATGAAGAGGGTGATAGGGCTAGTTTTCAGGGCAGGTAAGTAAATTACCAAGAGGCTCTGATTTGTTTCAGGAAACTGGGTGAAGAGTATAAGGGGGTGGGAAATAAGATACAGGTGTGGCATGGATAGCAATAGTAATGTGATGGAGCCAACACATGCCTCCTTCAAAATATATGCTTTCCTTTCGCCCATTCTTTGGTCCACCACCTTTTGAGAAGGGCAACTTCCCTTTCCATTTTCTCTTAAAACTCACAGTCATTTTGCCTTCCAGGATTATCCCAAGAAATACTTCAATTACTAGTGACGTATGATTCTACTGACCCAATCTTGCCATTTACTTCCCACACCCTTCCCATCCAGTTCCCCAATGCATCTGAAACATTATGTGCAATGGAAATATTAACACTTATGCTTCATGCTGACTAATTTTGAAAAGGCTATGCATGCTTCCTCTGCCTTGTATTTATAGATATTTGCTGTGTAATTCCTATTAAATGTCATCATAATGCTGGCTTATAGACAAACAGTCACCAAACTTTATTTAATATTTTATTAAATATAGATTTTAATAAATTTAAAATAAAATTTGTTCTAACCAAAGGCAGTATCCTTGAATCCAAAAACATGGGATCAAGATGGACTTACTAGACTGCCTGTGTAGAAAATGACTGCCACTGCACAATATGGTTAAATTGCAGATTTTTGTGGGTGGAGGCTACTTACAGAGTTAAAAACAAAAAAATAAATTTAATCTTAGGACATAGTTCAAGCTCTATATAACTTGCATATACATATGATACATATCTCTAAGAAAATGTCTTGCCCTTGTTCCTTTCCATTATCCCTTTGGTCAAAGTCATCCAAGTAATAACTGGATATATGCCTTCCTATTTCTATGAGGCTTCATTTCTTTCGTGAATCACAAAACCATGGATTGGATCAAGATTTAATTCTGGGAAGTCAATAGCATTATGTATTTTTTTGAGTTTACAGGACTGCCCTCCACTTCCTTTTATTTTTCTTTCTTTTCATGTAAAATAAGGTTGAGCTCTACAAATCAGCTATTGCCTTTTGGGAAATGCAAACTAGGAAAGAGGAAGAGCCTGAGAAAGGAATTGCTCATCTCTCAGTTTTGACAGCCCTGAAAAAAATTTGTAACCATCCAAAACTTATAATGACACATGATGCTGAGGATGTAAGTTAGTAAAATTAATAATTGCCAACCAGAAAATTGGTCTAGTTTTCTGATAGCTAAATTAAAACTTAATTAAAATACAAATGCATTATTATCATTTAGACATTAATACTAGACAATTTTTGGTGACATGTTAGTCCAAGGGGAGAGTGCTGGGCTAATGACTAGGTGATCCAGGTTCAATCCTGGGAATGCCTTTGGGCTTCACTTGAGCTGGGTATTTTTTGGGTACCAGATCTCCCTGGGAAACCATAGGCGACACAGGGGTAAAACCAGTCCCAACACACTGATGTATGAATTTCATGCATCATGTATGGCTTAGTATTAGGTGAGCTCTACCCTCACCTATCTAGCCAACCTTAGGGTTAATAAATTTTGTTTTTGATTAGATAATTTACTTTTAATAATACTTACCAGAAATAAGTACTCAGTATTTAAGATTCTAGATCACATGTACATAAACAGATACACTCTTCATTTGATCTCTTCAAGGCTGGAGTTTTGAAACATCTGCAGAATGAGTTGAAATGCTGTGATAAATCTTTTGAAAATCTTAGTGATCATTCAGGAAAATTATGGTTTGTTGAGAATATGCTTCATGACCTCAGCCAGCTAAAAGAAAAAGTGATATTGGTTTCTTATTACACTAAGGTAATTGTAATGAATTTATTTGAGCTACAACTGATAGTTATTTCTTGTCATTATCATTATAATTCACAATCCTCAAACCTTAAATTTTTCAAATGCAATATAGGGCTTTATAAATCAATTTCAGACCTTGGATATCTTTGCTGAATTATGCAAGTCTAGAAACTATAAGTTCTGCCGATTGGATGGGACTGTACCAACTGCTAAAAGAATGGCTATTGTAGACTCTTTTAATAACCCAAATGGAAGCAACTGTGAGTATTGTAGATAATGCATGGGTCAATGCATCTTTAAAATTGGTACATTATATGGTGAACTTGTGTTGGCTTATAATGCAATATATGAATATAAAATTGTTTTGAGTATTCTCCTCTTTGGAAATGCTTTGACTGTGGTTTAGCGGGCAAAACCTCTTATGGTGATAATTTTTTTTCAGTTGTGTTCTTGCTTAGTGCTAGGGCTGGTGGAGTTGGACTAAATTTGACTGGGGCTTCAAGACTGGTACTTTATGACTCTGACTGGAACCCGGCCAGTGATCTTCAAGCAATGGCAAGAATATGGCGAGATGGACAGAAGAGATCTGTTTATATTTACAGGTAATCTTTTGTAAATTTTGCAATTGCCAATTGCATTTAGCTTTCAACTTATATATCTGATATTTTCTGGTGTAAAAAGTTTATGGTAGTCAATGATTCATTTATGGAGAGCCAAAATTCTAATTCAAACTGTATGTTTGCCAATAATATCATGGGCAAAAACTGCATTGTTTCATTATTTTTCTCTGAATTCCTTAGTATTAGTGGTTATTAATCAAAATATTTATTTACCCCAGCTCTCACTCTGAGCTAGCGTCTTAATTGCGTTCAAGGTGCTGACATCCACATTTCTGTTATATACTGTAAATACTCACTTATTTTCCTTCCCTTATTCGATAATTACATGAATTCCTCCATCTAACATTATTTTCATCAAACTCAAGCCTACCTCACTTGCAGTATCCTGGTCCCTACTTGAGTAGCTTTGTGGAGAACACTTTGAGTGAGTACAACGTCCTTCGGATGGTACGTTAATTTGCAGACCCCTTGGCGCCTATTGACTAAAGTAGGCTAATGCCGACGCCAGGTTTCTCTCCACCCTTCCTTTCCCACCCACCTCTAATGGTGCAAATGACCTTAGCTGTCGGTTGCCTCCCATGAAAACTACTACTACTACCTCGCTAGCATTAATACCCTTTTTATATACCCAAAGCATGGCATCACCCTCAAAATATGTTTTATTCTAAGTAGATTTTACAATAATATTGGAAGAATCAACAGACTAGTTAGTATTTTCTTAATATCTTTTATCATCATTCATCAGATAATTTCTCCAGAAAACTTGATAATGGCCAGTCATGCTGTTGTCCTCTCTTTACCACTAGGAGATTTATGCAGTTTACTGACATACCTGTGTGGAATCATTCATATTATGTTAATACTCAATGGCTCTTGTTAATAAATTCATTATTGTTTGATTAAATGTATCCTTTTTCTTCTTTGAAATTTCTCCATAATCCATTCTAAAGAGTTTTGTCTATTTGAAACAAAACTCTCATTTAAGATTTCTTTAAATCGTATATTATTTTATCAAACTAAGTGTTGCTGTTGACCATAACGTGGCTTATGTTCAATATGTGCTTGAATAAAAATATTTCATTTCCTTGTGTACCTTAAAGGTTGCTGACAACAGGAACAGTTGAGGAAAAAATTTACCAGAGACAGATTAACAAAACTGGTTTGAGTGGTGCAGTTGTTGATCCCCAAAATCCCAGTGGCATTAAACTTTCATTGGAAGAGCTAAAGGTGAGTGAATGAAGTTTCCATTTTTATTGCCAGGGCATAGCCAGAGCACTTAAAGGAAAGGTAAAGGATGCTGGAGCCTCCCAATTAGTTGATTTTTTTGCTAATATCTTGGTCGAATAAAGTTAAATATGCTCATGGGAAATATGTCAAAATATAGCTTATATAATAGTGGAAAAATAACCATGTTACGTCTAGTTCAGTAATGCTTAGAAATCTGATTACTTAGCTAATTTAGCAAAAATATCTCCAACAAGCATACTAACAAGACTTGTGAATTGCATAATTTTGGAAATCTATTGGAAACTTTTACTGCTGAAACTGTTCTCTGACAATTTTTCAAGTTACAGAGATATTCAAATCCGAAGGTTGGTGGAGGGGAAACATGCAATTAGTTGAGCCCATGGCTGATATCATTTAATGTACATTTCCCTAAGTTACAGTTTCAGTGTATGTAAAAATTGGTTGCCTAACTTGTATTTTAACAATACTAAATCCATGAGATTCAGTCAAAATTACTCAAGCAATTCATATCTGAGCTGATTTAAAACTGGTGGGAACTCATCCTTTTCTGATGTGCCACAATTTAGGGAAAACTTATTAAAAGGTCATCATGTATACAAACAATCACCCAGAGATGATGTAAAAAGTGCACACCAGAAACTTGAAAGATATCGTTCATCAGTAATTATTATCGTTCAGTAATAAAATCAAAACATAACGCTAACCCTTACTTCATCAACAGTGCCTCTGATAAATACAGGGCTGCCTGTGTGATTATCAAGAGGGAAAAGAGGGACATCTAGAAATTATACCCTTATCCCTATTAATCCAGAAACTTTTAACAGCTCTTTTTTCAATTCTGTGAGCATCATATTATCAAGTATTACAAGTCCAAGGTGCAACCCTATGACAGCATCAAAAAGTATCCTGTCCCTCTTTGATTTCAGTGGTGCTGAGTCACAAAAAAGAACATGATCAATGTTGTAAAAAAAAATTTTAATTCCACCAGTCTTGGCATCAATTAGAAAGGTATTAGGAAGAAACTGCTTGTCAAAATATCACATTTTTAAGTATCATTTGCCTTTGCACTCCATTTTTACTCTCCACTATTTTTACCTTTAAAAGTTTAAGTATTTCATATATGTACATAGAAGAGTCCCTGAGTATAACTTTATTACCTTTTGTTAAATTTACAAGGCTTTTTTTGATTCCATTTTCAGGATTTGTTCACTTTTCATGAGACAACATCATCTTTAACTCATGATTTATTGGATTGCAAATGCCTTACCTCAGGTGCTAATAGAAAGGACAGTGTATTAGCATCTTCTCCAGATGAAATAATGGATGATGATGAAAGAGAGTGTCAACTGGGTATGGTTGTCAAAACATCACAGAAGGCTTCTCTTCCAATTAGCCAGCTAAACAATTGGCAGCACTTGTCGCCTCCATTTGAAGATTCTCACATTGAGGTTAGTTATTACTCTTGCTTTTATACTTTCAAGTGCATGAGCAACTATTATATATACAACTGTGTTCAAATTTGTCGTGTATTTGTCTTTGTGTATGCAACTGTATTTGAATTTTACTCTAGTTAAATTTCCTATGTGCATATAAATTTAATTTCTTGAATGCATTAGGTTAGATTACAGTATAGCCAAAATTTATTTTCTTAGATTTACCAAATATTTTTCTAAATATAAGGTATATTTAGCTAAAATCTTGTGAAGATAAAAACCTTGAAAGTTTACAGGGTACAGTGCTTAAATCCAGGCAAATGAAAATTTTGTTTAAAAGCAAATTTATTTAAAAAAATACAAATGAAAATCCTTTTATATACAAGTAGTGGTATCTGTCAAGAGTAATATTACTCAATGTAACCCCCTTAAGCTGCAATGACCACCTCCAATTTTTTCCTGAATCGATCGCACACACTCTTTAAAACAGTACTGTCCATATTTGCGAATGCTGCTACAATAACGGTGCGTAGAGATGCAACATTAGGGTGCTTCATTTTATTGGTAACTCTTTCAACTACGCTGCAAACATAATAGTCAAGGGGGTTCAAGTCCGGGCTATTCGGGGGCCAGAACTCCTTTGACCAGAACATGTCAATGTTATCTGAGAGCCATTTTTGGACCAAATGACTCGTATGAGCAGGTCCACCCTCCTGTTGAAATACATATTGTCTCCCCAAGGCCACAGTTACCATCCACGCAGAGGTAGTTCTCGGGCTGGACTGCGTGAGAGACATTTTTGGCTCAACGTTTCTCTCCCGTTGCAGGGAGCGTCTTCAGGAGCGTCTTCGCTCCTGAAGACGCTCCCTGCAACGGGAGAGAAACGTTGAGCCAAAAATGTCTCTCACGCAGTCCAGCCCGAGAACTACCTCTGCATCTCTCAACAGCTGCGAAAGCCTACGATCTACAGTTACCATCCACGTTTTCAGGGCATTCTTCAAATTTGCAGTAGACTGCTTTTGTGATAGTTTGTCCCTTTTCAAAGTAATGTGGCGACATGATATACTCTCACTGGACACAACACCTAGGAAGTGAACACTAGCTGGAAATTTTGTTCGAGGAACAATCAGGTCGTCCTTAGGGTTTTGGGCAAGCTAATGATAATTTTTCCGGTTGATCTTTGCATCAACGGTGAAAATTTTTTCATCAGAAAAGAATCTGATTTGCCCTGCAGATTCATTTTTTAGAGAGCACAATAGCAGGTTGCAGTGAGCAATCCCCTTTGTTCTGGCAGCCTCAGACAGCATGTGTCGCACCTTTATTGTGTAGGACTTGTATCGTAGGTCCTCCTCTGCCATCCGACGCATTGTTTGCTCGCTAACATTCAATTCTGATGCCGATTTCCTCAGCGATTGCCCCGGCTCCTCTGAATTCAGCGCCTGAGCCTTCTCGACAACTGCTGCTGTTTGTGACATGCGTTTCTTGCCAGTTTAGTGAAACCTTCCCCGTACTTCTCCGAAGCATTATACTCAGTCACAATATCGTTAACAGCTGATTTGTGGTACCCGGAGAATCGAACTATTTCACTGGGTGAATGCCCTGTGTGAACACTTTCTATAATAATGACTCTTCAATTGTACTCTGCACTTGTACGTAACATCTCGGCCATTTTGCGGTCATGACCGTTTACTAGATGCCTATAGCTTTCAAGAACGCCACTCGTGACCTCTGGTGAAGCTATGATTTGGCGGGAAATTCAAATTGAAATTTGTCCAGAGATAACCACCGCACCCTGTATTTTCCATTTAACATTGAAATTGCAAGTGATCTATACTATATCCCTAATAGACGATGGCTGCAGAAAAAGCATAAACAAGATATATTTACTTGAAAATAAAAGTTATGATATTTTTATCAGTTTTAAATGCCTAAATAAAACAGGAAAAATTTCCCTTTGACCGTATATGGTTTGGCATCAAACATGTTGGCAAAAGAAAGTACATGCATAGGCAGCAATCCACTGAATTTATTCATGATATTGCAGCTGTTTGCAGGAAAATAAATAACCTCTCAGGGGTATGACGAGTATCAGGTATTCCAGTTATACCAGTACACCAGGATGGCCACTTGGGTAATCAGGAAGCCTGGAATTACTCAACCTGGAATTACTCAATTTCTACAGAAATTTGGGGGAAAATGGTAGAACTTTTTGAAAATTTCAGTTGTTAGATATAAGAACCTGGCATTCTTCATGAAAGTGATGTTCTTTTAGGTTTTAAGATTACTTCAGGTTAACCTTAGACCGCTTTGTTCATGCAGATTGCGGAAAAAACAAAAGCTATAGTCCTTGGTGATACCAGTGGCATTGAGGGTAAAAGTCTGGAATAAGCCTGAAATAGGAATCCATCTGATACTGACCAATCCTTACATGTTCATGCAGTTTCTTGTAGGGAAATCAATTCCTCATAAGTGACAGCCACAAGTACAGGGTGCGGCAACATAACTTCCTTTTTTGGAAGCATTTTGCATTTTAAAAAAAGAAGTTATGTTGCCGCTCCCTGTATAAAGCACATTCCTAATAGAAGCACTTTTCCATGATTTATAGGGGGGCTTCAGAAAGTTATGGCATGAATATGCCAACATAAGAGGTTTGTTGAAGCCACTCATACGTGTGTACTTGGGCTCATTAATACCTTATCTTTATGGGGAGGGGGGTGCTCATGAACTTGGAATTCTGTTGGCCCTTGAAACTTACAAAATGTGCCATTAATAAGAGAGTATTTGATATTTCTGGCTTTCCCTGTCGTGAGGAATTAATTTATCAGTAAAAAACAAAGAGAATGTATGATGAATCCTTCAATGAATGAATAAGTATTATCTTACATTAATGCTCTCTGGGTGTGGTGATCCTTGGCAGTGGATTAAAATTCCCTGTAAATCAACACTCATTTAATCCTTCCTTTTACGTGTGCATTTGATGTCAAAAACTGGGAAGCCTCAGGAGAATTTTCCCTACATTATTAAAGTGACAGGGCCTGCAATAGTTCATTCTCCCCCTTTTTTTGTGTGTTTCAGTTTGATCACATCTGTGTGTGAAGTAGGCTACAGTATTTTTATTAATTATGATATTTTAGAATCCTAAAGTGCAAGTTTTTCTAATTTGTTTTTCTATGTATTAAATTATACATATTAGATAACCATCTTGCTTGAATCTTTTTTCAGGATATGGGCTTCTCATTCATACCCGATCATATCACTTTCATTTTCCAAAGTTCTACCTCATAAGCAGACTTCAACTGGGCTGTGATTGATGCATTTTATTATTGAACTGGCATGTATTATCATTTATGTTACTCACTTTAAAAATTATATTTATTATGCAGTTACCTGCCTTGAATTTTTTCAAGTTCAAATTTCCACCTGATAAAAATTCTACTCTATAATGAAACAAACTTTATAGTATTCTGCACTTTCTACAAAATCACAGTGTCTCCATTTCAATTCAAGGTGCAGATATCCTGACGCAGAAAAATTTTCTGCAAGAAGTATAAAATGCAGTGTTAACTTTTTAAGTATTTTTATATGCTTATTAAAGTTGAAAACAGTTATAGGGAAATGAAAGTACCCAGATAAAATGCTTAAAGTATTAATATTGCCCACTTAGCATTTTCTTTTAAATGATGGCTTCAGGTTTCAATTAACAAAATGAGGGAATGATATTAGAATGACTACTAACAGAAATATTTAAGAGTAACCAAAAATGTATGTGATGGGAAACATTTTGAAGTAGGCATTTAACTAATCATTCCTCATATCAAAGAATAGAAGTGGTGAAAATATGCTGAGATGACTGATATCATTCCTTCCTAAGTTCAAACCGTAAATACAGCTGTAGCTGTTTGAATAAAGATGTATGGCCCTGGGATAAATTTCCCCCTTCATCTTCCCCAAAAATTATATGCTCAGTATTGTTTCCAGCTTATATATTATATTCATGCCATAGTACGAGGTAAGCTCCACCCTCACCTATCCAATCAACTTCAAGTTGATGACTGTGATTAAGTGATTTTGGCAGTAACTTATAATTGTCAATTCCCTGACAATTGTCAATTCCAATGCCCTGATTAGCACAAATATATATATTGTACATATTTGAAAAATATGGGTAAGTATAAATTGTTTAGTTTGCTCATTTGATCATGTTATAATTTCTTCAAGGGTTTAAGTGCATTTATTTTAACAGATCATTTATTGTGGCTGGGTAATTATTTTTAAAGATACAGGTACATAATATACAAAGATAGCATTTGTTTAATTTCAACAAAAAACAATCAGAATTAACAATGATAGAGAACATTCAAAAATAGGATAATGGAATGATATGGCTTAACCTAGGATGTAGTACATGTTAACATAGTAAGAAATGTATCAGTAAGTTGTTTAAATTTTGAATGATTCTATGCAAAAATATCATGGTTTCAATGTTCAAACATTTAGTACATTCTCAAACTGAAAACTCCACCTGTTAAAGTAATGAGATGCAACTTTTACTATATGCATATATTGTATATTTTCCAGCCATATAAGCAAGTTCTTTAGCGAGATAAAAATGTTTGTGGGTTGTAAGTGTAAAAATGGACCGCTTTATCGGATAAAAATTATTATTATTTGAACTTAAATGCTGTGTATTTCTTTCAGTGATGTAACTCCTTATTTGTCAAGTATCACTAAAAGCAGTCAGTTAATGGCCCACAAATGCCTTTCTAGAACTGTAAATTAATGGAGTTTCTATAACACTATTTGTTTCCAAAAATTCATAATTTAAGTATGAACCATATTTACAATAAAATCGATGTATATAGTTCATGGACTATTTGGCATCAAATGAGTATGTAATTATCACATTATCTCTCTAACCAGTAGGATATCACACAATGCTAAAATTTATATAAAATATGTTAGAAACCTGCTAGTCAAAATATTTTTGTGATGTTATAAGTATATAAAAATGCACATTTTAAATTATTTCATTCACTAATCACAAACACCCATTCTATTCTAAATACCTTAGAGCTGGCTAAATCACATAAAATACCAACGTATTTTGTAATGGCTCAAATTATAAGTAGATATAAAGTAATATAAATCTGTAATCAACTGCATTAGTTCCATTTATAATTTTGAATTGTGCATAAAATTTAATATTTCAGGCACAGATAAATATTGATGAAACATATAAATCATGTTAAAAGAAATATTTATTAATTTTGAACTATTGTATCTTCAGTGGCGTAGTAGTTCATTGAATTAAGTGTGAGACTGGACTGGAAGATCCTGATTTTTGCTTTGGGCGATGCATCTGTACTCTAGACTCAAACCCATGTGATTTTTCTGGGAATCAGGCCTTCCTAAAAACTATACATAGATGTCACAGGCGTAGGTCCATCCACCCTGATGTATTAATATCAATTGCTACGGGGCTTAACACGAAGTGCTCTCTACCTCCACCGATCATTTAAAACCTTTGGGTCCATAGTGTGGTGATGTTAATTTTACAATCAATTTTATTTGGCAATAGAAAGCATTTTAACCTAATATGATTGGACTGTTCCACCGTTTGTCTCCAGAAAAAGTGAATTTTTTGTGGGGAGTACAAAGTATTGTTATTAGTATTAGAGGATTAACAAATATCTGAGTTGTCAATTTCTATAATTAAATCTTAAATATCTGTTAGGATAATGTTGCAGCCTGTCAGAAAAATCACCTAAAGATACTAGATACTCATAGTTTATTACGCCGAGAAATAAATTTAACCACTGCATTGATAAAATCCTCCGACCCCCATCGCTCCTTCAGTCTTTCACACTCTGCTTCATTAGCTTTCCTCAGTTCGTCTACATCCCATCGACGAACAAGAGCTTTGGTGAATATCATTGACTGAAAAGAAATTGCACAAGAGTTAAGTGAACCAACCTCAAAAGTAGACTAGCACTAACATTGGAAATATCCCATTTTCCATTTCTGCTAACCTTTGATGGCATTGTCACCATTTTCTTGAGATGGCCAAACACTTTCTCTGCAAAACAGGAATCTGGAAAAACTTCACTCACTAGTCCACAATCCTTTGCCTCCTTAGCAGTCATTTTATAGTTGAAATAAAGGAGATCACCTGCCTAATAAAAATAAGATTTCCTTGTTTAAATAATCTCTAGTTTTATTGTGTGTATGAGTATATATATATATATAACCATATATGCATAAAACAAGTGATAAATTGTGGATATATGAGGATTTAAGAAGCCAATAAAACTTAATTTGACCATTAAACAAAATCTTTGTCAAGATGAATAAAGATATTGATTAAAATTTTAATCAGTTAACAAGAAAATCCATCTGACATGGGATGAAGTAACAAAATTAATTGATTACGGACTGAATAAATTTTCTTACACACTCGGTATGGAAGCAGGGAAACGAAATCATCCTGGAGTAAAAAACCTTAATATTAGGGTAGGATAAGCAAAATCATAGCATGTGATTACATACATAATTATTTATATAAATATATATTTTAAAAAGGCAAGGTCAGTGCATTTCCCTTCTGCAGGTCCTCGGGGAGAACTGGTATCCAGATGTATTATACTGATTGGGTTTAGCTGAGACTGTCTAAATGCCTCGCCTTCATTTAAACCTGGGACCCTTCAGTCAATGGCTTAATGCTCACAAAGCTAACATGCCTCCCGATTCATAATTATGCAAGCTAAATGCTATTGTATTAAAAGCATAATTCTTACCTTACTTGTTCCCATTATTCTAGGGAATGTATATGTAGAGCAACCTTCTGCAGATATGCCAAGGGGTACAAATGGAGTATGGAATGTTGCCTAAAAATTATTAGAATGTGTTATTAAAATGAATTTTCCAGGTAATAATCATTGAAAGAAAAATTATTCTCCATACAAGAATTAATCATAAAGAGATTAAAAATATGAAGTAAGTTGTTCAAAAGACTGAAAATGATATAAATATTTTATTTCATGTAGTAACACTTGAACATGTAGTGCAATTAGTTTAATGATTAGAAATAGGCACAGCATAAACATGACAAAAATATGGCAACAGCTGCAGATAAAAATGATTTCATTTTCAATTATTAAAATAATGTCTTATAATTATGAATAAACATTTTGATTAAGCAATTTTGTTCACTCTGCCACTAACTGAAATCTTAGAATATTTATTTTGAGATAGCTTCCCAACTTTTAACACTGCCGTTGTGGAATCATAAAAAATATATTATTTATTACCTTCGCTACATAACTAAGCCTTCAATGTATTTTTATATTTGCACTTATAGTAAAGAGTAGCAGATTTAAAAACTATACATTTATTTGTGGCTAATAGGGGATTAGAATCATGTGAGTGATGGAACACTTATTACTGAGGCAGAACTGAAGGGCTGATGCCCTTATGAGAGTCTGGAATAGTGAATTTTACATAGGCACAATGAAAATAAAAAGAAATTCCCAATAAACAATTAAGAAAGTATACCAAACAATGAGTGAAGAGAGATCCCCATACAGGACACTTAGTTGATTAATATGGGAGAAAGAGTTAACGGAATGAAATAATGTAGGGCAACAAGAGAAAGCATTTATGATATTTAGTACAGAATAGTATGTAGAGCCAGTCCAAAAACCTACTTTTAATAGAAGGACTACATTTGATTGAATGATATGAAATTATTCCACAACATCAAATAAAATGGAAACATATGCAGGTCATATTGTAGCATATTATGCCTACTTCAAGTTATAGAGCTAACATGAAATATTGGATGATTTAGACTATTGAAAAAATGGCTATGTTTATCATTAAACATATAATTTTGGTTTTAAAAAAACTTAAGAGGACAGTGAGAGTCAGCTGCAGTAGATACAGTAACACTCAACATTTCCAGCCCTCAACTCGAAGACTAGCCATTCCTCTCATGCCATTGATTTTTTTAAGGTAATCTACCAGTTAAGGTAGGTTTTTGGATGGACACAACCACCAAACAAACATTTTATTACTCCTAACAAAACACAAAATACATCATCCTACTCTATATCAGGTCCCTCTTCATCTCTGAGTACTTTCTTCCTCCCTTCATCCCGTCCAACATCCCTATCCTGTTCCTTCCCTTTCCTGTTTTACCCAACATTCTCCCCTCTATCACAGTCTTCAACATCCCACTACCGGTCAACACCCCCTTCATCCACTTTTCCTGCCTCCATAGGATTTCTCCCAACAAACCCCTTTCTTCGCCCACCATACCAAGTACTTCTTCATTTGTTTTCTTCTCTGTCCATTTCACCTTCTCCATTCTTCTCCACACCCACATTTCAAAAGCCTCCAATCTACGTCTATCCTCCTGCTTCAGCGACCACGATTCCGCGCCGTACATAGCTACGCTCCATATCAAAGTTTTTACGAGTCTTTTCTTAATGTCCTTACTCAATGTCCCTGTCATCAACTCCCTCCTCCTTGTGAAAGCCTCTTTGCCTAGCGCAATTCTTCTCCTTACGTCCCTACTACTTTGACCGTGTTGGTCCAAAACACTACCGAGATACGTAAACTGTTCTACCTGCTCTAGTATTTGCCCTCCGATTTTAATGTTGAGCTTGGACTTTTTCTTTCTAGAAAATCGCATAACCTTTGTTATATTAATATTGATTCTCATCCCATACCTGTCGCACTGAATTTCCAATTCACTCAGCAATGCTTGCAACCCCTTGGCTGACTGACAAACTAAAGCTTGGTCATCAGCAAACCTAACTGATTTTACGAATTCCCCGCCCACTTTCATTCCTACCTCCAGTTCTTCCCATGCATCTTTGATCATTTCCTCTGCATACAGGTTGAACAGCAACGGTGATAAAGGGCAACCCTGCCTTACACCCCTTCCTAACACTGCCCATCCGGACTCCCCGTTTCCCACCCGCACCTGAGCAGTCTGAGACATGTACAGGTTGCAGATTAGCCTCCTTTCCCTCCAATCTATTCCTATTTTCTGCAGAATGCTCATTAGTTTTTCCCAATTCACTCTATCAAACGCTTTTTCGAAATCTACGAAACAGGCAAATACCTCCTGGTTGTGTTCTATATTCCTCTCGATTAATAATCTCATTACTGCAATGGCATCACGCGTACCTCTCCCCTTCCTAAACCCAAACTGATCATCCCCTAAATAATCATTTGCCCTACTCTCCATCCTTTTGTTTATGATCCTGAGAACAACTTTAGCTGCGTGGGATATCAAACTTATCATCCTGTAGTCCTCACATGATGTAGCCTTTACCTTTTTCGGAATAGGAACAAAAACTGATCTCACAAAGTCTTCCGGCCAGATTCCTTCCACATAAATACTACGAATCAGCCCGTATAGCCTCTTCCTCCCACATTTTCCTAAACATTTCAACAGCTCCGCGGGAATGTTATCCACCCCCACGGCCTTATTTACTTTCATCTCCCTTAATGCCCTTTCTATCTCATTGTCTAGTATGCCTGGACCTAAGCTGTCTTCCTCTACATCATATTCTTTTTCAATGTCTAACTTTGTTGGACTAAGTTCTTTACTATACAATTCTTCTATATACTCCTTCCATTTCTCTTGGATCTTTCCTGCGTCAACTATTACCTTACCCTCCTTATCTCTAACTGTTAGCATAGCTCTTCCTTTCTTACTTCCCGATAACGATTTAACTTTGCTGTACAGCGCACCAATTTCACCCTTCCTCTGCAGACTTTCCATATCCTCGCACTGCGTCTTCCACCATTCTTTTGCTTTATTTGTTGCCCACCTCAATTTATTGTTCAATTCTTTGTACTTCATTTTGCCTAATTCTGTATTCATATTCTTCCATTTTCGCCGCTCATCCATCTTTGTAATCATCTCATCCGTGATCCATGGTTTCCTCGTCCTTTTAGCGTTAATGGTTCCAATAGTGTCTTTGGCGGCTTTAGACAACCCTTTCTTGATACATTCCCATTTTTCTTCGATTGTACTAAGCTCTTTACCATCCTCCATGATTTTCTCTACCGCCTGTTTGTATTCCTTCCTTTTCAAACCATTTAATGCTTCTACATTCCATTTTCTAACTCGCCGCCCCTGCCTTATCTTTTTGAAACGTACGCTACATTTCATAACAACTAAATTGCGGCCTGAGTCCACAATTGACTGCCATTGATAGTCAGGGTGTTAATGTAAATAACTAAATAAAAACATATTTTCATATACTTATATATATGTGAGTACACCTGTTGAAAACTTCAAAAACATGAAGCATACAAAAATCCATTTAATTGGTCAAAGAATTTCTAAAAGCAAAATGGAATAACAATATACTTTTATTTATTAAAATTATTAAACATGATAACACTCAATTGGCCCCTGCTGGGCATTGTTAGTGATAAGCGTAGTTGGACAGTCTAATGTGAAAAAATTGATTCTCTTCAATTTTTCATTGTTACTCAAGAGTCATTTAATATTCAATTCAGTTTTATTTCTCAAAATAATCCTGTTTCAACCACCTATTTTAGTTAATAATGCCAGTTATGTACTTATATGAGCACTATTTCAATTTGAAAATTGGGTCATATTTCCCATCAGGCTTACCTTATCTGAAGCATAAACTACGTCACATAGCCCTAAAGTTGTTACTCCTATACCTATAGCTGGCCCATTTACTGCTGCCACCAATATTTTTGGAAATTCGATGAAAGCATTAACAAAATTCCTGAAAGGAAAGAAATTATGTGTTAAAGAGCAAAAGAATTTTTTTATTAACTTGAATCATTAGCATACTTATTAGTGAAAAAATTGCTCTATTAAAATAAAATTAAATGTGCATTACTTAATCTTTATTCGATTCAATCCAACATTATTTTGCATAACAACTAAATTATAAACTGAATCTGTGTCAGCTCCCTGGGAAAAATTGATTATTTAGTTCAAAAATCAATCCAATTCCAGGAAATCCCAGCATTTTTCATTTACCCTCATTTCTATTCTGGTGGTTCAACTGGAAGCTAGGTAAAAGCATGTCCTTTCTTTTGCAAAACTCTTGAATTGTATGATTATCTCCCGCTTCCCAGGTTTTTACCCTGTTGTACTACTACCCCATGTTGGTTCTCATCTACTTCTTCTGTTTGCTTTTCTCCTATGAAATCACCTTATTTCCAACTTTTTGTGTTCAGCCGTGAAATATATATTTTTTTTCTTTCCTGTTTGATGTTTTTTTAATATCCCTACCCTAACATTGTTTGGACATTCTTACATTTGTGGTCTAATGATGGGATAACCATTCAATTTAGGGAATAGCTCATTAGATAACATTATTTCAACCTGATTTCCATTGGTACCTGAAAAATCACAAAGCTTGGGGAAAAGCAATCAGGCCAGGGAATCAAACCCTGACCCTCCAGGCTACCACATCCTCCACACTGCATATACAAGGTGCAACAACATGACTTCCTTTTTTCAAACATAAAATACATTCAAAAATAGAAGTTATGTTGCCGCACCCAGTACATATGGATAATAAAAACACTGGACCTAATCTTAAAAGATGTATAAGGGTAAATTACTAGGTCCCTCTCATTACTTTGAGAGATGAAAACTACAGGATATTATCTTAATTTTTCTTTTAGTTCATTTTGAATGCTTAATCACTTTAATCGAAGTGTTACTATTCTGCTAATATAAAATACTGCACATTATAAGTCATATAGACATAGTGTGATTTGCACTTTTTCTAATTGTAATAATCATTCATTATATTGACCATAAGATATTGGTAATGACTCCTTTTTTTGCAGCATGGTATGTTAACTCTCTCCTGTCATCACTAATGTGAGCACCAAGGAGGTACCTAATTTTAACCCCCCTGTTATCACCATTCAGCTATATTTTGTGGTATTATTCTTGCATTGTTGATAATATACATATAGTTATTACTAACAGATAAGTTATTATAAAAACATTTTTTCTTACTAAACTAAATTGAAATAAGTGGTCTTCAAGTATTCTTTGCAATGGAGAAATTTAGTTTACTACTGCATGCCTTTGGTACTAATATGTAGTTCACTGAAAGGAATAGTTCATTTTGAACTGTTCACTTAAGAACTTCCTATCTATTGTGGTCCTCTTCAGTGTCATTCTTTCTGCATCTATTGGCTGGGTGGTGCCTGGGTTTCACATAACAGTGATTATAGAGGTCTTGTCTCCCTAGCTGCCATACTTGACATGTATGAGAGAACACACTCTCAGTTACCAGAATTCAGTATTTTTCTTTTGCATTCCGCTTATTTTAATGGGAAGAATAATTGGGGTAGCTTCTATTGTCTCCATAAATAGCATTTTTATTGTGGCACTAGTGCTTTAAATAACCTTTGAACTAAACTTAAATGCCATTACATCTAGTAAACTGAGGTACAGATGGTGTGCCTAGTAACTTTCATCTGGTTTGTATCCTTTAATCTACTTTGCATATGGCCTAGCCATGGGATATCACCATTGTTCCCAGCACTGCAGGTCTATGGGTAAAAGGAACTTGTTAAGAGCTAGTCACAACATTTAAGTTGTTGACATTTAGGTGGGTAATACAGTAATATAGAATAAACACTTGAGACATTCATATTTTAAAAATATATAAGTTAACCCTAATAATAGGGATGAAATTAGATGGGAACTGATCAAATCAGATTTGCTGATTATTAATGTTTGGTGAGCCAATTAGCCAAGGGATTACAATATTTGGGGAGAGCATTAGAGAACTAGTTTTCCATCTATTAAGAAAGAATCAATGGCAAAATGAAGGTAATGAGGTTCTCAAGAAATAGGCGCAATGTAATAAAACATTGAAGAGGGATGACATAAACTAGAGGATGTAAAACAGTTCATCCGTTGATGAAATTTAGTGTTAAATTAAAATGGGCCAAGAAGTAAGGACATTAAAAGAAGAATTGGAATTGGTAAAGAAGCTTTCACAAAGAGGAAGAAGTTGATGAAAAGGAGATAAAATTAAGATGTAAAGAAACGGTTATTGAAATCTTTGCAAGGAGCATAGAGTTGTATGGCTCTGAAACTTAGTCAGGAGAGGATAAATATGGAATAGGGGGTTTACAAATGTGGGTGTGGAAAAACTAAAATGTACAGGAAAGAAAAATTTTTGGGAAGTGGGCATAGTGGAGGAGAAGAAAGTAGGCTTCTGGGAGAAATTTGATGAAGGCAGGAAAATTGGATAAAAGTCATTTTGAACAGCAATGGAATACCAAAATAATGTGATTAAGGGAAGAAAGATGTTGAGTAAGTGAGGTAGAGTTAGGAAAAGATGAGATGTATTGAATAGAAAAGAATGGAATGAAGAGATGCAAAATGTATGTCGAGTTGAGGAATATTTTTATTATAGAATAGGATGTTTCAGTGTCTGAGTGTAGTGTTATGAACAACATAGAAGTTTAGCTGTATATTGGCTTGTGTTCATCAAAAATGTATTTGTTCACTGCCGTCAATAATTAAAAACATGGGTTACCAAAATGACTTTCCAACCATTTCAGGTACACAAGAAATCCTTCTGTGTTCACCAAAATTGCTGATAGCCTGGACCTCATGTCCTTTAATAATTTTAGTCTTTATAATTTCATTCTAATTAGCACATATTACATCCATCTTGATATAATCCCACCTGAAAGGAGAACCAGTGTAAACCACAAAACGATATCATTGAATTCAATATATTTATATTTAATCCATATTTTTTCTTAACTATAATAAAATGTACACAGTTGAATTATGCTGGCATATCTTTGGTCAAATGGAAGTCCCTCAGATACTTAATAAAGATTGCATGTGGCAAAGAGTGAAAATAACTTTCCAATTTCATTCTCTCTGTTCAATATTTGTTCATTAAGCACCGAGTCATTCCAAACAGTGCAAAGGCAAACAACTTGCATGGCACCCCGGCCTTGGTAGCGGTTGGGTAACGTCCTCGCCTGCCAACCCAGAGGTCGATTCCCACCTAGGTGGATTTTCCTGCATCTAGGGCTTGGTTGTATGTAATTTTCTTCAATGTAATGTCTAAGGCTTTGGTCAAAGAAGGGACTATAAGTCTCAACCTCGCCCAATTAAGTTGATAAATAAATAATAAAGCTTTATCTTATTTTGAACCAAAGTCATACGAAATGATTTTTTTATTTAACATTATTAAAAGCTTTGGCATTATTTAACTGTTTCCACTTCAATATTTACTAGTTTCACTGAACCATCCAACATTATTTGACAATTTGTTATTGTGTTAACTTTATTATCAAGTGATTTGTTTAGGTTATTCCAGACCAGATTTTTCCAGACATTAATTATGTACCATGCTGCAAGTACACAAAAATTTACAGTTTCATCCCTTGGAATGAGACTCCATCATTATTAATTTTAACAAACTACACCAATTGGGCACAAGGGTAATGGTATTTAAAAGATGGGACATTTTAAACTATTTACTATGTAGTAACCCATGCTCAAAATTTTGAATAATACCTTATCAATATGCAGGCTTCATTAATTCTTTCCTTTAAATCACCACTAACGAAATCTGCACCACTGGTAATATCATTTCCACTGGAGTAATAATCACCTCGACCTGTGATAACTGTGATAAATGTTTTTTCATCTGAAGCTGCTTCTTTTAGTGCCAGTATCAGGTCATGGTACATCTGGTCATGAGTGAGGAAAATAATTGCATCAAAAGAGATAGGAGTAAATTCTTAAATAATATTAAATCATTTTAGCAGTAATGACCTTGGAGAAAAAGTATTATTGCAAGATATTATTTTACCTAGCTTCTTTACTTAATTAATCCTAATGAATAAATTATGAACCATAAGGGTAAAATATAAGCTCTAAGCTGGTGACTCAAAGAAGCTGAAGACGAATTACACCAAAAAGAAGAGTTTTGGGGTTCAAGATGGTGTGGTGGATAACATACTGGCTTCCAACCCAGAGTGCGCAGGGTGGAATCCCAGTGGCGGCATATCTTTTTCAGTGGTATCCCGATTCTTACTTGAGGTGTAATTAGGCGGGTACTAAAACAAACATTCATTTTTTAAATACTCCACATTCTATCACCAACCTATCTGGTAACATTTTTACATCATTTGATGTCTTTATCTATTACACCATCTTTCATAAATTAGCCCAAGTTTTACTACATCATTTCCTTACTCATTTACTTAACTAATTACACTCATTTTTTAATCATTCTTCCCATTCTTATCAAACAGGACTACCTTCCTTTTAGATATATTCATCTTTGATTTCATTCTGTTTGTAGCCTCACTAAAACTATCGAGGGCTCCTGTCTGCAGATCTTTTAGATACTCAGCCAGCAGGATTGCATTGTAGGCAAATTAGAGTAAAGGTGCATTTGCATCTCCAAACATTGCACCTGCCTCATCCTTGATTCAATCAAGTCAATGTCTATTCTTAACATCATTACTCGATGTCCCTGTCATCAATTACCTCCTATTGAAAGCTTCATTGCCGAATGGAATACTTCTTCCTATGTCTCCATTGCATGACCATCATGATGCCACCATAGATAAGCTTATCCACCTTCTCTAGTTTTTTCTCTCCTATTTTCTCATTTATCTTAGCCTTAACCTTTCTCTAAAGCCTAATAAATTTTGTTTCATTTTCATTGATTCTCATCCCATACCTATCAACCTCACTTTCTAATATGCTCATCAATACTTTTTATCCCTTGACTGACTGGCTAAAAAACTTAAGCTCAATTACCTGGAAACCTATTTTATAAATTCCCCTCCAACTTTAATTCCTATCCCCAGTTCTTTCCAGGACAAAAGACGCAGAAGAAAAAGACCAATTTAGTTAGAATAGGAACTGGGACGGTTGGGAAAATGTTGAGGACAGGAAAATTAGAGAATATAAAGCAAGAGATGGAAAGAGTAAATAAATAGATATTTTTGACTTATGCGAGGTGAGATGGATGGATAATGGGGATTACTGCAGTGATAGTTATAGAACAATATGCAGCAGTGGGGACAAGAGCCATGAAGCATAGTCAACATAGAGCAAGCAACGGATAGAATATTACTAGTAGAGATAGAAGCAGAACCAATGAACTTGGTCATTGTTCAGGTGTACATGCAACCGAGCAATCATAAGTAGGAAGAAGTCAATATGATATACAATCAGTTAGAGGACATAATTGTGTGTTTTCCTGCAGAGAAATATTTAATAGTGATGGGGGATTTGAATGAGACGATAGGCAAAGGAAGAGATGGTGATGAGGTTAGGGACTACGGTTTAGGTATGAGGAATGACCGTGGGAGAAATCTATTGAGTTCTGCAGGAGACAGGGGTTAGCCATCACCAACAATTAGTTTAGACACAATAAAAGGCCCATGTATGCATGGAAAATGCCAGGTGACTCAGAAAGGTATCTGTTAGATTATATTATGGTTAGGGACAGATTCAGGAACAATGTGATCAATTCGCACAGCTTCCCGGAAGCGGATGCGGACTCTGACCATAATTTAGTTTTATGAAGTGTACCATCTAATTCAAAAAGGTAAGGCAGGTTCAGCAGGTTAAGAAATGGAATGTAGAAGCATTAAATGGATTGACAAGGAAGGGGGCTGTAGAGAATCATATATGATGGTAAAGAGCTGATAACTATCGAAGAAAACGGGGAAGGTATCAAGAAAGGGATATCAAAAGCCACAAAAGAAGCTACAGGAACAGTTTATGGTAAAAAGACAAGGAAACCATGGATCGGAAATGAGATGTTTTCAAAGAGAAGAAAATGGAAGCGTGTAAACACAGAGTTAGGCAAATGGAAGTACAAAGAGTTAAATAATAAATTGAGATGGGCAGCAAAAGAAGCATGGTGGAAGACGCAGTGCGAGGATACGGAAAGTTTGCAGAGGAAGGGTGAAATCGGTGCGCTATACAGCAAGGTTAAATCACCATCAGGAAGTAAGGAGGAAGATCTGTGCTAACAGTTACAGATAAGTCGGGCAAGATAATAGTTGACATGGAGAGGATCCAAGAGAGATGGAAGGAATATATAGAAGAACTTGATGGTAAAGAACTTAGGCCAACAAGTTTAGACATAGAAAAGGAACAGGACGTAGATGAAGATAGCTTAGGTCCAGGCATATTGGATGATGAGATAGAAAAGTCATTAAGGAAGATGAAATCAAATACCCTGAGGTAGTACCCTGTGGGGGTAGACAACTACTGAAAGGTTTAGGAAAATGAGGGATGAAGAGTCTATATGGACTGATTTGTAGTACCTATGGGGGAGAATTCTGGCCAAAAGACTTTGTGAGATCAATGTTAGTTCCTATTTCGAAAAAGGTAAAGGCTATATCATGTGAGGACTACAGAGCAATAAGTGTAATTTCCCATGCAGCTAAAATTGTTCTCAGGATCATCAACAAAAGGATGGGAGAGAAGGGCAAATGATTACTTAGGGTATGATCAGTTTGAATTTAGGAAGGGGAGAGGCATGAGCGATGCCGTTGCAGAAATGAGATCACTAATCGAGAAGAATATAGAATACAATCAGGATGCATTTGCCTGTTTTGTAGATTTTGAAAAGGGGTTTGATAGAGTGAATTGGGAAAAACTAATGAGTATATTGAAGAAAATGGGAATGGATTGGAGGAACAGAAGGCTAATCCGCAACCTGTACATGTCTCAGACTGCTCAGGTGCGAGTGGGGAATCGAGAGTCCAGATGGGCAGTGTTAGGAAGAGGCTTAAGGCAGGGTTGCCCATTATGACCGGTGCTCTTCAACGAACAAGTGGAGGAAATGATTAAAGAGGCATGGAAAGAACTGGAGGTAAGAATGAAAGTGGGTGGGGAATTCGTAAAATCATTTAGGTATGCTGATGACCAAGCTCTAGATTGTCAGTCCGCCAAGGAGTGGCAAACATTGCTGAGTGAATTGGAAATTCAGTGCGACAGGTATGGGATGAGAATCAATATGAATAAAACAAAGGTAATACAATTTTCCATAAAGACAAAGGGCAAGCTTAACGTTAGAAAAGGAGGGCAAAAGCCAGAGCAGGTTGAACAGTTTACGTATCTCGGAAGTGTTTTGGATCAACATGGTCAAAGTAGTAAGGACGTAAGGAAAAGAATTGCGCTAGGCAAAGAGGTTTTCACAAAAAGGAAAGGGGTTGATGACAAGGATGTTGAGTATTAATTAATTAAAAAGGAATAACCCTTTTACACAAAGAAAGGCAAAAAACATACGTTGGTTCCACAATTATAAAAAAACATTTACAAACGGGTAAACATTACATAAAGTTACATACTTGTTATTGAGAATGAAAATATAATTTAATATTAAAGAAGAATTTTGATTTGCAATGCATGAAAGATATTTTCAGATGGTACATGGGTATGCAAACGTACCTAGTTAGCTTAATTAATGTAAACAAAATATCAATTTTAAATAATATTAAAATTAAAAAATGGAAAAGGAATTTTAGAAATATAGTATTTGTTACTGGCCAGATGATGGTACAAAATGTTAATAGTAGGTATTAACTAGACCTTGTGGCATCGATTAAGAAAATTTTCCCAATGGGCATTAGGAGTAAATTATTGACTTGTACCGATATCCACATAGCAATAATTAGCATTCAAAAATTCTTCAGATTTTTTTGACATTTTTTTAAGCGATCCTGGTGAGATAGAAAGTAAGTCAATATAATCACAACTGCTGGCATCTCTCATAATATGGCTAATAGGTCCGTAGTAAGTGCAGTTTTGTGCATGATAGCCAATTTTAAAGAGTGCTTCATACCTTGTGTTATGTGAAGGTTCTCAGAAAGATAATGCCCTTAGGAGTTCTAAGGAATCAATCTTGTTATGCAGTAATCAATAAAGAAAAGTTATGTTATTAATTTTTCTACGTTTATGCAAGGAGTAAAGATTTAGTGGTGGTAACATTTCATGATAACTATAAAAATCTTTGTGAATTTGAATGTAATTTTGCACACAAATTTCCTTTGAACACATTCGATTGTATGAATATGGAGTTTGTAGTAAGGTGACCGAGCAGTATAGCAATATTAACAGAGTGACCTACCTAATGAGATGAACAGAACTTTATATGACTCTCTATGTTTAAAGTTTTTACAGTATCGGAAGAATAAATCCAAGCGATCCGTATGTTTCAGATTGAACATAGTTAAATGTTGATTGAATGTTAACTGTGAGTCAAATATAACTCCAAGGTCTTTGTTAGTCGGGCCATAGGATAATTGCTCAGTCTATATTCACAATGCTGTGGACTCCTTTTCCAGCTGAATGTTACAGAATAGCATTTTATTAAATCGAGAGTTAGATAGTAAAGCTCACACCCTTTTTGAAGCCTATTAAGGCAGTTTTGCAGTGATAGGTGATCATCCATTGATTGAATGGTTAAAAAAAAAATTGAGTCAGTTGGATAATAGTGGACCCAGATGGAATCCAGTAAGGATGTTAAAAAAATACTTGTTAAAACTTTGATATGAAGCATAGGTTTGTACGGCATGGAAGAATGGTCAGTGAAGCTGGATGATAGAAGTAGATTGGAGGCTTTTGAAATGTGGATGTGGAGAAGAATGGAGAAGGTGAAATAGACCGAAAGGAAAACAACAAGGAAGTACTTGGTATTGTGGGCAAAGAGAGGGATTGTTGGGAGAAATCATTAGGACTGCAGTAAAAATTGATGAAGGGCATATTGATCGGCAGTGGGATCTTAAAGACTGATAGACGGGAAAATGTTAGGCGAACGAGGAAAAGGTAGGAATAGGATAGGGATGTTGGATGGGATGAAGGGAGGAAGGAAGTACACAGAGATGAAGAGGGACTTGATGTAGAGTAGGTTGCTGGATCGTGTTTTGTTAGACATCACAAAATATTTATTTGGTAGTCGTGTCCATCCAAAACCTACCCTACCAGTGGATTACTTATTATGATAAATTACTAAATTATGATTGGAATCCTCATCTACACCTGGAAAATTGTGCAAAGTAATCATGTTGTTCCTAAATATCTGCCTAAATATAATAATATCTAACTGATATCTGGATATCTCTGAATATCCATTCCATGATTATCTACTATGGAAAACCAATTTTTCATGGTTACCATTTTGCTTGAAGAAGGTGTTTAACACAAATATGTTTTTCATAACAAAATTCCATTAGTCTTTTACCCATGGCATTTCCATTTCTCCATCCGGACTGTCTCACACTGCTTCCCTGCCAGACTACAGTCTCCCATCACGATTACATTTCCCTTCCATTCTACTACTTCTATAATCTCTTCCAGATGATCATATACTTCTTTTACTTTCCTCTTCTATATGGCTGGACATTGACATATACATTATTAAATTGCTCTCTTATAGTATAACAAACACAGTTTGACCCTTATTCAATTTTATGCTCACTCCTGCAATATCCTGGTCATCTCCCGAGTATATATTGCTGCCCTAAAATTCACACTTAATATTTTTTAATTTCCCTGTCCTCAACATCTTCCTATCATTCTAACTCTCTGTTCTAACTGGTCCAGTCATTCCGTCTTCATGCTGCTGCTATTGGTTTTGCCTTTCAAAGATGATGACCGCAGAAGCTTTGCTACTCCTGCTGCCAGGTATGACATATGGCCAATTGGGCCAAGTCCCATATTTGCCAGTAATCATTGTCATTATATTGTCCATAACAGCTTTGGGATAATAATTGAGGTGATATCCTATTACCTTCCTAAATATTGTTTTTATGAAGGATATTAAAATAAAATTGGTTCAAGTATGTGTGGTTCAGAGGTTAAGAGCATAAGATGTGGAAATCTTGGGCCTTGTGGTGAACTGGGTAGAATTAAAGAAATAATTATATTACTTCCTCACTCTTACCTCCAATGCCCTTCTATATCCCACGAACATCAAGCAAACTTAAAGAGATCTTTGAATTCACAGATTCTTCACTTGATCCCTAAACACCTCTCCTTCATTGACCCTTGCCATGTGGAAGTCACTGCTACCTTACTTGATTACATATTCAGTCTGCTCACCAATCTGCATCACCCCTGCGCTACTTGCTTCCTTAGCTCCCATGCCAATGGCTTTTCCATGAACATATGTATATTATTACTAACAACCTAAGTACCTCCTCCTGTATCAGCAAATTCACAACTCCCCTTTTTCCTCAGCATTGCTAATTGCTTAATTTCTACAATCCTTATCTTTTATACTTTCCCTATTCCAATTCATGCCACATCTCATAACTTGTCTTTTGACATAAGGTTTTTAGTTTTCGGCAATATGGTAAGCAGAAAGGGCATATATCTGGGCATTTAGCATGTTTGAACTTCCTGGGTTGAAACAAGTTCATTGAACACCCCACCACCTTCAACTCATGTCCTCCCCGTTCCCATATGACTAAACTTCTTTCGATTCTCTCCCACTCCAGAGGTGCCTGCTCTCCTCGTGAAGGCTAGTACTGGAAGGATTGGTAACCATTTATATGCCCTGTTAAGTGTGCCTGTATTTTTTTAATAACCTATATAAGAAATTGACTGTTGTAAAAATCATTAAGTAGCATGTTTGCATGTAATCACATCTCACTTGATGGTCCGAAAAGAAGTATTTCCTTTGCCTCTTCATACTTCGAAGGAAAATTCTTGTATTATGAGAGAAAAAAATCAAGTTGAGCAAGCATACAATTGGCCTATTGAGAGTACACAGAAATACTTATAAGTGCATACCTGTGTCCATGGAACAACGAAAATAAACCCAGCAGATGAAACTTGGCTCATTACTGCAAACATTTGTATTTCCCTGGTTATTTGAAGTTCAGATTGGTTCAAGACTACTTTTAATTCATGAATTCAAACTTAATTAATCGAAATTTGTTTACACAATTATTTATGGCATATAAGCAGTGTTTTTTGACTTCGACATTCCATGAACAAAGTGAACTCTAGTTCAAGTCTTAGTGGGAACGCATGTTAACTTGTGATAACATCTGTCCGTTCCTAGGTACCCATCTATGCTGTAAGAAAATGTTTAAGGGATGCGGACTGAAGTTACAGTGAAAATGATGTCTTATGATTAAACTTTATGTTATCCAATAAAGTAAATTTCACGGGAATCCCTTGTTTTCAAGAATAATGACCAATGCTCAACTATCGTGTTAAAGAAAAACGGTGGCTAAAAGTGCATTGCTCCAAAAATACAATTTGTACACTTTAGTAGGTTCATATTCCACATTTAGAGCTACCAACAAAGTAGTACTAACAAAAAGAAGTATTTTCCGACCAGAGTCCTTTTACTTTGCGTCTACATTAAAACCTACTACGTATTAACATGATTTCTGTGCATGGCACAAAGCTTTCATTTGTATAGAATAATATACTCTACTCCGTAAATCAAATTTTCATTGGAGAAAAATTCGAATATCAAAATTGAAATCGCTACATTCGCGACAGTTAACTCCTGAAGCTCCACCCTAGAGTAATAAGGGTATAATAACGGGCAAAACATAGAGCAATGTCAAGGATTTCCTAAAATATTGCATACCAACCTCTTGATCAAGAGCATTCTTCTTCTCGGGACGATCTAATATTATGATTCGCAGCCCGCAATCGACGGACACGGTTATGTTCCTCATTTTCGTATTCCTCAACCTAATAAAATGAATTTATTTGAGTTTCTAAAACAGTATATGTTAATACATCTATATCTTCTGTACACACATTTAGAGAGTTGTAACAAATCCGGATCTAATGAACTAGCATGAAGTTTTATTTTCTATAGGCATTATATTTTCCACATTCGATGGGACATTTGTAGGAAGGCACAATTACGGAGAAAATTTTTCTCTTTCACAAAACATTAAGGGTCATACCTGTTTTATACTGATAAAAATTTCGCCATTAAGTGTAGGGTAAATTATTTTGAAGTGAAATTTAAAAAGTTCTGGTCGCTCTTAATAAGTTAAATTATTTCTTTTACAACAACATATAAGATAAAGAGAATAATTGATATTCAAGAACAGGAACAAATTTCTGAAGAGTTGTGACGTTGCGAAGATCACAGATCAACTGATAGCAGCTGATTATTAATGACCTCATTTAATTCTAATCAAACTGGGTGGGATTGACCAAAAAATCATAAATGCTGAATCAGAATAAAATCCGTGCGAAAAAAAGAAAACGACGAACGTGATGCGAAGCAGGGAGACCTCTGTAGTACATCAACCTTAATGCAAATAATTCATAATGGTGGCGTTGGCCATACGATGTAAAAACGTTAGTCTTTGAGGTATTTATTATAGCACGATGTAAAATATCACAAGTACAACTGCACATGGACTATAGTTTTCTAGTGTTTATCAAAAGGTACGTAATACCATATGTACTTGACCCCCTTGCCTACAAACTAGGGCCCGCCTTACTGGTCATTCATTACGCGGACGATATCGGCATTATTGTGGTCATTTTTATGGACAAATTTTAAACATTGATCTAACCCAGTATAATTCGATCCAAAAAAATGTGATCTGACGATCTAGAAATTCTGCCACATTAACGTCTAAAGTAATGGGTTTAATGAAAGATGATATTAATGAGAATGTACGAAGATATAATTGATTTTTTGTAAGATATTACTTAGGCCTTGTACCAACACGGGTGAAGATTTAGGGAATTAATGTAGTGTTTTGCATAATATAATTAAGCTAGATTCAATGTCAAAATAAGCAAACGATTGTGAAATGTCTGCAGTAATAAATGCTTAAGAGAGTTTAGAAATAGCATATTCCGTAGAAACAGCAATCACCCCTGTGTAATCAAAAAAGTACTCTGTGATAAAATTTTCCGGGACTCTCCGGGTACATCGGAAGTTGCCGGAAGGGTCCATGTAATTGTCTCTAGATATAAACGGATCATGGTACAAATTCTTACACATGGCGCGCATGCGCAGACTTTATGCTGATTTTTATCTCTGGAACAGGTTGGCGTAAATGAGAAAATTGTAACTTATTTATTTTGAATTTCAACTTCATCGAATAAGAAATGTTGTAGAAAAATCGATCTGCCGAACCTTTGGCATTGAATAAATGCTCTACGATACAATTATGATTTCCGAAGACGTCCGTGGACTGCGAAGCTTTAACCGAAATGCGTCCCGAACGAAATCATGAAAGATGATCTAATTTGAGAAATGTAAGTCGTTTCACATCTTCAGAACATCCATAATTGCGTTGTGTTTACAAAATTGCAACGTTAGATCTAGTGCTTTTCAGGGATTTTCATAATTAATTGACGTCAGCCATCGTGTTTAACGTATCGTATTAGTTTAAAATTTGGATTATCCCTGCCTATTTCGTAATTCGAAGTGAACGTTGCTGAGATTAATCAACCCCTTTCCCGTATCCGAGTCTTTGCACTCGATTGAATTGCATTTTACGGGGCCTAAGCGTAACGCTAATCGAAGAATGATGTATAACAATTTTGCTTTCATTTGTATTTAGAAACTGTAGTTAGCAGAGGAATGCATGTCACTGTTATTTTTCCATCACAGTAGCTTCATAGTGAGTGTTGGGTACATTTTTAAAGCGTCGCACAGGATTTTTATTACGATCGCGGGTCAATATTTACATACTTTCGCAAGTGTATTCATAGTACCCAAATGAGAAGTCTGAAATGGAGTATGAAAAAATCTTATGGTTCAAAGGTTACGGCATACTAAAGTCGAAGGCCGATCACATGTTTTTAAATATTCCAAGATCCCCTACCATTGGCACTGTTGTTATTAATTTTTCTGTGTTTCATTAATGCGTTCATTATTTCTTGGACTTCTACTATTTTTTCGGTACATTACACAATCGCTGCTCTTATTTCAGGAAGAAGGGGTCTCAGGCGCTCAATTTTATTGGCAGAATACGGTTTAACGTGAAATAAATAGCTTTAATGGAAGAAAATAGGTTATCAGGAAATGTTAATCATTGGTGCAGTAATAGCTCGGAACTTTTAAGTAGTGAATTGTCCTTCGTTATGTTCACTGGCCTCTTGGAGCGAAAATTTACATCGTTTCCCATCCACTGGTGACATCGAGCAACTTCGGATGTATGTTGAATGAAAATGAAACCAAGAAGTCTCATATAAGTTACTTTATTTTGGTTGAATGCCATGCAAAATGCCTCGTCCAAACGAAGACGTTTCACCCACTCATGGCATATCTACTACTGTGTCACCTTCGTTTACTATACCACCACATGTGTTGGGTCGAACTGTACACAATCCAACAATTGATTCAACTGGTCCTGGGCGCCGTCCCCAAAAACCACGCCCTGGAATGAGAGTACCTTACCGAAATCTCACAAGTCAAATTGTGACTCAGGATGAAATTGCAGAAGAAATTTTGAAGCGTCAAATCAAGAGGAATTCAAGCCATCCAAGGGTAGTCCTTGTTGACAATATACGCAGCAGATCATTACATTTTGGAGGGAGTGGCGATACTACTTTCGCCAAAAGTTTGTCACAGAAGTTGGCAAATCAGTTATCTTCTCAGGCAGATGCGGAGGAGAAGCCTGCTACTGAAGTTGCCGGGAATAATGGAGTATTATGGCCTCAGGTAATGATGCAAATGTTGTTAGTGGTAATTAATAATTTTAAGTAGAGTCACGGCGCTGACTCTTTATAATTTGCAGTGGCTAATGTAATACTAATTTGTAATTGTATATAATGAATACATTTTTACGTTGTGTCCCTATGTATAGATCTCAATTAATTTAAGTCATTAGAGAAGGGAACTGAAAGCTAAGGTTATCGTCACTATTGGGAATAGCTGAGTAATTGGGTAGGGTGGGATGTTCTGGGGAGGGAGAAAAATGAAGAGAAACCTGGTGTTTGCGTTGGCTCTTTGTGTGTATGGATAATGTAGTGATACCCTTTGATATATGAAAGGGTTTTATCTAAATGTCTGGTACTTCTTATTTAGTCTTAAAGAATGCTCTTTATTTGTCCTATTCACTCTTGTTTTGGGTGACCTGGCATACTCTTACGGAAGTCAAGTCAATAGAGATATGAAAGAGTGCTGTTACTCTTTCATAGCTCTATGTTTTTGTACTCCCTTCTCTAATCAGTGGGTGTGTAATTTTTTTCACTGTGCTGTTACTCCAAGGTATGTTTTTTAAAATCCTGCAAAAATTAAAATCACCAAGTTGGAAAATTTATTATACATATTATAGGAATTATAATACATTACATACAACTATTACAAGCTCTTAAACAGTAGGCAGTGATTCAAACTACCTTGAGTGGCCAATCTCGCCAGTTTGAGGTAATCATTGAATTACATGTTCAATCAATGCTAAAGGGTTTGATATGTTGATCCATCCTTTATGCATCTTTTATGGTTTCCTTACTTTTCAAAAGTTAACGAGAACATTTTCACATCATGGTCCTATCAAATTTTACCTCTATAAGAAACCCTAAGTGTTTTTTAGTTTCCATCCAAAATCCCTATTCTTGATATCACGTTAAACATATTTTAATGTGGGAATAATTTTAACGACCAAAAGAAACATTGTTGGGTTAGTTGTGATATTTATGATTTCATTTTTCCTATTTATCGTTTAAAGAAACAATGAATTAGTTACGATTCAATATCATAAAAATAAAACAATTTTCGCTGGCCTCTGTGGCGGCGGGGTAATATCCTTGTCTGCCAATCCATGGGTCGCGGGTTCGATTCCCGCCTGGGTGGGTTTCTTCCACCTAGGGCTTGGGTGTTTGTAATCGTCTCCATTGTTATTCTTTGTTAATAGTCCGATGTAAAGGCCAGAGTGCTGTTTTTGGACTAAGGCTAAATAAATAAAACAATCCACTTGAAATATTAATTAAGTAAAACTTAAGAGAGAAAAACTTCCTTTCTTGATATGTACTGGAGAGATATAGTGCAGGAGAGGAGGAACAATTTTGAGACAAATTTAGGGTATCCCCATCTGCATCCAAATGCTTCCCTTAATCATTTTAGTCCTTAATTGGCAATAGAAACAACTACAAGACAAGTATCACTCGTGACTTTATACTGTGCCTTTCTCCTTTCAAAATCTAGCTATTCTATTTCCGAATCTACATTCAAATTGCGCTTCCTTTATGACATGGTATTGATCTATGAAATGTTTTTAACACCAAATAAGTATTTATTAAAAAAAACTTTAAAATTGTACATATAGAGTCAAGGATAGAGTGGAGAATGCTAGCAAAACAAGTAAAGAAGAGAATAAAGATAGGTATACTGAATGGAATGGAGTTAGAATGTGTTTGGAATTGAAGAACTGTTCAATATAGTTTGGGGTTTGTCTTGTTCAGTGAGTTTTAAGAAATGTAGGGGTATTAAGGTTGTGTCCTTCTAAAAAAAAATTTTTTATAAATTTGGTCATTTGGAGTAAGTTGGCATCTTTCTATGCAAGGCTAAGAAATGTGGAAATGTTGCTATATTCTATCCAAAACCTACCTTAAAGGATCTAATGTTGATAATATGCTATAAGTTTGCTTCACTTTTTATAGTGGGGGAGGGAAGGTATCGTTTGTTTAATTTTTGCATCCAATTTGAAGAAAAAGTGTTATAAAGATTTATTAGATTGTATCCCTTTATGAAAGAATATTTTTCCATACTTTTAATGAAAATTGTGCTGTAATTGATTTCATGTGTAGGTGAAATGTGGCGAGATACCTCAATTTTTTTTGGTAACTTCCTATTTTAATCACTTCATAATAAAAAGTTAACACCGTTTGAACTGCTATCCACGAAAATCATGATCCACATACTTTTAGGATGTCGATATGAACTCTATCCCAGAATTTGAACATATTTGTGTACTACTCAATGTCTGCCTTATGAATTAAATATTTTATTCCACTGACAGCTAGAGAAATCTAGGATCAACTCTTTAATACCTATGTCTAATTCATGCCACGAGTAGGATATTTCACAAAAGCATTTCTATATAAATAACACAAGGATGCCCAGTTCCCCAGCTCAAAATATTAACCTTACTTTTGAAGTCACAATAACTCCATTGTTCATAATAATAACTCTATACTACTTAAATGACATTGAATAAGCCAACCTTATTTATTTGTACTCTTCTATAAGGGTACACCTACATTTAAAAAATGTCTTTTTCTACTTTTCTTTCTCTCCATTTCGATTGTAGTTATTTTTATATGCCCCAATTCAGAACATTGCAATGACATGTGTATTTTATAGATTTAAATGATAGTTTGAAAGTAAGCAATGATTTCATTAGCTAAAATCTCCTTGGAAATCACAACAGTTGAGGATAGATATGGCAATATTTTTAACTGCTGGCAAACATGGCCTATTATGAATATAATTTAGGATAGTCTACCAGCTAAGGTGAATTATGGGTGGGTACGGGCGCATTAATCACTTGTACCTGTTTGGGATATAAAATTCAAATCCTGATGAAATGTAATTAGTTTTTCTTGGCAGATATCGAATAGTTAATATTTTTAGCCCCAGTATTAATGATACTGTATTTACATTTTATGTTAATTTGATTAAAGTAAAGATAAGATTTCTGGAAATAATTTTGCGTAGCTATTACATTATTTTGCTTAATTTTTAATGCCTATATATTTCAGATTCAAGTGGAAACCAGTGAGCAGAGTCAATTTGTTAGTGGTCATGGGTGCTACCCAATTAAGGAGAAACAATCAGTGGAAGTGATTCATGGGGAGTCGAATGGAATTGAAGTTCCTATACTATCTCACAAAAAGCCCTCAATTTCCCCGAGGATCAATCATCATAAAACTTCAAAACTTGATAAGGAAGCAGAGAAGGAAATAGCATTAAAACAATTGAAAGAACTCCCAATGATAAAAGATTCTGAATCTGCCGTAAGAAGAAAAAACTTGTTGAAATCAGATACCAATATGCAGCTTTCTTTAAGTATGACAACCCTTTCTGATGTGAAAAGTTGTAGCAATTTTGAAACTAAAGACTGTTCGGGTAGTGATGAAAAACTTGGTGTAAATACTAGTGGTGAAAATTCCAGTGATATAGGAATAACTTTGCTCTCTACACATAATTGTGGAAATGTAAAGTTAAAAGATTCTGAAGCAAAGTCAGTCCATCCTCCAGTGTCGATTGGTACAGGTAATAATAAAAGAAATGAAGTGCTAAATAAACTTAGGGACTCTAACAAGTATTTCTTGAAGAAAACAAAGTTCAGGGGTAAAAAAATATTAAAATTAAATTTATCTAATGGTCATTGTAAAAAGTTGAATAAAGAAATAGGTTTCAAAAGGAGATCTGCCAGGCTAAGTGATAAGGATGCCTTGGCTCCTGTGAAAAAGGGACCTTCCAAGGAAGTACCTCTTTCATCTAATAGTGGAGTGAAAAATCGGAAGAGAGGAAGACCAAGTACCTCAGTGCAAAATAATAGTCGGTCTGCTAGAAACAGTAGTAATTCACCAGTAACTAACCCAGAAGCAAATAGTGTTGAATCATCTGCCAAGAGAACGTGTGTCAGAAGTAACAATGTTGATGTTAGTACAGTGTGCAAAACTTCCCCCAGTCACTGTGGTTTAGTTACTCCTATCACTGTAAAAATAGAACCAAGTTGTGCCTTAAAAACCCCTGTTGATCACAAAGCAATAGAACCCCAGTTAGAAATGAACGAAATCAAGGTGAGCAGGGACAAAGTATCTCCAAAGCAAAGTTCAAAAGAGAAGAAACCTGGGAAGAGGTATGCCACAGAAGTGGAGAAGTTGCTAAAAGACGAGGGAGCAGCAACAATGCTGCTACAAACAGGTTCATTGGAAAGTGGGGAAAATAAGTACATCAACCCTGCATGGAGTGATCTGAGGAAAACAGGGAAGAAATGTAAAAGAGAGTGGGAAAAGTTGTTCAATGATGAAGGAGTTGTTAATATGCTCTTGGCCACCCAACCTAATGGACCACGATTGATTGTAAATAGGAAAATGGAAAGATCTTTATCAAATGAGTGCAGGAGAACCACACGGCAGAGGATCCTCTACAAAGCCAGCCTTGCCAGGAAGAGTGTAATGCAGAACAGTGCCTTGCCTTCAAGGCTGAGACCTAAGACGTTGTTCAAGAGGAAGAAAGATTTGGATATGAAAAGAAAGCTTGAAGAGAAGAAAAGGCAGCTGTTTTCAAAGAAGTGTGAATCGAACTCTGGTCAACTGGAAAGAAAAGCAGGAAGTGACAACAGGAAAGGGAAGGAGGAGAAGAAGGATGGAACTATTGAAAAGAAAATTGAGGGAGTAGTGGAAATGATTGACATTTCTAAGTCCCCTCCCAAGGAAGAGATAGACTCCAGTATGTTGTTAAATGTATCAGCTAAGGCATCTCGTATCATTAGGCGTCATTCCTCCAGTAGTTCCTTCTCCAGTCGTAGCAGTAGCCCTGCAGGGTTGAACTGCAAGGATAAAAGAGGAAGTGGGAGTAGCAATTCGGCAAAAGAAATATCTTATGCCTTGTATGATCAAAATGAATTAGGGCAGATTACAGTGAGTCTAGAGTCATTATCTGAATTTCCTGTGAAAAGTAATGTGAATGGCAACAGACTCGGTTTTGTTTCAAGATGCTCAAATACGAGAAAAGTGGTGGCAGTACCAAGGATGAGTGCTGCGGTGAGGTTGAAACTTAACTCTGAGATGTCAAAGAATTTTCAAAAGGGTCTAAATATTGAAAATGCAAAAAACGTCTCTGCTAAATTAACAACTCCAACTAAAACTAAAAAGAGCCCAGCACCCTCAGAACAATCATTGAAGCTTGATTCACCCTATGAGTTGAAACTTCAGTCACCAAGTCAGTCACCTGGTGGTATTAAACCTCTGGATGATTTAACTGAAGTTAAAGAAATGCCTTTAATCGATGCAATTAATGACTCTCAATCTCCTAATAAGCATACTGCACCTGCGGTGCAATCAAGTTCAAATGTACCACAAATGCCAACACCTGTGAAAGGGTTAGAGCTGATCAATGGAGGGGAGCTTGCAGTATGTGTGAAGAAACTGCAGGAAAGGAAAGATGTGTCTATCACAGCTATTAGTGACTGTGGGGAGAGGAGATTAGAATTTTCTAACAGCATCCCTGCATCCAGGCCGCTGTTACCAAGTACAAGTTCTAAAACTCCTACTCCTAGTGTGGCTCCTAGACAATCAGCATCTTCACCTGGTGTTTTGGTTGAAGTAGTTCCTAAATTAAAAAAAATTAAAAATCCTAAGGCTCCATTTCTGAAGAACATAATGGGGAAGGAACATAGAATCGTGGGCTTGCCTCTGAGTCCAATTGCAAGTAAGTAGTTTCCTTGTAAATGTATTATTCTGTTATTTGTAGGTTACAGCCTCATGGTTTTAATTTGTCATTTCATTATATGCCAGTTGAATGAATATTCCCTGACTATTTCCTTTTGGTAAAAATTGTCTAGAATAAGAAGAGTTGTCTGGTATTGTGTAGCTATGATTTTTGATGCTAAATTTATAACTTCAGGGGTCTAAGTCTTCAACTTGTCTATAGGAGGAATCCTACAGGAGAAAAGATTTTCTCCTGTAGAATTCCTGTGATGCAAGCCTGGCAGGAGAAATTTTTTCTGTGAGTCAGAAGGGAAAAAATCTGTACCAAAAAAAGATTTGAAAGATGAGAAGCTCTTGTGTGTTTGGCAAGCCAATCTTTAATTACTAACCTTACTACCACATTGCATGTTTCTACACCTGGTTCTATATTTTGCGGACAATTTTGCTGTGTATGAAAGAGTTGGTATGTGTAATATTTTATAAATATTGTGATAAGTAAATTGATTCGGAATGTTACTGCAACAATTTTCCAAAGCATTTGCATTATTAGGGAGCTGGATTTCATAAAAATTACCATTGGTGGGTTAATTTCAACATGGCTATTTTTGAAAGTAGACAAAATGTGTTATTTAAGCATTCAAAGTAATTGTTATACAACAATTGAATTCAACATTGGCATTAGCTGTGCATCTAAAAGATAGCAAAGATAATTATGTGATGCAGTGGGAAGATAAGCAAACCTGTAAAAGCTGGATGTACTTCTTTTTGTTATTTATATTTTATTTCATCGGAAGTAAATTAGGCTTTTCCATCAGCTTTGTAGTTAAGAATGAAGTAAGCACTCACTGCATTCTAATTTATAACAATGGAATACACGATATTTTGAAAATACAACAAAATTTGAAAGAGAAGTGTGAAGAATATGATGATTATGACTCTCTAATACTTCAATTCCATTTGCCATTTTGGTACAGTGAATTGCATCTCTCCATATCTGATTTGATATTTTCTAATTTTCCTGTCCTCAACATCGTCCTAACATTCCTAGATCCTACTCTAATTAAAATGGTACTTTTCCGTGTCCTCTGTGTTGCTGCTGTCACTTTTGCGTTGCAAGGATTGAGTTGCTAAGGCTCATACTTTGATCTATGTCCATCATCATAGCATGGTCCTAACATTAAAAAAATCAATCTGCAAAGGTCTATAATGGGGCTCAAAGTTCCAGGAAGAACAAATCATCACAATATAAAAAGTCTCCATTAGAGAAAACTTAAAAGATGGCTTTGCACAATTTACCTGATGGATTCTTTGATGTTGTGAGTCTCCCCCTGAAGTTGATTTATGAGTATGGACTAGGACAAGGAGACATTTTCGTAGGCGATCCGCGATTCTCCTTCCTTGGGAGAAAAAGTTACAGACTTAACAAGTTACAAACTTAGCAATTTACAAACGTGGGTTGGAAGATTTTCCTCATTTGGGAAGTTCTTGAAGTGCCATTTTTTAATGAATGAGTTATAGGCTTTGGCCCCTAGATATGTTAAATGGCATGTAATATGCTCAACTCAATTCAAAGGTTAAATAGTTTTCATCAAAGTATTGGCTTAAGTTCTGAATGATCTCTCTGTCACATTCCTCTATCCTATTCCTGCCCCTTCTACGTTAGCCTAACATTCTCCCCTCTATCACAGTCTTTAAGATCCCCTTGCTGATCAATATGCCCTTCATCCATTTTTACTGCCTCCTAATGATTTCTCGCCACAATCCCATCTCCTCGCCCACCATACCTGGCACTTCCTCATTTATTTACCTTTTGGTCCATTTCACCTTCTCCTTCCTTCTCCACTCCCACATTTCAAAAGCCTCCAACCTAATTATAGCATTCTGCTCCAGTGACCATGTTTCTATGCCAAAATAATTATGCTCCATATCAAAGTTTTTCACATGCCTTTTCTTAACATCATTACTCAATGTCCCTGTCATCAATTCTCCCCTCTTTGTGAAAGCATCTTTGCTTAGTGCAGTTCTTTGCCTTCATCCTTACTTAATACTAAGCTGCCTTGAGATGTCATTAATCTCTCTCAGAGCATAATGAGGTCACGTTATAGAGGTTTTGCAAACAAACAATCTGCCCTTTGCAAAGACTGGTAGCTAATTGCCACCAGCCTCCAGTCTTTCCTGAGACTGTCTCAAACCCAGCCAGAGAAACTGCTGCTTATCTGTCTATCCAGGAAAAAATAAGTACTACTCCTTCAGGGACAGACTGTATATTTTCTCTCTCCATTTCCCATATTATACTTCTAATTTCCCTCACCATAACATCATCCTAAAATTCCAAGTCCATTTTCTTACAGTTCTTGCAGTCTTCTTCTGGGCTGCTGCTGTCGATTTCACTTTGCAAAGATTTCGTGAGATGATGAAGATGGAATCCTTGCCTCTCGTCACCTGTCTGTCCACAGAAATAGATGCACTACTGACTACCTTTTGTTTGTCTTCCTCCCTCAGACCTATCTTGCAATGCCGAGCTACCCTGAGTAATTATTGTTGCTCCTGTCAGCAAAGTTATAGAAGTCAGCCGAACACACAATCCCTTCCACCATGTTAACGTTGGAGTCCAAAGGCAGTGAACAGATAATTATTAACAAAGAAATGTAATTATAGCTACAGTGCAATTTTTATAGGTAATAATAAAAATAAGATGTACCTGTATAGTAGTGGTAGCAATAATTTTAAAACATAAAATAAGGGATTACATTTTTCTTTGAGATTATTAAAAATGAAAAAGTGAACTTAATAGGTTTTTACTATTTTTGCAAGAACTCTTTAAAATTAGTTTTGGTAAGATAATATTTTATCATTTTTGTTTTTTCCTTAGTATTCAAGCTTGAAGAGTTAAATTTGCCAGAGTTTAAAACAATTGAAATTTATCAAAACATTAAAATTTTATGAAAAAAAAGGGACGAACACATTTTATGAAATAGCTTTAGCTGCCAAGAAAAAGATTATGCACAATTTATCTTTTTGGTTTTTCTCTAACTGCTCAAGATTGCAATGCAATAGTTCAAAGCTTTATCATATATCTTATATTTACATTCATTGTTGATATAGGCTCCAATTCTATCCAATCGGAAAATTACCTCAGATAAGGAAAGATTTAACACACATAATAAATCAAACTAACATGCTTAGTGAACTGTGTTTTGGCATAAGAATCTTTCTTACCTGTGCATTTACTGAGCAGTGGGGAAATCATGTAAGCACTTTCGTGCAGCATAGCACTTCATAATACTCTTTCTATCTTACCATCAAAATCTAAATAGTGGCGTGCAGTAAACTCTACATACTGCTGAAAGAATTTCCATTTTCCCTAAATAGTTATTCACTCTTTTCCCTCATCCGTGTTTTACTCTACAGCCTGCTGATACTCCTTCCTCGTCATTACTGTTTATGCCTCTAAATTCCATTTCCTAACATGTCGGACCTGCCTTATCTTTTTTAATCAAATGCTACACTTCATGAGCACAAAATAGTGATCAGAGTCTGCATCCGTTCCTGAGAAACTGCTATTTGATAACGGTGTTCCTAAATCTGTGCCTAACCGTAATATAATCTAACTGATACCTTTCCGAGTCACCTGGCATTTTCCATGCATATCTATGATGATTTTTTGATGCCTAAACCAAGTATTGGTGATGACTAACCCCTGTCTCCTGGAGAATTCAATTGCTTTCTCCCCACAGTCATTCCTCGTACATAAACCAAAGTCCCCACCTCATCACCATCAGGAAAAACTGCAAATGTATTAAATTCTTTCTTCTTTCTTACTCTTTCCCATAGGGTTAGTCCATTTTGAAATAGAGTTGAAACTGATTCTTAATCTACGAAGTAATTGTTGCAAATGATGTTGCGATTACTACCTTTGAAATTTTTTAGTGAATGACACAATTATGATGAATGAAACAGTTATGAAATTGAATGATGTGATGAATGAAATTATGAATGAAACAGTTATGGCTGAATTAGAAGCTCTTTTATTTCCTGTACCCAATGATTATATTCTGTATAAAGGGTAAGGTATTTTTTATAGTATATGCACCAAATTCTCGGGTGCGAGTGGGGATGGAGAGTACGGATGGGCAGTGTTAGGAAGAGGTGTAAGGCAGGGTTGTCCAGTATCACTGGTGCTGTTCAATGTCTATGTGGAGGAAATGATTACAGAGGCATAGGAAGAACTAGTGTTAGGAATGTAAATCTGCAGGGAATTCATAAAATCACTTATGTTTGCTGATAACTAAGCTCTAGTTAGTCAGTCAGCCAAGGCGTTGCAAGCATTGGTGAGTGAGCTGGAAATTCTGTGTGATAGATATGGGATGACAATCAATATAAATAAAGCAAAGGTTATGTGATTTGCCGGAATGAGAAAGGCTAAGCTTAACAGTAAAATAGGAGGGCAAAAACTAGAGCAGGTGGAACAGTTTACGTATCTCAGAAGTGTTTTGGACCAACATGGTCAAAGTAGTAGGGACGTAAGGAGAAGAATTGCACTAGGCAAAGAGGCTTTTACAAGGAGAAGAGAATTGATGACAGGGATGTTGAGTAGTTGTTATAAGAAAATGCTCAGTATGTCAATTTACATTAATACTTAGTATTTCAATGCTAAGATTTTTTTTCCATGTTCCTCTCTTTTTATGCTCATTTAATCTTCAGCATTCTCTCCAGCATCATGTTTCAAAAGCTTCTATTGTTTGTTGGTCCATGTTTCCATGTTTCTCATCTGTAGAATCCTATGCTCCATGCAAATGTTTCCACCAACCTTTACCTTGTTTGCAATCCTAGGTTGTTTGATTATAGTAGTTATATCTTTTTCATGAATGCCTTTTTAGCTTCAGCTCTATTTGCTTCATGTTGATTGAGCTTCTTCCATCCCAAACTATACTGCTGCCCAGATAGATGAAGAATTTCACTTGCTGTAGTTTCACCTCTCAAATTGTGATATCTTCAGCTTTTCTCTTCCACATGCTAGGATTTTTTTTATTGTTAATGCTCATATTATAGTCTGGAAGTACTTTTTTCCAGAGCGTACAGATTTCATTTTAGGTCCCTTTGCATTTCTGCTACTACTGAAACATCATCTACGAGCCAGAGCATATTAATCTCTTTCATTTACCTTGATTCCTTTGAAGTCCAATTGTCGTGCATCTTTTATTGCCTCTTCTAGATATATGCTAAATAGTGCTGGCAAAGATATTCCATCTTTGTTCATTTCTTTAATTATTTTGGATTAATCTTTAATTATTATTGTTGCATTGTGAATAAATGTCGATTCTATGTAGAGATGTGGATATGTCCGAAAAATCAATATCAGAGACGTCAAGTTATGTTTTGATTTCTTATGTTGTGAAATTTGGTATACTCTTTGAAAAGACAGCGAGAAAAGCCGTAACAATTGAGTTGTGAAAATTACATTTTGTTCCTAAAGTGCATGACAGACAATTAAACTACTAATTACGAATAAACCAAACTGATTTAATTGATATCTCTGTGAGCAGCAGGGAATTTCAATGATGTCCCATACGTTAACTTCCTGTTATTCCTAGTTATTGATTATATTCGGAACTTAAAATCATCTGTCGTTGTCGGCAGTTTCAAATTTTTCAAATGAACCCATGAACCTGTGCAGTTAGGAATGAAATGCCTGTAAATGCCTAAGGTTTGATTTAAAAAGTACTCTCCTGCTTGACCAAACAATTTGACATGATTTTGTCACCATGTTTAATAATTAACTAACATAGATATCTTCCTTTAATTTTCTGAATAATAAAATTTGACATTTGGCTATGCTATTGTATTTCTCAAATTTGTTTTGTTATTTTTCTATCGGAAATTATGATAGTGAAAATCATTGAAACTGATAGGGTATTTCTTCGAACACCAACAAATGTCAAAAAAGCAAATGTATGAATGACTATTTCTTTTAGTGGTATGTAAAGTTTTGCAACATATGTTTAGCAGGTAATCTCTGTATTTGTTCCCTATATTGTAAAGCAAGCTGTGATATTTTTGGTGACGTAAAACACAAATAGTTCTGCATTTTCTGGATTGGATTGAATTGGAATGAATGCCTAGTGTACTGTACATTTTTATAGAATTGATTTAACTTCTGTGTGACAGTAAGAGCTTCATCTCTCTGTCACCCATTCTTTGCTGGAAATCTGCCTAATTTTTTGCTGATACATGCACATTCAGGGACCTTATAAGGAATGGGAGAGTTCACTGCATAAGAAGGGGATTTCCTTTCCTCACATTGTCTGGGGATGTAACTCTTCGTGTAGGTTACCATAAAAAGAACATATACTAGCTCTCAATTATGAATATGCACACCTTCCTTTTCTATCATTTTTATTAAAGCCCCCAGAACAATATCACAGATGAATTTGGTTCCCGAACCAAAAGAATCTTACAACTACCACTTTAGCCTTCGTGTCAAGTTATATCAGGTTTCCAAGATGACAATGGGAAAGTCACTGCCTTATACCGATAAAGCAATGAATTTTAGATAGTCGTTGACTTATTTGTTGCATAGTGAAACTATGTATTTGTTTGCCATAAGATAAATATGGAATTCCTCAGACTAATAAATGCAAATGAAACAATAATGTGAAAGTACGTAGAGTACAAAGTTGTAAATTTTAAAACACAATTTTTATTAACAATTTTTGGTTTGGTTAAATTAAAAACTTTTAAGAAAGCCGAGGTATTTCAAGCTTGTATTTTTCAAAAATACATCAAAGTTATAAAGCATTATCTTCACAAATGTAATTATATGAACATTTCTGACTTTCATACATTAACTCTTGCAATTCAAGTTGTTCCATTTTTTTTTTTTTTTAAGATAAACGTAAGTTGAATATCGAAAATGTAATTGGTATATTATTCTAGAAAATGGCTCTAGTCAGTTTGATGGAAAGTTGAACTGTCTATAATCAATTTAATTCATTAAAAAAATAGAATGTATAATTTCTTATATATGAATATGCCTTATAAAGTGAATTGTAAAATTTGGGATTAAGGATGTTTGGCCATAGTTTTGGAATCTCCGTCTGCCGTAGTACAGAAATGTGCACCTTTTACTAATTTTGGCATGCCTAACAGCTGTCATATTTGTGATATATATATTAAAAATTTACTTAATTGTTAAGCTCATGAAGAAAATAAGCTTTTTCAAATAATCATTCTTGAAAAAAGTATTTGGTGGAATGGAGCTGTATTTTGGAATTTTGAAGCGTACATATTCTGAATTTCACTTTGTAGATATTATTGTTATAGACCAAAGGGAACAATTTTATTTGGCATAGTATTGACCACTTCTTAAGAAAGTTTATGTTAAAATACTGCAGTGAATGTGTACCTCCCGATCCTCCAAAAGTAACTGAATTTTTCAAATGTATTGTGGAGGATTGGGAGGGTGCGGTTGCTAACGTACTGGCTTCCCACATAGAAGGCCCTGGTTTGAATCCTGGTGGGGGCAGATATTTTTCAGTGGTGTCCTGATCCGTACTTGAAATGATTTGTGGAGGGCACTTTGAGTGAGTACGCCGTTCATCAAATGGGATGTAAAGCTCTGGGCCCCTTGGCACCTTTCGTTAAGAGTAGGCTAATGCCGACGCCGGGTTTCTCTCCACCCTTCATCCTTTCCTGTCCATCTCTAACGGCGCAAATAACCTCAGCTGTCAGTTACCTCCTCTAAAAACTACTACTGCTACTAATACTCAGTTGATTTTATGTTTCATAGAACTAGTATTAATTCAGTATAAATAGGCATTTGGTCAAGATCTGTCTCAAATGCAACTTAAAAGTATTTCCTGGTGTAAATATAATGTCACGCCGTTGTTCCTACATTTTAGTATATTTTATTTTTGTTATAGGTTACAACAGTGTGATCAAAAGCCTGGAGAATGTTGCTCAGAAACATAAAAAGAGAGCAAATAATAAGATTGGCCGGCCATTAGATTCCAAAGAATCGTTTCGACAGCGTTCAAGTGGTCGTCAAAATGCAGGGACATATAATTATAAGGAGATATGCCTTCGCCGTTATGAAAATTTTGTCCAGGTCATATTGACTCCAGGATCCACCAAGATGAAGAACAGTCTCAATGTTCAGGTTTGTCTAATTTTTAATGACATTGGATATTGTATCACCTTTCGTTTCAGCATCTCAATTTTTGTGACCAGTAAATTTGTTTTAATTTCTTCTTCTTTTAATATGCAAGGAAATGTTTCTATTACAGGTGCTGCATGAATTCCGAGATGCACTGCAACAACTGCGTAGGGATGAATTTTGTCGTGTAGTACTGGTAACCTCCACTGGAAGTACGTTTTGTCAGGGATTGGACCTTCATTCATTACTTCACACCAATATAGAGCGTCGTAAGAAGGCTGCCCAAGAGCTCTCCGAGGCATTAAAGTGAGTGTGGTAGTATAAGTGAAAAATGGCGAATGGCATTGAAATAGAAACATTTTTCAACCCATTACGGCTTCATGAAACCCCTAATGTGCCATAACCAAAGATATCGTTTTTAAATTTTACTTTTATATGCTATTTTCAGTGAGCAATGTGATTAAATAAATGAAGTGTGTTGTTCAGTTATTCATTCAATACCCTGTTACCTCGATTGCAATTATTTTTATACTATTCTTCCAATTCATTTTATTTGAATCTTTCAATTAACTAGGCCTTTTCTTCCTAGGGAGTTCCTTCGAGTATTAGCTATGTTTAATAAGCCTATTGTGGCTGGAGTTCATGGTGCTGCTGTTGGTCTGGGTGTGACAATGCTGCCATTTTTTGATGTTGTGTATGCCAGTGACAAAGCTACCTTTCATGCACCATATGCACGTCTCGGCCAAATCCCAGAAGGTGCTGCTGTGCTGACTCTTCCACTTATGCTGGGAAATGCAGTGGTTAGTGCACATATTTTGATTTAATTCATAAAAGCATGACATGACAAAACTGTAGACCCAGTAAAGAATCTTGTAATTGCGTGCTTTTTTAAAATAGCATTATTGCACACTGAATGATTATGCCACAGTCAGCAAGCTTATCTGGCTCAAAATCTGCACTTCTGTGAAAACTCATGATCTTCACCATGTCTTTACCTTTAGTTCTATCCAAATAATTTCTGTAAATTTGTTCAGACCCACTTCAGATGTTATTAAGGAGATTAGCTTATTTAGAGGATCAGTAACTTTGCAAGGTTGTTTATTAAGTGGGATGTTGAAGTACTTCATTTATTATTCTGTTTAAAATAACATTGCCTTTTATTTCTGTAAATTGAAATGAATTATTTTTCACCGTTGAGTTGGGCTTGAGAGAATAAGTTTGGCCACCACTAATGATTCTTCAAGTGTCCAAATCGATCCACCCTACCAGATGTAGTTGAAAAGAAAAGGGGAAAGGGAAGAGATCAAGATGGTGTTGCAAGAAATAGTATCAATATTTTTTCTTAGCTGTCCCCTTTACCAATGGATGGAAACAGTGTTTAAAATTTAGTTGTGTAGTTAACCATGCATTGGTGATTGAGATTATTTGAGGGGCTGTAAGAATTGTGTGTCTTAGATTGTGCAGCATCTTATGCAGTAACATTTTAAATGGGCTCTGCTCTAAAAGGGTTGTCTGAAAAGTTCTCAGCCTGATGATGGCATTGACAATTTAGGTTTTCAATAAACTGGAAGTGCTGCAAAGTACTAGTCTACAGCTGCAATGGCCTCTTGTTTGGACGGCAAATTTTGGCCAGTTCGGAAACTTTCCAGTTTTTGGAAGAGGTAGATGTAAAAGAGAGCCAAATCTGGGGAATAGGGTGGATGTTCCAGCCCTTCCTAGAGCAAATCCCTAAATTTTCCAATTTTCAAGACACTTAAGTGGGCAGGCGCATGGTCGATAGAAAACAGTTTTTGTAGGCCGGGTCTTCTTTCACAAGAAGAAAATAACTCTTTATTTTTCGTAGAGTGCACCAAACATAGGGGTATGGTTGCACTTTTTGGACATTCTTCAAGGGTTTCATCTTGGAGGCTTTCAGGACTATGTTAAAACTCGGCTATCCATTTCTTCTTGGTGGAAATTGAAGGAGAAGAGTCCCTACACACATTAACAATCCTTGAATGAATTTCCATTAGGAGTTGTCCTTTTACAAAAGACTTATTTTACCATTTCTAAAAACACATGCACTGCCACTGATTCGAGTTCCTGCCTACAGCAAACTGCTGGATAGAATGGTTTGCAATTTCACCTGAGATCTACTCACAGTTGAGTCAACACGAGGGAAAAAATCATCCGAGTAGTAATGAAGTTCTATGGGCATGGCTGAGAATTTTTCGTACAACCCTTGTCTTTTTGACCAATAGTTACACTACAATAAATTTACACCAGCAGCATGCAGATACAATATGTATAGCAGCATGCAAGCAAGAACTATAGCCCCATATGATGAGATAGATGAATGACTTAGGCCGTTCACATGTGTGCATAAATGCTACTGAAACCAATTTTTTAAATGGGTGGATCCTACCACCAATTTAGGGGAGATTGCATTTTGTGGTTGCATCTCATGATACCCATTTTTAATATTCGTGCTCCCATGTAATGCATTTAATCAAATGTCCCCTTGTTACAATTTTGGCCGAAATTCTTTTCTGAGCAGTTCTCTTTTGGTCTGCTGAATATTTTTTATTCATGTTGCTCATGGCCTTTTTCAATCATAACAATGCACCCATATGAAGCTATATTTTTTAACTTACTGAAGTATGATCTGGAGTTAAATCTTTTCGAAATATTTCCAAGAAAACTAATGTATATTTCCTCTGTGAAAACATTGTAAACATTACCACTGGAAATTATTATCCATTTAGAAGATGATAAACGTATGCCTTACAATTTGAATATAAATTGTTTAATTTGTACTCTAGTATGATTTTATGATAGTTATGTTCTTGTAATGTGTTGTCTCTCCATCAAGGTGCTTTGACACATTCTTGGATAAATGACCCATTACTTCACATCTAAAATTTATAAGGGAAACAACTTTACATTATAACTAAATAAGAAATAATACATTAGATTTTGCATTTGTACTGGTTTCAGAGTTATTTATTTGCTCATATGACAATTTGTTTTCAGTTGCAAGTGGTGTTATATAAATGGGATTTCACTTGACTCAATTAAAATAATGACCCATATTTGACTACTTATAGCTAATTCTGTTTAAAATTTGTCACTTGAGTATTAATTGTTACTTCAATCTGATAAATAGATCCATCAATGCCTGGTTTCTTTAAGCATAATGAATTTTTAGAGAATTGTTCTAACGGAGATACGAGTGAAGAAAGTAGTACATATATAGTCTTTCATAGCTGGTTATTAGGGAGGTGACTGACAGCTAAAATCGCTCTCCATAAAGCACTTAAAGTAAGGATCAAGATACCACCGAAAAAATGTTGCCACCTCTTGGACATGAGCCTGGGCCCTCAGGTTAGGAAGCCAGTATATTAGCTACGACAGCGTCCATCTAGTCTTTCATTCTGGGAAAAATTATGTTTTATGACTTATGAATTCTTTATGGTAGGAATGAAAACTTAAGTTTTTCTGAGACAGATGTGGCTTAATAATTTATTGTCTGTATTTTGATTTTGTTTTAGAGTTGTTTAATTGTCTATTGCCAATGTTTCTTTACTGTATATTTCAGACAAGTGAGCTGTTATTTGGGAGTAGAAAGCTCACTGCCAGTGAAGCACTTCATTATGGCTTGGTTACCCGAGTTTTTTGGCCGGACACATTCCAAGAAGAGCTTATTCCAAACATTAGAGCCATGGCAACTCAATCTTCGCAGGTAAGACTATCTAATATAATTTTATTGGCCTAAGAGAGTTGGAAAGGTAAATTTTGTTTAAAGAACCGTGAAGGCCAGAGGCCTGTTTGGTAAGTTACAGATATCGCATAATTTGGTGAATAAGCAAAGGTTTGAAGTCTCAAAAAAATGAAAACTCTTCCCTATAAATTCCATAGTATTTCAAGCCGAGTGCAAAAATGAAATCACTGAATTGTGAATAAATGGATGTGGGAATCATGTAAATGTAGTCTTTTATTTGGTGGAAGTGACTCTCATTTTGCATTAACTTATTTTAATTTAGTACCTGTTTATTATCACATATATATCCTATATTCACATCACATTGATATCCTCTTTATTCCTGTGATAATGACATTTTTCTCTTTAAAATTTAAACTGAACAATTAATAGTGTAAAGTATGGTTTAAGTTCATGCTTTTTTTTCATGTACAGTAAACTCTTGATTATCCATGTGCATATTATCTCTTTTGTAGATTTTCCATGCTAGTCTCTTAGCAGCTCCTTGGAAATTTTAATAAAATTACAATGGTTAAGATAATTAAAATGCTTTGAAATTTTGATATGCTTTTTAAAAAATACAAGTTTGAAATACCTCAGCTTTCTTAAAAGTTTTTTAAATTTAAAATGATCAAAAATTGTTGTTAGTATTTAATGTTTTAATTTAAGTATTATTATACTATCCATAATTTCCCATTATCGGTTCCCTCACGTCAATTAGCCCTCGGAATTCCATATTTTCATTAAGGCAAACAACTACATAGTTTCACCGTGCAACAAATAGTCGATCACTATCTACAATGCATTGTTTTAATTGATATAATATGTTGAATATGTGAGTACACTTAAGCTATCCTTCAGTAAAATTCATCCTTCACCAGTCATTTGTTTTTCCTGCCTATTCATCAGTTTAGCTTTATGAGAAAAATATGTTCAGCTATTCACTTTGTGGTAATTCTATGTTCTGGAAATCTATAATTCTACCTTTTTAAAAGAAATTACTCTACATTCCTAAAAAAACTCTAATTAATCACAGGGAATGAAAGAGGAGAGTTTCCATGTGTATTCCTTTATATCACAACTAAATATATTATAAGGTTATTTTGGTCATCCATGTCTATTGATTATTTATGCTTTATCATACATCCATTAGCATGAATAATGAAGAGTTCACTGGATTTTGTTCATGAATGCAAAAATTGTTGGGCCTGTTGTTTACTATTTGGTATAGACCACATTTACCCTTTAAGAAGAAATATTTGTGTTGGTGCAAGCAAGGTACCATAGAACCAAATCCATTGCTTTAGTCATTTCCTCTTAAGTGATAGCCAAATTGCTACTTTTTTGTTTATATCCTAGGTGAACAGTACTGCTTTCTGGTCAAAAATACTGATATGCAGGTAGTGTTTTAAATTTAATTATGTGTATTAGAATGGAGATCAGTTGAATGTTTCGAACAAAGTTGGGTACAATTAAATGAAGAATACAATGTATCTTTCCACTGTCTTTTATTCACGTACAACCAGTTTCAATGCTCAAGCGTCATCATCAGGTCAACGTCATCATCAGGTCAACCAAACTACATGAATAAAAGACAGTGGAAAGATACATTGTATTCTTCATTTAATTAAAATGAATTTCCACTAAGTTGGGCCGGGAACAATTGAATGAAGTTGGGTATATTAAGGTAGGTCGCCGTAGTACAGGGATAGAGTGTTGGACTACTGACTGGAGGGCCGTGGTTCAATTCCCGGGCACACCTCTCTGGACACCCTCAATTCCACCCCAGTCGTGTAATTTTTCGGGTACCAGATCTTCTTGGAAAACCATAGCTGGCACAGGAAAAGGAACTGTCGCCCCTGCACTGATGTGTAAATATAACGTGCGGTTGAGCTTAGTATTGGGTGAACTCTACCGTCACCTACCAAACTGACCTTTGGGTTGATTACTGTGTTTATGGCTTAGGTATCTAAAGCTCATTTCAATGCTGTCAAAACGCTATTAGAGAAAAGAACTAATCTTTATTGCTAAGATTTCATTATATTACATGACTTGGGGGTAATAAATATTCCACGTTGATTTATTATGTTGAACCATTATTATTAACACAGAACAGTTTTTAAACTAAGGAGCACCTCCCTGTTAAATATACAAGCATAGGGAAATTAAATATATTATCTTTACAATGCTCTAGATACTGAAGCTATTTCCTAATATGCCTCACAAAATTTGTGCAGTAATAGTAAAACCTATATGTAACAGAAGTGGCTGCTTCATGTATTATTGCTCTTATAAAAGAGAGTTACAGACATACTCTGCTTTTCTCGTGTATATGTTTTACTGAAAGACATTTTTCTTTGTGCATTGCCTCTAGGTTGTTAAGTGTGGTTTCCTATTTAATGAACCTGAAATCTAAGTTAATTGATATCACTTTCCTTTTAGTTATTCACATGTTACAAAAAATAATTTTATCAGCTCAGCAGTTTAAGCAACAATTTTTTATCCATGGTTGTCAAATTACCTTTACCATATTGTACATTAGATTTTTTCATGTAAAATAGGTGCTTTCATGTTCTTTTTAGCAGAATAAATTATGCTTCTCAACAGAATAAATATGATGGTTGCATCATACGTATGGAGAATACGGCATATTGTTATTACTTCTTATCCAACTCAGTTTGCAAACTGCTCTGTATGCAGTTCCAGAAAAGAAGAGTTCTGAAACATTAACTGGAATCCTTGGATGTTGTGTGACACATAGGTATCCAATCGGGCATGAACATTGATAATATGATGCAAAACTCTCTGCGTTTACATGGCCACAGAATTCTCTTGGTTGGCATCGTTTCAGCTGTAAAAAACAAAATACTGTGATTAAAGAGGGTGAGGTTGATGGTTAGTTCATGGATATACACTAATGTCATATAACTTAATCCTGATGCAATTAACCTATGAGCCCAAATACTTGTGCTATTACATGTAGATGGCGAGATAATGTTAAGTTTCAGAATATCACATTGAAATGAAAATTGAGTTGCACCGCTTACATGATGCTTTTTTGGTTAAGTTAGCGAACCATTCAGCATTTTTAAACTGACAATGCTTGGGCCCTAGTTAGTCACTTATTATACACTGGCATATTGCATTGTACTTAATTATTTTTAATTAGCCATTCAAGTTATCTGTGGTGTACCCACAAGCTGATATCGAATAATGAATGGTTTACTAGGAGAGTAGGGTTTGTTGTAGTGTAGTGATCAAAATCCCATAGTCCGGGCTTGGCAAGTACCTTGTACATTTTCCAGCGTGTCACTTTGACAAGACAGCTTATGGCGACTCTTAAGCTTGACCTTGAATTCATTTATCCTTAAATGTAGTACAGTATAATGGAGATAATTGTGTTTTGAACCCAGCCATGGTATTGAACATAATATCATTTGTTACTCATTTGCAATACCTCATCAGATGATTTCAACTGCCTTAATAAATATATTGACATGGTAGCACATTTTTATTGCTAATTAAAAGTAAATCTTGGTCTCATACTTGGCTTAGATAGTTGTACTGTGTGTTCTGAATTTCCTCATGTAAGCGATAGCCGTTGTTTGAATTTTGCTATGCTAGATACAGCCTAACACCACTAATAGAGCTGCTTTTTCGTTATAGAATGGCATTTTGGCATGAAACTAATTCCTCCCAAATTTGTTTTCATTATTTAGTACTGTGACAGGTTTATGTAAAACTATAATATAATTTCGACAGTGTCTGCTCCTTAGCTGGTAATTGCAATTTTTAGTGCCATTTAGTATCTGATTTTGATATTAAATTTTCCACAGAAATTTAGATATGCTATTGCATTCATTGTTATTTGCTTTAGTCTGCTGCTTGTGCTAGTAACACAATTTTCAATGGTTGAGAAGGAAGCTTGCATGCTTATAAAGTGTAGTTACTTCCATCCCCCTCCACAGATTTGTAATTAGTGCTTTGAATTGAAACTGTGACTCGGTGAATCTTAATTTATTTGTGGACAACTAAGACTCAGCAAGCTTTAATATAAAGCTATAAGCATTGACTTAGCTAGGGCATATGCTATAATTTTTTATACCTGAACAAACAAATGCAAGATACTCACTGGTGTGCATGTGTAGTAATCACTAGCATCCACTGTACCGTTTCCATTGTCAGTTAATATTCTCCGCTGATATTTCCAGTATCGTGACTGTGGACACTTGCAATTGACAGTGGCATGCAATGAAGAATAATCATTGAGATGAAATCTTCGCTCTTTTCTTGTGGTTGGTCTAGGAGAGTCATCAGAGGATGCCTGCATTCTAATTCGAAGGGCTGCTTGTTTTGGCTGGCATTGTGGCATTCTTCTAATATTTTGGCAAAACTAAGAAAAAGAAAAAATAATTTTAATTGATTACTACCCTGCAACTTTAAACTTGAGACTATATCCTTCCAAAATATACCTTAAACGGTAGATTACCAATGATAACAGGACTATTAAGTTTTATTTCACATGAGGCCAAGGTATTAATCAGGATCATCAACAAAAGGATGAGGAAAAGAGCAAAGGAGTACTAAAGAGAAGATCAGTTTCAGTTTAGAAAGAGTATAGATATTCCTGATGCCATAGCAGTAATAACTAATATAAAGGAACATAAGATTACTCACTGAATGTATTTGTAGATTTTAGGTGTCCAACAGGGTTAGCTGGGTAAAATCAGGGTGCATACTGCACAGGCACAGATAGCAAATGGAGAGTAGGATGGGCAGTGCTAAGCAAGGTAGCAAGTCAGGGATATCCATTATCACATGTTCTTTGCAAAATATATATGGAGGAAATGGTAAGGGAAGTGCTGGGGTAAAAGTAAGTGGGCAGCTCTTCAAATTTGTCAGATTTGCAGATAAATATTATAGAAAATAGATTATAAGAAATAGATATAAGAAAGAATATAGATTATAAGAAAATAAAGATGATAAAATTCTCAATAAATAGAAAGGTTAAGTTGAATATTAAAATTAGGGGACATAAACAGAAATAAGTAAAATGGTTTACCTATTAAGGAAGTGTTTTGGATGGCTGTGCAGAGTGGTGGAGACATAAAAAGAATAATTCCATCGGGTAAAGAAGCATTTACAAAGAGGCTGTAGTTCATGGCAAGCACCTTTAGATGTGAATAAAGGACTAGTGAAAATGTTAATATGCAGCTTATTTTTATATGACTCAGAAACTTAGTCATTGAGGCAGCAAGATAAGCATTGAATGAAGGTCTTTTCAAATGTGGGTGTGGAGAAGAGTAGATAAAATAAAATGGTCTGAAAATTTTAAAAAATGATGTAGTTCTAGGCATTGTATTAGAAGAAAAAAGTTTGTTGATTCTAAGCAGGCAAGACTAGTGAATGCAAGAGGTACTGAGAGGCAAATTGAGTGGTGAAGATTTGGGGGAGAATGTTGAGAAAGTGAGGCAGAGGGAGGAAAAGAATAGGAATTATGGATGGAATTAAGGGTGTTATAAAGTATGCCAAGCGAAAGAATAATATACTATATTCTACGTGTAGCATGGAGTCTAAGAATATTTATTGTCATGTTAGTTAAGCTTTAGGTAAGCAGTTCAGATTTTTTTCACACCCAATAATGGAAAAACATGTCCTGACCTCCTGCCTATCATGGTTTCTATCCATCTGTACAATCTTAAGATGAGGTATAGATCCCCACCCTCTACTCTCTTTCCAATCTCTACACCTGTTTTAGCCCAACTAATTGTTATTTCCATCAATTTTGGAGTTTTCCTTTCTTGTTAAAAAAAATATTTTTGTGGCATAAGGAACTCTCCATCCAGGTAATGTCTGGAAACCCAGTGTGAGTACTGTCTGGTTATGGTGTGTGTTAGGTGGGTAAAAAATGAAAAGCATTTAATAGCAATACTCTAATAATTTTTACAATTTAGTCATGCGGTTAGGGTGTGAACTCATCCCTGCTGGAAGTTGATGTGGGCTTCAGAACTCTTAATTCTTATGCCCAGTCGTACATTTTATTTTGTTATAATACTCAGATAATTTTTTTTAATAACAGGAAAAAATTAGTTTACAAAATATGCAATTTGATAGTAAAATGGCTCCTAAATTTAATTTGAACAAAGAGTAGGAATGTCCCTGCTACTCTTACCTTGCAGATAATCAATGCAGTCATTATCCTTGATGGCAAATAGCAATGAGTTGTGCTGTATGTTTGAAGAACTGCGTATCTGTAAAATCATCTTATTATTTGTGTAAATTAAATTTCTGAAACCTATGTGTAAATGATTTATCAAATTTCATAGTAAATTTTGCCAGTCAATTGTATTTTTCTGCAACCGACATTTTTTTTCCTAATGACAAGTAAATTGATGCTCACCTCTTGTCATTTATTGTATTCAACAACTGACTATTGACTATAAGTTAAAATATTGTGGTCAACTATTGTATTCATTACTATTTCCAAATTGCAATTCTGATGAAGCCCATGGATGAATTTTATGATACAAAATTCACATTCAATATTGCCAAGTTGTGTTCACCCTTTGTATTTATTTAAAATCCCATGGAGCTAAGCCATAATGCTAAGTATCTTCCAATATTAAATGCAGCCCAACTGTAATTTGCAATTAGTTTAGAAATTACTATAGGTGTAACTTACGCATAGTTGTCACCACTATAATCATCTGTATCCTTTCCTTAACTAAATAACAGCCTCACAATTAAGTCTAACCAATCTAACCTCATAACTAAGGGCATTTGGAAAGTATTCTTTTATATATTTATTAATTTTAACAGGATTGCTTCCTTTTCTTAAAATGTGTAATAAAATTGCTTCAGTAAAAATACCCAGGATAAAGCATATCTTAATTAAAGCCAGTTGGCTTGCTGGTTGATCAATCTGGATGACTTAGTAAGGAAAGAATAAGAAATGTGCTCTCAGTGTCAGCAATAAGTGCAGAGCCTGTAACCAGCAGAGGATGAGTACAATTTAAGCACTTGCTTTTGAACTAGTGAATTCTGCTCAGCATCGTTTATTTCTATCCAAATCGTTAGCCATGTGCAAACTCCAAATCATTCAATGCATACACTTGCCTTGACCTGTGAGCGGTTGTTAAGTGACATGGTGCGATCACGTGTGTACATAACCCCTTTTAGGGTGCCAGGGAATTCTATTTCATCAGGATCCACAATCATGGGTGCTGGAGAATTTGTCGTGTTGATTGATGGTCCTCGTGGACTCCATCGCCATGGACATTCCTGACGATCTGGACAGCGACAAAGACGGTGAACTAGTGGTGGTTGCCAAAACCGTTTATGAACAATGCTGCAAATAGCAGCATTTTCCCCATCATTTGTGCAGGTTTCCAAATCTCGCTCACTTCTTGCCTGAGGTAGAAATGTTTAGGAGTTATTAATTTAAATGATAGACTCTCAATCACTCAATAAACGTGCTAGCATCACATAAAAACTTGGAATGAAAATTCCTGAAATTTTTTCTTGACAATTATTTTTAAAATTTCCCACCCATACATATTAATACTACTTCGATTTTCTATCTATCATTTAGATATTTCCAAAAAGGATTATAAACTCTGCTTCTTTATGTACACTCTGGTAATAACTAAGAATGATAGAAACTCTAAACATATATCATTATTGATCATGTAATTTTCTTAGTTTTGAAATAGGAAATAGTTTCTTCATTTAAAAGCTAAATTTGGAAAAATTAACTTCTGTAAATGTCCCATAATTTTATGTGTTTTGATAAAAAGTATATATTTTAATGGTACCAGTGGCTAGTGAAGGGATTGCTAACCAGTGAAGACAGCCAAAATTTTATATAACTTTACATTGGTTTCAGAAGGGCATTGTTGCCTGGTCCAGTGTGTTGAAATCTAATTCACATTTTTATGGGTGTTTTGCATTTTCCTGTGGTTACAATAATCATTATGATAGAGCTTAAAACCCTTAGTCATGTGGTAATGCTATAAAATACTTAAAATATACTAGTACCAGCTTCATGAGCCAATGTGTGAAGTATATCAAGTGAATGTATCAAATATATCAGGTGTAGTAAGTATTTTTCAGGTGCCATTGCCATCCCTAGCTCTTTCAAGATATCTGTCAATTTCCCAGGGAACCTAGGCTCATCTGTAATCTATAAAATGGCGGAAATCGAAGAAGCTGGTGATGCAATAGACTTGGGTAACATGTAAATTATTTTGTGATATCATACTCGAGATTGAATGTGGTAAATTTTGACCTAGTAAGGGGAGACAGCATCTTCAGATAAAGTCAAAGACCTTACCTGACCCTGGTAGTGAAAATCCGCTTCCTGCAGTTGCGTTATGATACCCGTGTAGAGGGGGGCGTTAGCCGGAGGAACCACTGCATTTCCGTTAGAGTAAGGAGCCTGCCCCAATAATGATGATACCACAAAAAATATTTCCACGGTGCGCGCCATAATTCTTCCGAGTATTTTCTCACCCGACCATCAGTCCCACAAATAGGTTTTTCTCGCAGTCTTGACCTCCCCAAGCCCCCCGGGCGCTTACATCTGTCTTATCTCAGCGCGCACCGCCTACGCCTTCCGTAGACGCGAGTTTTAGAGACATGGTGAATGCCGCCGGAAGTATCACCACAACAAGAGCTCAGACAGCCGAGTAATGAACTTATTCAACATTTGTAAGTTTCTATATTACTGTTAGGGAGTGTGCAACTTCTTTCCTTTCCGTTATGCACACTGGCTTGCTTATTTTTGATATGTAGAATCGTGGCGTACCTGGTATTATAAAATACAACTGGCAAGTAATGGGGTCTCGTAGAAATACGAGTATTATTATCTTGTATGTTCATTTCGGAATAGAAAGCATTTTAATGCAATAGCAGTGATTATATGTTAGTTTCAACACTCACACGAGTCAGATTGCTTGTGTGCTCTTCAGTTGGTTTACTTTAGTGGTGTCACATTCTCCCAGGAGTCTGCACTCAAAATACTCTACGTTGTTTCCATGAAACGAACTCATTTTCCAAATAATTTTCTCTACCAGGTGGAGATGCCTATTTAGCTTAGCTGAACATGAAAATTAAAAATGGCGTAAGTAGTGTGAAAGTAGGGGACAGAAACATTCAAATACTTTACCCAAGAGCTTGAGAGTCTCTGTGATTAGTGATTGCGGCTATAATAACACTTGGTAGGTAATTGCGTTACTTGGATTAATTGAGGCTTTGGTAATTCTCAGAAACCTTAATATCATCGGCGCTAACACAGTAATATGTCTCTAACGCAGTGTGTCATCGATTTTTAAGTTGCGACGGTACGGAATGACTTACGAGATAATACCGCATTTCATTTATATGGATTCAATAATACAAGGTTTGTATAAAAATTATCCTGAAAAGTTTTCGAAGACGAGAGTTATTTAAGATATTGCTAAATTGACTCATAGTACATCCCTTAAGCGTCGACACACTTTTGTCTGCGGTTTTTCCACGAATCGAAGGCTCCCTGGTCGGCGGATTCCGGAAAGTCCTTAAGGATACGCTTGCAGGCTTCTTTGGGGGCAATTAGGTTCCCATGGTGGTGTCCTTCGAGGGAGGATTTTCTCTTGGGAATAGGAAGCAGCCCCCAAGTGCCAAGTCGGGACTGAAAGAGGGTTGGGCAATCGTCGCGATGCCATTACAAAGGGTCTTCGCAAGCTGAAACTCGACTCTGCTTTTGGTCGTCTGTCAAGGCCTTCGGGACGAGTTTAGGGCAGAATTTTCGCATCGCAAAATTTTCAGTAATAATGGTGTGCACTGTCATCTTATCAATGCCAATACGATCTGCGGTCATGCGCACACCTAACCGACGTTTTGAATCCAGCAATTAACGCACACGTTGTTGTCGGTTCTTGACGTCGACTGTCGTCAAGCATGGGGCTCGTCCGCCACACTCTCCCGGACATCTTTGAAGAGCTTCTGCCTTCTGAAAACTGCAGTTTGTGACATGCTTTCATCCTTAAACACTTGGCGAATCATGTCAAACGTCTCCTTACCCGATTTCCCAAGTCTAACGAAATTTGATGGCGTACCGCTGTTCAATCGTTCGGTGCATTTTGCTCTTGCGCCGAGTCACTCGACACGGGTCACACGATCTAGGCTGAACGAACGTTCGCAAGCGATTGGCGCTTGATGCGTGTTGAAGGTTAGCGCCCCCCTCCCCACCACCGAGCCTACGCGTGCGAGCTGCGACGTACAGTCACGTCAAAAAAAAATGCCCTGGATACTTTTTGTGCAAACCTTGTTTGTTCGGATGTACGATATTTACCCTTATTGAGTTGAAATAGAGGTATTTGTGTTGCCACTGCCTGTGGTTTTTTTGGCTGTGTATTTTAGGGGTGTCTGTAACTTTTCAATTGTTTGCTGTATTTATTAAATATTTGAATACCTCGACATTCATGTATCAATTTCCTGTCGAAACAAGAAAAGGACCGTTTGCAAGGATGTCACTCCAATTTTGTTTCATTCTTGAATTCTATAGCTTTTTTCATTCTCAACATTTTTAGTATGGGTGACTGTTTCCAAAAATGAATTTTTGTGACTTAACAACAGCTTGTTATTTTATATGTTGAAATTTATTATGATAGTTTGCCTATTAAAAATGTTATTTCCTGAAGGATTTAGGTTAATATCATCATACATAACTTCATTAAAAATGTATTCACGATTCACTTAATAATATTATCCCTAAAATTTAATATACTTACTTACTGACTGAAAAGGCTTAAACTTAATGCCTTATGTGCATTAAAATATGGTTTCTGCATTTACTATGAGAATATTTATTTCTGAAAGGTTATCAAGATGAATAGAACTAAAATTCATCCAGGAAATGAGGGAAGATTACAAAGAAAAACTTAAAAGGAAATTAGGCTGATCTGAGTGTATATCATCAATAGCTTGACTGCAGGAATACTATTAGCAAAATAGAAATTGTAATGATTGATGAGAAACTTACTGGGAATAATTAATATGCAGTTATTCTTTCATTATAACTGAATAAATGCGCTAAATTTTGCAATTCCAGAAATACAATAAATAAGTTCAGTAAAAAATCACTTTGGGTGGTGAACAGTTCGTTATAGGTACCTATGATTAATTCCACAGAAACTGTGGGAGATGCCGGAACAGTAACTATCAACGGAGTCATCCGCTAATGTGCATTTCAATGCAACATTTTCAGAGTATAAAAATCATTCGCCTTGACTGGTAAGAAGACGCCTAGCTGGCTTAAGTAGCTAAAGCACTCGACCGGATATTAAGGGATCTGGGTTCGAATCCCAGTCAAGGCGAATGATTTTTACACTCTGAAAATGTTGCATTGTCTCCATGATTATTTAGCAATGTACATACCTGTATTGTGGTGAACAATAAGTTTAGGATGCATCATTTTTTCTGACTCATTCCTAACCTACATGTCACGATGGATTAAAAGCAGGTGTTATAGTGAATACCGGCTGAAAAAGTCATTTTTAAGTATATTCACCGATATTACAATATTTTTTTTAATTTAAAGAACATGAATTTAATTGCCGGCTGAAAAAGTCATTTTTAAGTATATTCACCGATATTACAATATTTTTTTTAATTTAAAGAACATGAATTTAATTGCCTTAGTAGTTAGTGGTTTTTGCTGAGTTCATCTGTACCCTTCACTGGAGTATTATCGCATGCTAGTATCTGGAGAGAAAGTAAAAAAATTAGGAAGGTGCTGGTGAACCCAGAACCATGTTTTGTATGTAAAACATTTGATTAGTCTTCAATGAATTTTGTTATTAAATATTCCTGGATGCATGTAATTTATAGTATGTAGTCATGATAAAGTTAAAAAAAACTCCAGTTCTACCAATCTTCAGGGCAGGAAAATAACTGAATAGTAAGCAGAGTTATGAAAATCCATCTGTGTTGTTGATGACATCCTCGTTTAATGTGAATAATTTTCTGCTCAGCCATTTGTTCAATTTTGGAAATAAAAAATGTCACTGGGTTTAAATCCTGGTGAATACGGTGGATGTTGTTATAATTCTAACTTTTGCCATTAAAACTGCACTGTTGTGCACCAATGCAGTGTCTTAATGGGAGATAATTATTTTCTTTACTAAATGAGGTTTTTTTTCTTAATTTCTTCACTCAACCAGTGCAATAACAATGCATAATACTCTCCATTTATCAATTGTCCTTCTTGCAAGTATTCAACATACATGACTCCATGAGCATCCCAAAACACTGTGACCATCACCTTGTCGGTTGGTTCCACCATCTTCGCCTTATTTGGAGCTGGATTGACAAAAGACATAAAAACATATATATGTTTTTCAAATCTTGATTAACGAAGTAATTTAAAAAGACACATTCTAAATGTACTCTTCTGTAATTTAAACTTGATAAGAATATAATTTTCATTGCCCTGCCAACCCATATTTTAATCTAGAGGTTTATATAGCAAAGACTCACCGTTGACCGAGAGACTTTTAGTTTAGTCTGCTGTTAAAGTAAGTCCCTGTAGGACATTTCATTTTTATAAAAAGTCAGTAGCTTGACCAGTGGTTGTCACTAAGCACCTTCACCTCTTTGATCTTTCCTTTTGCATATTTTCTATAATAGATGGATAAAATTTTACCTACTACAGTTCAATTTAATGTCTCATGACCTTAAGTCCTTGTGGTTTATTACTTCAATATACAGGGATATTGTCCCAGGGACATATGCTCAAACCACCCATAGTTTTTCACCGAACGGTTGCTTCTACCAGGTTAGTGAAATTTTGTGCGAGTATTAATGCTTCTGTATAATAAAAAAAATGTTTTCCTCAAAGCTTGTCATTTCTCCAACTTGTTTTTATAATTCCAGTACCTCTTACCTAGACAACCCCTAAAAAACTCCAGCATGAAATTTATACTAGTGTTACATGTGTTCAAATTTTCAGCCACCGTGTACTTTCAAAGTGAGGATATTTACTGAATGATGTCCTGAAGATGTTTATTTTTTTCTTCTATTCACAGTCCATGCAAGCTATGAAGGCTCTATTACGCCTCAATCTGCGTGTCAAACTGGAGGCCACCCTCGATAGTGAGTCAAGCTTACTGGTACAACATTGGTGCAGTCCAGAATGTCAGCGAAATTTCAGAAAGTTCCTGGAAACATCCGATGAAGTGTTTCTTCAGAGACAGAAAAAGGAGCCTTGTTGATTTAATGCCTCAGTTTGTCTCCAATGGCTGAAAATTACGTTACTTCATTTCTTCTAATGAGAAATGTCAAGAACCAATTCAGAAAGTACAAATATTCCATTTGTATAAGATGGAAAATACAAAATTGAATGTTAATGTTTAGTTAGTTAAATATGATGCACAGGTTTACATTTGAGACTGAGTGGCTGAATTCATAGAAATTTCAAATAATGTTTACATGTAAATAACGAGAAGCCAATGTAGCAAAAAAAGTTATATATTTTCACTTCTTTAGATATGTACAAACCATATAGGTTCATAATACTTCACCTCCCATTGTAGCCCTAAAAATATTCAGCAACAAATATTTGTACTGTTGAACTTCTGACCAGTCTAGTTCATAATATCCTGTAAATATAGCAATATTGGTCATATTTATAAGGGTTTGAGGTGTCATAAAGTGCTGCTTTGTTGTTATTAGAGTTTTAAGGCCAAGCAAGGAAGTGAATTGGATTCAGTAGCTATTTCTGTGCTCAATTCATCTATTTTTTCATGAAGCACAAGTAGCTGCATGATTGCCACCCTTTGAATAATCAAGGTAACATGACTGGTGCTTATCACAGGTTAATGAATTGTAAACATATATCACTTTGTATGATTAATATAATTTTGAATTCAAGACCTTGGTGGAGGCACTTTCAGTTATTTTATTCAGTTTTGTGTACTTGTCATGTTTTTGAATGTACTTGTTAAATATTTATGCAGTTTTAAATCCTTTCTTCAATTATTTGTAGGTGCTTTACTTTAGTTTGTAATTGAAGTTTATGCGAAACAAAAGGTATGTCCGACAATCATGACTTTGATCTGATTGTCTTATAATTTGGTTAAATTATTAAATTACTTAAGTATGATTGTTAATAGGCATATTTAGTTGTATAATTAATTTAAATATGCGGAGTTGTGATCATTTTCTTGGTCCTTAATGTTCCAAAGGATAATTGAATTTGTGTTTTTTCTTTTATTGCTTTATTGTAGTACATGCATTGTTTTTAGACAGTGATTTTCTTAATGAAATGGTTAATGTGTGTTTTTTTATATTTTGAAAATACTGGCCAAGTTGTGAATTTTTTGGTTGATCTTACATTTTAAAAAAAGATTCTTGGAAAATCTACCAGTATGTACATTTCATGGTTAATGCTAAACTGACATTTTTGGCATAATAAATAGAGCCACAAAGTATTTACATTAAGTTTCTGCTGCACTTCATTATCTTGCTGCAAATGTTTCATATCCTTTTAATATCGTATGTTTTAAGATATGGATAGTTATCATAAATCATGATTTGCATAGAGTAGAGTTGAATTTAAGGATGACCTGGCATGAACTCATTTATCTCGAGTAGAAGAGGTAGTAGGAATTATTTAGGAGAAGCTGAGTCCAAGATTATAAAGTATTTCTTTCTAATTTGGCTTTTGAAAGTGCCTTTTGAGTGTAGGCAGCACTAATAGGAATTTGATTTAATGGTGAGAAAGTAGAAACGAAATTCTCATTGAAATAACATATTCTTCTTTGATCTGGGAAAAGCTTTAAGACTCGGGGATGATGGTCATTGAAATATAAAAGTATTATTATGAAGGAGGATTCTCACCAAAGGTGGTAAAATTCTATGAAAATGCACTTGGTCAACATTTGGCTAGACAATTTACCCTAACACGTTCGTAAGTTAAATGTATGTTTTAAATTCTCACAGATTTTTGTCCTCTCAGCATGAGTCCGATAGAATTACTGAAGAAAAGTTGGGAGGTGTATTATTGATGGCTCAGAATTCAGCACTGGCATCGGGAATAAATTGATTGAAATCCCCTTGAATTCCTCTAATTCTGGATCCTTCGCGCTACTTGAAAATAGCCTAATAGGTATGGGCATATATTTTACCTGCTTTCCCATATGTGGTCGAACTTGAATGAGTAAATCTTAATCAAACTCGAGATCAGTGATGCATAACCTTTGTCCCTCAACTAGATATAAAAGAGATAGTTTCCGAGCTTACGGGAATAGGACTCCCTTCGTAAATATTAAATTTCCACTGTGCGTTTTAGCTATTTAATATTATTGGGTATTCTTAACTAATTAAAAATTATGAAATTACAGCCAATTGATTTGATTATAGCCGACATGAGAGGCTGAACAACTACGTAGTGTATCCCTTAGATACTTAAGAACAAAGGTGGTAAATTTATTTATTAGAACGAAAATAATATTTTTTTGGAATTGATAGAATTCTACTTAAGAAGACCCCTTAATTTCGCATGACGTGAAAGTCTGAAAGAACTTACGTCAGAGGCACATTGACTACATTTGTGTACCATGAAATAATTTCTTTGACGAATTATCAAGAATCTCAATTGTTCGACTGAAATTGGCCTCCTTATCCGATGGAGCTAGCCGCGACCGTAATTTTGCTAATATCGCAGAAGTGTCTTGTTTTACACAGATGGGTTAAATGCTCAAATGACATCACTCTAACCAAGGAAGGATTTTATTACATCATATAATTCTGAAAATTTTTACTTAAATTCACATCACTTACCCAGTCTATTGAATAGGCTGTGATTTTTTTCCATCAGTGAATTTAACCCACGTTGTCTCATAAGAATGCTTAAAATTGTTTTTAAACGATTAAAAGGTATACGCAGGAAGAGATAAGCAACTAAATAAGATGTCCGTTACTATGATACATTCTGCTAGTAGCTGGTAGCTTGGCTTACTTCACCATTTAGGTGGTTACATACGGTGTGTAGCCTACATTCCGCACTGAAGTATTTTGAACCCTCTTCAAGAGAAAAATCTTTGCTAACGCTTGCGAGTTATCACGTAACTAATTGGGAAATAATAACATGTAATTAGGCTACTTTCCCTTACGCTGGTTATTTAAACTCCTAAGAAATGTTTTAACCGGCATTGTTGTAGAATCATACAATCTAGAACAAGAATTTGCGAGGGGTACAATATAACTCAATTTTTACGATCATTGATTGGAATATTCATGGTTACGGATATAGTTATGCATTATCAAATAATGGCGTCGTTGATTAAGGTTTTTTTAATTTTGACCAAGACGCGTAGAAATATGTTTTATTATGATTAAATCACCTAATATGATTTAGACAAAGAATTTTCCGAAGAAACATATTCGGTAGCTTCTTTTTGAATATAGTAGTACTTCCTGTCTAGCCAAAACATTTTCGGTTCTCACGCTTTTAACCCAAAAGGTGGCATTTTAACTGCTGTGTAGAGGTTCGCCATGTGCCCTTAGGTATTTGATTGTTCTGACAGTTCGTCGTCCTCATATGTTTAATGAGATAAGTGATAACATCGTCGGTTAAAATGTTTTCATCTTAAATGTCTGCAAGAAGTGTTTGGTCATGGCAGCGAACAGATTTAGTTTTTATCTAACCGTGGTGGAGAGAGAAGGCCCTCTTATTAAGTTATGGGGTCAACTAGATAAAAATACTGTGGAATATATTGATACATTTATAATAGAGTTAGAAGGTCAGCTTAGCAAGGGTGGTGGAAAAGCAGTTTTATCCAATTTAAGTGCTGGACAAACGTGCTGTGCCCTATACAACGGTATTTTCTATCGTGCCAAAATATTAAGTGTGGCAAATATATCAGCGGGACTTGTAGTGGTTCGTTTTATTGATTACGGTAATAGCACTCTTACTTCAGTTGAAAACATAAGACCTATGGATGAAAAATTGGGCAGGATACCACCACAAGCTACCGATTTCTATTTGTATGGTGTCACACCATTAACAGAAACTAACTTAGGAGATATTACGACTGATTACATGAAACAGCAATTATGCTACCAGGATTTCGATGTTTATCCAGTAATTGGAATTAATGATAAAAGACTGATAAAGTTGTATCAAAATAACATTGACTTCGGTGAACTGATGATATCACAGAATTTGGCTCTTGCCATGGATAATCAGCACCAAGAAGCGTTACTTAGAGGAAACGTTATGCCTTCATTGCCTGCTTCGATTGTGAAGCCTCAACACTGGCCCGCCCAGGGTCACACTCCTGCTCAATTCGCGCAAAAGGCGCCTGCAGTTCAAAACTCCATGTACGAGATGCATGGCATGCCAACAGGCGCAGGAAGAGCATCGCCGCATTCGTACGGGGTTCCCCAACACGTAATGCCTTCACCTGGTGAAATTTCAGTTAAAACCTTTACTTCTCCAATTTTAGAACCCAATTCCGAACACAACATCTACGTTTCCAATGTCGAAGACGGACCGTTGTCATTTGCCGTGCAACTTCAGGCCGCAGAGCAAACACTTATCGCTGTCACCGCTGATATTGCTGCTCATAGGCCGATTCCTTTAAGAGAGCCGCCTGTGCCAGGATCTGTGTGCCTTGCTAGGTGAGTTCACGTCGTTAAATCCTTTTCTTTTCCGTATTTAAGAGATTCAAAATGATCAATCACGTGCTTTATTTCCCATTTTTCTCTGTAGATTTCCCGGCGACACAAAGTTAAGTCGAGCTACGATAATGGAAGTGATGGACAGCACATGCAGGTTGTATTATGTTGACTTCGGCAATATCAGTGATGTTCCATACACAGATATATTTGAGCTTCCAGCCAAACTTATAAACCCAAAGGCTATGGCCCTGAGATTTTGCCTGGCAGGACTCAAGAAGGGCCCACCACCCACAAAAATTACTAAAGAAGCATTTAAGGATATAGTGAAAGGTTGTCTTTTACGGTTGCGTGTTGCTCCAAACCCAGAAGGACCCCCATTGAAACAGTATGGATATTTATTTCGGGAAGGGAAGGATGTTCGTATCCTGTATGAGGAACTGGCCAAGGAAAAGTACAGGGGTGTTTCACATATACCTGCTTCAGCAAGTTATTCAAGAGCAACACTCATGTATGAACCTGCAAAGGCAGATGCTGTGGTAGATGGTACTTGGGTTAATATTTCTCATCTCAATTCCCCAGATGAATTTTGGGTTCAGTTAGAAGCTGATCAGTCGGAGTTGGACCAAGTAATGGCACTCTTAGATGAGTATTGCAATAAAACCCAGAAAATCCCAAGTATATCAGACCTTACAATAAAAAGTCCTATATTTGCCAAGTTTTCCGAGGATGATAGATGGTATCGTGCAAGCATTCTTAAGGTTGATGCAGGAAGTGAAGGTCTTGTGGTCCATGTAGAATTTGTTGATTATGGTAATGTGGAAGGCATTAATGACATTAGTCGACTGCGGCTTGCAGACCCATCAATTGTGTCAGCCTTAGCAGCTCAAGCTGTTCGTTGTCGACTCAATGGTGCCGCGAGCGTGAGATACAAGGTCGGAGCAGAAGTATGGAGTCAGATATCGACTATGTTTTCTGATCTAACATTAGAAAGCAGAGGAATGGTCAAGCTTGGGCCTAGGGGAGTTGGAGATCCAGTGGTTGTGATAGAAGAGTTACGTGATGATACCTTATCACCACCGGTTGTTCTTACAATGGACGTCCTTTCCAAAGCTTTGGTTGGATCGGCAAGTAAAGGCATTCTAGAAGTCAACTCATCTGCAGTTAACACAAATTCTGGAGGTAATTCCAAGTGTTTATATGTGATATTGTGTGATAAGTACCTTCATTATTGGGTGCTTTCTCTTGATGTTACTAGTAATCCTTCTAGAAGTGTCATGGTATTTTTGTTTGTTACATATCAGCATGCAGGTTGAGTCCTTATATTATACCCCATGTGCTCGAAATGTTCAATGAAGTAGAAATTACCATGTGCTTCAATCTATCCTATTCTCTCTTCATTGAGAATCTTAAGAGAAGTCAGGAAGGAAAGTTTGTGAAGTAATATTTGTCATTCCACCTTACGTTGTTACAGCACAATAGTATGGTATTGAATATCCTTATTATCTTTCTAAAGGTCCACCATTAAAGGAATGAGTTGATGATATTATTTCCTGTAACACTTGTTTGGTTCATCTATTTGCGCATAAATCCCATATTCTGTGCAACTAAAATATTTTGGTAATCGAACTGGTTTTAATTGATTTTATTGTAATACATCAAACCCATTTCTGTACTCTGTTTTTATTTTGTGATGGCATGGCTAATTAGTGTATTATTTTAAGTTTAATTTTGATCCTAAACAAAGTATATGTAGAAACCAATAGGTATCAAAATCAAGTGGTGCTTGTTTTCTAGAAATAGGTACTACTTAGTCCTTGCTAGCTAAATTATTCATCTAGAACTTGTAGCTGGAAATCATCCAATGTTAAGCCTAATGGCTTGTGAAATTCACTCGTCAGGGTAAGGGCTCATTACCTTTGCCTGTGCTGTCTATGATTTTCCAGGGAGAACTGATACTTAAAGCTCATACAGCTTGGGTAAAGTTGAGAGTGCCCAGAGGTGTCTATGGGAATCAAAACTGGACCTGCCAATTAGTAGCCCAGTACTCTGCCCAGAAAACCACCATGTACCCTATTCTGTATTTAAAAAAAGCATAAATGAAGTAATATTTATTATTGCCCCAATTGATGTAACAAACACACTGGATTCCGTAATGGTATGATCTAGAGCTTATCCATCAAGAAAATTGAAGCAAGCATGCAACAGATAGCTTCTTATAAGCAATGTTTGCTTTAATTGATTAGAACCAGAACTCATTAATATTATTTTTTGCTAAATTTTTAGCAGTCATGTGGTTTTAGTTTTAGTTCTCATAGGTACTCCTTTGCATATTCCATTTCATATGTTCTTTTTTGTATTTCAGGTAGTTGGCATAAGGAAAAGAAGACTGTTCAAGATTATAATGCTAATTCATCGTCCAGCCATGGTGATTATTCTGGTCAAAACAGGTAGCGTGGTTATTTATTTTTAACCTTTATGATAAAGCAAATGTGGTAGTCCAGTGGGTAGAGCAGTGGAATGCCTACGGGATGTGCTGGGTTTAATTCCTGGGTACACCTCTGGGCATCCTCAGCTTTACCCAAGCTGTGTGATTTTTTTGGGTGGCAAATCTTCCTAGGAAACTATAGGCGGCTAAGGGAATAGAGCTGGCTCCGCAGTCATAATATGTGAATTTCTAGTGCCAGTGGGCTTAATACAAAGTGAGCTCTACTTTCATCGATCAAACTGACCTTCAGGTTGACTTTCTTTGGGAAAATTTCAAATATTTTATTGTAATTTTGCTGAATATTATTTAATTATACATGTCTACCCCCGTAGCAAAATGGTAGTATGGCAATGATATAGGGTGCGGCAACATAACTTCCTTTTTTGAAAGCATTTAGCAATTGAAAAAAGGAAGTTATGTTTCTTCACCCTGTATTTGTAGAAAGGTATTCTTCTATTTAAGGTAGATTTTGGATGGACACAGACTAGACAATAATACCTTTCTTTACTCCTTACAAAACAACCTGACATTTGAAGCGGCAGTTTATTATTTTTTGTTTCTGCATACTTCCTTCCTCCCTCAATTCTCTCCAGCATGCCTACCTTATTCCTACCCCTTCTTTGCTTGCCTAATGTTCTCCATTCTATCAGTCTTAAATATCGTATCGCCAGTAAAAATGCTCTACATCCACCTATCCTGCCTCCTTTGGATTTTTGCAAACAACCCCTTCTCCTCTCCCACCATGCTAATACTTCCTTGTTTGTTTTCCATTTTATTAGTTCGCCTCTTAATTGTTCTCCACTCCCACATTTCAGAAATTTCCCAGCTAAGCCTTACATATTGGCTCGGCAACCATGTTTCCTCATTCTCCATACCAAAGTTTTGATAAGCCTTACCCTAGCATCTTTATTCTATGCCTCTTTCATCAATGATCTAGCTGTGAAAACTTAGTTCTCCGGTAGAATTCTCCTGATGTCCATAAAAATGTGACCATTACAGTCCAGAATACTTCCAGGTTAGGTAAACTGTTCCATCTGATCTATTAATTGATATATTTTTAAAGTTTAACTTAGCTTTTCTCTTCCTTGAAAACCAGGTAACAATCATTTTGTTTACATTGATTTTATTTCCATTCCTATCTCCCAGACTATCCAATGTACTAAAAAATGCTTGTAATCCATATTTTCCTTGCCCTTCCCCTATTTACTGTTCCTGTAGTTTTATTTGAAGCTTTCAGATCCCTTTTTTAATGTTCCTTTTATTCTTGTATTGTACCTTTCTTCTAGCCCTCATTCATAAATTTCTTGACAGCCAGCTATTACTCCTTTTTTCATCTCGGTTAATGATTCTACCTCCCATTTCTGGAAGTCTTGTTCCCTGATTCATTCTCTTTAATTTGACTTAACACTTCAATAATACTAAGCCATAATCCGAATCTACATATGCTCTCAGGAAACTGCCAATTAATCAGGCCGTTCCTTAATCTATGCCTAAGCATGATTAAGTCTGATTTCTATCTGAATATCCAGATATTTACCATGTTCGTATGTCTATACCAAATGTGATTTTGTAAACCAAGTGTTCGGTATGATTAAGCCCTATCTCCTGCAGAACTACAAAATCAGGGAAAGAGAATAATTAAAGGTAAATAGGTGTAATATGAAGGAGTGTTGGGGAAAACTTTCAAGGAATGAAAAGCAAATCTTAATGTCAATCAACCATTGGACAATGGTGTTATTTAGCAGATTACACAAGTATTTTTGTGATTTTTCATTAATAATGCCAGACTTAACACTTGCATTATTTCTTTGAATTAGGGCATATGATGCAAACAAGGCAAGGGAAGAAAACACAAAGAAGAGTCCGGAGGATGGCGGTAGCCATCATGAAAGAAGAGGTCGACGAGTTGGTGGGAGGAATGGTAACCAGGAAATAGGCAGCTGGGATGGTGGAGATTCGTTGAAGGAGAATGAAGGCATCTCCCCCCCATTCAGGAGAGGAATTAATTCTAATCCAAGCCTGGGTGGTAGCTGGAGCAGCAACAAGGATACCACTAACAGCTCCCGTGAAAATGGGGGGGGGTTTAGTGGTGGAGGGTACCCTCGGGGGGGCAGAGGAGGAAGGCGAAGCCAGGATTCACAAAGCTGGGACTCGAGACAGAGTGACAGTGATGGTGGTGGAGACAACTATCACAGTGAGAGGGGGGGCAGGCGTGGGAGGTGGGGGAGTAGCTTTGGGTCCTCTGGCCGTGGTGGTGGGGGATACAGGGGTGGAAGGCGTGGGGGTGGTGGTTATGGTGGAAGAAACCAAGAGGAGAATGAGGATTGGGAGAACAAAGACAATTCTGGGCCAAGTGATAGTGATAGCAGCATTGGTAGGGGAGGCTATCGTGGGGGTAGAGGTCACTGGGGAAGTGATGGTGGTGACCGTGGTTCCAGGGGTGGTTATAGAGGGGGCCGTGGTGGTGGGTGGGAGGACAAAGACTCCTTCAGAAAAAGGGACGATGATGGAGGATTTGGTGGAGGGGGATACCGTGGCAGACGTGATCGTGATGGGAGTAATTGGGATGGGGGCAGTCGCCCTGATTGGGGGAGCAGGCAATATGGTGGTGGTAGAGGAGGAGGGCGTGAGAACAGGCTTGGGTCCCAAAATGATGATGATAACTCAAACTCGGGATTTGGTGGTGGAGGTTACCGTGGGAGTAGAGGTAGGGATGAAGGAGATAGGTCTAGAAGGTATGGGGGTGATTGGAATGGAGGATATGGTGACTCTAGAGGGGGTAGGGGTGGTCGAGGGGGACGAGACAGTGGGAGAGATGGTGGAAGATGGAAGGATAACAATTCTAATGGTGAGTGAGAATGTCACAACTAGACCACATTTTCTTTTCGTTGCAGATTTGGATATATTATGGGAATCTTTTTGGCTTATGGTTTGACATGAAAAAATACCATTTTGGGATTTATTATTTTAATATTTTGTTATCAAAGGAGTACATGTAATAGAAATTGGTACCTATTAAGTAACTATTAATACAAGGTGGTTAAACACTGGTTGAACCCAGAATAATTTGCAAATTGCCCTTTTTCTCTATTAATGAATAATGACCAATGACAAGTAATTGTATTTAACCACCACCTATTTTGTGTAACCCAAAGAGTTTTGTCTATCTTTTTTTGCCAAAGCAATTGGAAAATATAATATACTTTTTCTCTTGTGTGTCACTTGAAATGATTATCCTGTGGTTGTGAATTTCCTGTGGAAAATCACTGTCATCAATAGTATCACCATCAATAATGTAAATTTTCTGAGTAGTTCATTTTGAAATACAGTGATCTTAGTTCTTGTGACCTATGTTATGGGTGTGTACTATGCGGGTGGTCTGAAAGGTTCTCGGCCTAGCCTCTAAATGGCATTACTACTCGCATGATTTTTTTCTCTCATGCTGGTAGATCTATGTGTAAATGATATGTGAAATTGCAAGCCATTCCATCCAGCAGTTTGCTGTAGGCAGCTGTTTGAATAAGTTATGGTGCATGTGTTGTTAGAAAAGGAAAAAAAATTGAGTATTGTGCTATGATAAAATTCTTTATAGAAGAAGGTGTAATGCCAAGCGAAATTCCACCAAAGTTAGTAAATGTGTGCGAGGACTCATCTCCTCAAATTTTCACCATGAATAAATGGGCGGCAGTGTTTTAATCTGGCCTTGAAAGCCTCTGTGTAATCCATGTGAAGGATGTCTGAAAAGAGCAACCACACTAAATAATCAAAAAAGGGCACGATATGTATTTGGAAGATCAACACCAATAATGTAAAATTCCTTAGTTGTACATTAATTTTTTGGGATTTAGAAGGAATTCTGTTGCTCGACTTCTTGAAAAAGGTTAAACAAGAACTGTAGAGAGCTGATCTAACCTTGAACTGAAACAGCATACAAAAATTCATGAAAACATACCTGGCTTGCTGAGGAAAGAAACAGTGTACCATCAGGACAATGCAGCTGCCCACTAAAGTGTCTTGACAATCGGAAAAATGAGAGATTTGCTCTATGAAATGTTACAACATCCACCCTATTCTCCAGATTTCGCTTCCTCAGACATCTAACTCTTTTGAAAACTCAAGTTTCCTCATTAGTCGAGGCTTTGGTGTTTTGCCAGGTCAATATGGTTCAATCATGAGAGTCAACTTGTTCCAAAGTTTATCCTCAATTGAAAATTTTTTTTCACCTTATATTCCCATTTTCAATCTGGAGAAAATTTACATTCCAGAGTATTTGAGGAAAACATTGCACAAGAATCTGAGCTACGTTGCAATACGGCTAGTGCAAACAGTTGTCCAACTTTTAATTTTGCAACGATTATAAAATTATTCTTGATTTAGTGTATTTTTGATGTGATAAAGCAAGTTTCAGTTTTGGAGTCCATTCAGGAGCCTATTGCTATAATAACTGTGGCATCGAGGGGGTCCTAAAGAATCTCAGTTGTCAGTCACCAGTTCTTGCTTTTTTCACGCTTCATCATGTTTGGGTCACAAATCATTTTCATTCCTAATAATTTCAGCTAATGTATGAAATGAATCGTCTCCTGCAGGTGTTCTTACAATGTATAAATGGCGTAGCTGACTCCTAGTTGTAAGATGTGTTCATTCTGTAGCACGAATCTTTTCTTTGCAGACTGAGATAATGAAATTAAACTGTTCAAATTTCTGTCAATAGTGGTGCTCTGTAGTGCCCTGTCATATTGAAATTTTTCCCTAAAACCATTCACATTGCAGTTCTCTCTCTCTCGTCTTTTTTAAGAGTATGTATGTACTAAACTGAGTGAAAAATTTTTTTTTAAGGTTGATTTTCATGAGTGACTAATTTAAAATATTTCTTACTCTAGCCCATAGTAATACAAACAGCGGACATTGAAAATGAATTCATGTAAATACAGGGTTCCCCAAACATTGGAAAAATAGGAAATTTATTGGAACGTGATAAAAGTTTTGTCAATTGGAGGAAAATATGAATTCCGATATTGCAAATATGGGATTTAACCATGTGTCAGGTTTATAACATGTTAATTACTATTTGATTTGGCTTAGATTTGAATTAGGAAGTATGATTTAGACCTCTCTTAGAAACTTAGAATAAATCAGATTGTTACATTTTCTATTACATTGGGAGGGAGGACTGTGACTGCATACATTTGCAAGACGTTTATAATTCTTAAGATCACAAATTGTACAGAGTAAATAAAGTCTGAAATAATAGTCCAAAAGACTAAAGTAACCAGGAGAATCCGTAATAGTTTGTGTTCTTTCCTTTAAATTAGGTTATTATGAATTTTTTAAATGGCCTAAGTGTTAAGTGGCTTCATTTGGAAATTATTTCAATTGGAAGTAAGATTTATAAATAAGTTCGTTTGATTGATTATGCCTAATATGTTCATTCTTTTCCTATTCTTTTTTCAGACACACATGGAAAGTATAATGGAATCATAAGTTCAAATGTAAGTTCAATTTTTTGTTTGTAGTGAACTGTTTTGAATGAGAAGTTTTACTCGGGCATGATTTTCTGTGAATTTATTAAAAATGTTTATTATATTGCATTTATATTATATTGCATTAAATAGACATTTTCCTTAACTGACTAAATTGCTCTCAGATGGTAAATGAAGGTGAAGAATGGGCTGTTCAACAGATACCAGCTCCTCCTCTTGAGCCATTGGACCCCCCGACCACCATTTCCTCAGGGCAGATAGAGCAGCAGAGCGTTGAAGCTGGATCAGTGGAGGAAGTCAGTGTTGTCTTTGTTGAAAGCAGAGCAAATTTCTTCGTTCAGCTGAAAAGTCAAGCCAATAAATTACATGTCATAATGAATCTTCTATCAGAAAACTATTCTGCCATTGATGTAACAGCAGGAGAAAAAGGTATGTGATTCTGTATGGTAATACTAGTTTAGAAATTCAGTAGATCCTTAAGGTTTTGGGGGGCCATTGACAAGGAATGTAAAATTGAGTTTTAGAATTGAACAAAATAATTATTTTAACGCATTCAACCTGGCATGCAATTTCCTATGCATGATATAGTGGTGGTAGGGTGCCGCAAAATATTCCATATCTGGCGGCGTTGGAAAATAGAAAAAAATAGTATTTTACTATATTTTTATTTTATTCCATTTCATATTATTGTTTACCTACGGATTAAAATTTTACATATCACGTACCCATGGATTACTAACAAAGCCTGGGAGCTCCCAGTCTCCCTGTCTGGCAGGGGACCGACCCATGGACACATCGAGCAATGTTATTTTTTCCCAGTAAGCACTACATTGAGGGGATCAAGTGGCACCAAAACACAAATTCCTTACTCAGATTCTGAAAATAATAGATTTTGTGATTCTTAGCTTTCAGATGAATACTGTGTACTCAAGCCTGCATCTTTCACTGCTAATTCTTACAAAACATAAGACTTATTACTTACAAAATTTAGATGGAATAAAATTTATTAAATGGACAGACAACAGTACTGTACTTATGTTGACAATGTGCAAAACACGCAATTGTACTTTGGTTGACATCAACGTAATCATTAGAAAACCAGTTACCGTTATACCACTGGTGTGTATTCACCCCCTGCCACACACCCTTGTGGTGGCTTGCAGGGTACTAAAATATCAAATAAAAAAAATTAGTTACAATGCTGCCAAGAAAACAGTTGACTTATCTGACCGGACATATTGATGTTTGATATTTTGGTACCCTGCAGGCCTCAGCTAGGGTTTGTCTTCATAGTATACCTTTTTGAGAAAGATGGTTAAGTGGTATAAAAAGATATTAATTAAGCTAATTTGTGGTACCATGTTAGTGACTTCTTGTTGTATTCAGAAAAAGGTTAGGGAGTCTGAAAAATCTGAGCAATTTGCAATTTCATGAAAACCTTATTTTCGCTTCACTTGATCAACATACGATTCCTGCAGCACCACAACAACCAAAGAAAAAGCAGCATTACCTGAAGAAATATGAAGGTGCGACCCGGGTAATGCGGAAAAGATGTAAAGAGTGATATTGTACATATAGCAAAATAGACGGAAGACAAACAGGGATGAAAGAAACTAAAGAGGTTATAACTTATTACCCTTATTTTGCTAATAAACCAAACAAATTTGATGGTATTTTTAACGTCATGGGAAATACCAAGTTATTTTCATACCTTTTCAGTCTCAGTCTGTTGTATAATGTGGGTCCCTACTCAGTCACATGCAGTCATTCTTCGCCTTTTATATCTCACCCATATTTATCCATTATTCTTACTGGGATGTTTACAGCAGCAGAGCCACCAACCCTTTTGGTCCTTTGTCGTCACTGGTCCTTTGTCAACCAACCAAAGGTTTCCGGTCCTTTTTGAACCGCCTCGATGGAGTCGATACAATATCCTTTGAGCTCCTTTTGAGCTATCCTTTGAGGTAATAATGTTATCAATGAAATCTTCATCTTTGTGGACGCAGTCCAAAATTTCTTGCAAAATTTCCACCCGCGACAGTTTTTGTTCCTCGCTTAAGGCTTTCGGCACCAGCTTTGTGCACACTTTCCTCATCGCAAAATCCTCTGTTACAATGGTTTGAACGGTTCCAACTGAAAGGCCGGTATCCTAACTGATAAGGGTGATGGTTAAATGCTTGTCAGAGTCCAAAACTTTTTTCACTTATCCCACCTGAGCATCAGTTCGAGTGGTCGTAGGTCGTCCGACACAGTGCTCGTCTTTGACGAGCTCCTGGCATTCCTTAAACATTTTGTGCCACTCAGAAACTTTTGTGCGGCTTAAGGCATCATCCCCATAAGCCTGTTTAATGATTTCAAGGGTCTCCGATGAGGATTTCCCAAGTTAAACACAAAACTTCACAGCGTAGCATTTCTCGGCACTTACTAAAATCAAATTGATCTTTGCAAAGATTGTTATTTGTGCCATTTTAAAACTTAATATTGATGGTTCTTCGAAATATCTTTGCTGCATGTGAAATTAAACTTATCCTATAGTCCTCACTACTGATTTACACTTATTCAGGATTGAGACCCACTTGACCAAAGAAAATTTTCTTGCCATTTGCCTCTTCTTAAATACTGCATAATGTTAAAAAAATTCCTTCCTTCCATATTTCCCTAAAACCTGTATTCATTCTCTTGAAATGCTATTTGTTCTTAGTGTCCTGCTTGACTGAATCTCAGTTAGTGGCTTTCCTTTGAAGCATATTTGAAAAGTAAGGGTCAATTTCTTCTATCTCAATATTGGCAGGTCAGATCAAAGTTGTGTGCATGCAGTGCCATCTATTGACAGTTTCCTAAGTCACTGAAATTTTTGGTTGATTCAGTGGTTATTTTCCTGATTGTGTATGCAGATAGCAATGTCCACAAAAATCTAAATGTGTGTAGATCATGGGTACTTAAGGTCTTTTCTAAGTGTTGGGATTTTGGGGAACCCCACATATGTGGCATTGGGTTTACATCACATATGATTAATACAATTTTAGTATTGTATTAAGTTGCTTGTGGAAAATTAATGGTAACATTTACATGGCCTCTGTATTGATTATACTTTTAGGCTCTACCCTGCTATGTTATAATAATAATCTTTTTTAAATGCAGTTGGAACAGAAGAAAGTGCCCCAAGCAATGGACAGGTAGCCAAGGCCCCGCTAATCAGTCTTTCAACATTGCACGTTGGCATGCCATGTGCAGCTCTTTCCTCAGAAGATGAAGTGTGGTACAGGGCACTTGTTGAAAAAGAACCAACTGCAGATGTAGTCTCTATTTGTTTTGTGGATTATGGAAACAAGGCTGACCTGGCTGAGGGGAGTGTGAGAGAACTCCCCAATGATTTGTGCTCCCTCCCTGCTCAAGCAATATGCTGCTCCCTTTGGGGATTGGATGAATGTGTTGGGGATGGCGATGAGGTCTGTGATTTGGAGTTTGAAACCGAAGTGACCTCTGGAGAAGCGACTTATGCTGTTAGTTTTGTGAAGAGATCAATAATTGGAGGAAATGAGTGTGTAGAAGTGGTGCTAAGGAACAAGGACACAGGAGAATGTGTTAATTCACGATTTGGTGGCTCAGACCAGGTAATAAGCAATAATCATTTAAGGGCAGATTAGATCCCCAATAGCATTATTTCTTGTCAATTAATTTTGTCTAATAATATAATAGACGAGCTCAAGACTTTTTTTAAACTGTGACCAGATTTGTGGAAAACTGAAATGGTTGTTCTTTTGTTGGCTTTCATTTTCGTAGCCTAATTCATTGGGGGAAATTATTTTTCTATGCAACCGCAGGTTGGATAATTGTGAGTAAAATTTGCTATTACTTTCAAAAAGTATGTGAAAAGTAGTTTTTTTTAGTGGCAATGCGGCAAATTTAAATTCACAGCATTTTAAAAGCCATTTATGTATCTATTTGTGATTAGTAATGGGGTTGTTCAACCCTGGTTTAATGGCTGGATCATGTAAGTTATACATACTTCCAGGATTCTGTGCTATTTTAATTTGAAATGGTCAAACATGTGCATGTGCAGTAGGTTGGTTATGTTGAATTCTTGCAGGAAAAGGGTGATTAGAGAACATGATTAGGCAGTATGTTTATACTAGTCTTGTGTTCAGTTGTGAAAAATGCTTCCATGCATGTAATTGAAAATTGGCCTGTGTTTACTTTTTTGCTTGTGTTTTTGATTTTAGTATATTTTATGCTATTAAGTTTAACTTTAATGTTAAGTGATAGATTGATAGCGGGCATGAATTTCTTTCCAACAGTTTTCAGTTCCTGATGATGCACATACTGGAAACACCTCATCCCATGGAACTCAGAATATACCAAAGCCTGATTTTACACTTGGCTCCACAGTGGATGTGGACATTGTGTATGTTGCTAGTCGTAAAGAATTCTATTGTCAGGTTCGAAGCACAGCAGATCAACTTTCAGCAGTCATGGATAAGTTGGCATCTATATGTGTGGTTGAGGGGAATGAAGGTGCGTGTTGGTTTGATGCTGAGCTGGATCTTTTTCAATTAGTAATCAATTTATGCTCTTAAAAATATTGCTAATTTCAAATGCAAAAAAATTACTTAATTTTAGGGGGTGAACGTGGAGCTGCAAATAAGTCGCAAACGTCAAAAGCTGCCCAAATCAGTATTACATCTGTGGAACCAGGAATGCCATGTGCCGCACTTTTTTCAGAGGATGGGGTTTGGTACAGGGCTGTGGCGGATGGGAAAGCCACTGATGAGGGTTTATCTGTGAAGTTTGTGGACTATGGCAACAAAAGTAATGTGCCTGAAGGATCTTTGAGAGCACTTCCTGCAGATTTGAGATTGCTGCCTGAACAGGCAATTCGTTGTCGCCTTTTTGGTGTGAGTGAAGCGAGTGAAGAAGAGGATAGTGAAATGGGTGTGGAATTTGAGATTCTGGTATCATCTGATGAGGCTTCTTACAGTGCCACTATTGTAAAGAAGTCACTTGTAGGACAGAATGAATGCATGGAGATTATTCTTAAGAACAAAAGTACATTGGAGTGTATAAATTCACGATTTGGAGGCTCTGATGAGGTAAGAAACAAATCATTTCATGTTATTTTTGTCCTAGTCATAAATTTGTTTCAGAACTTTCACACTTGTAAATCATTTTGTGATTATTTCTCTGTAAATAATTGTCATAGTTTTGCATTTACTAGCATAATTTTAATTGGGTTATGGTTAGTTTAACTTATGCTGTGTACTGTTGATGTAATTACTTAATTCGTGTTATACCTGAAAGTATGTTGTAGTCATATAGAACAAAGAGGATCGGGATGGTGCGGTGGATAATGTACAGGCTTCCCACTCTGATGGCCTGGGTTCATATCCCAGCGACGACAAATATTTTTCAGCAGTGTCCCGATCCCTACTTGAGGTGCTTTGTTGAGGGCACTTTGAGTGAGTACGTCATCCGTCAGATTGGACGTTAAGCTGCAGACCCCTTGGTGGCTTTCGTTAAGAGCAGGCTAATGCCGACACCAGGTTTCTCTCCACCCATCATCCTTTCCTGTCCATCCTTAACGGCGCAAATGACCTGAGCTGTCAATCGCCTCCCATGAAAATACTGCAAAGAGGGTATGAACAAAATTTCCAGACAAACTAGTAATAAGAAATGGCAGGACAGTTGAATTTGACGTTCATAGGAAACAACTGAAAACCACGTAAATATTGGATTGCATCACTGTTATTATAAATATGGCAGCCTTCAATTGTTTCATAAACTTTATGCTAATTGTCCCTCTCACAAAACCATATTATGGCAAAGAATTTAAATATGTAAAAGACCCAGCCATAGTAAATCGATTTGAACCAAATATGCTAGATAATTTGATCACCAACCAAAAGAAAAAATTCACAAATAAATAAATGCATTATACTCACATCATTGAAGAATACCCCCAAGAAAAAATTCCCTTCCATTAAGTTTGAACCCAAATTCTCTTCGGGCTTCCATAGCATTTTCGAAGAAGTAGGCACTGATATCAGTCACAGAAACCCAAAAACCCTATGAAACTTACGGGGTGATCCAAAAGACATAACGCCCTATTAGAAAATTTCAGAATTTACAAAATCAATTACAGCATTCGTCACACATCATACAGGTACACATTATGCCTGTACATTGGACAGACAACATGCAACGCCAAAACCAGGTTCAAGGAACAAATAGTAGTAGTAGTATTAAGGGGAGGTGACTGACCGCTGATGTCATGTGTGCCATTAGGGATGGACAGGAAAGGATGGAGAGAAACCTGGCATCGGTATTAGCCTACTCTTTACGAAAGGCGCCAAGGGGTCCGCAGCTTAACGTCCCATCCGACGGACGGCGTACTGACTCAAAGTGCCCTCCACAAAGCACCTCAAGTAGGGATCAAGATACCTCTAAAAAATATTTAACACTGCCAGGATTTGAACCGGGGCCCTCTGGGTGGGAAGCCAGTATGATAGCCACCAGACCATCACGATCCCCCTTCAAGGAACAATGAGCACGCTAAGTAAAATGGATGTTTTGAAAAATTGGACATTGAAAAACACAATTGCGAAACATTCTCATCCTAACAGGCTCAAAGATTTATCCCCAATTGGTCATTCCCAAAATTTTAAACTTGATCAGACACATGCTCAGACAAAATTATGAGCAACGAACCAGGAATCGTCAAGAGTCCCTTATTTGACTTTGTTCCTGAGTTTAAAAGTGCACAGGTAACACAGTACAATAGAAACACATCTCCTACACATTCCCTCCTCTCCCCACTCCTATTCTTACCTCCACCCACCCTAAGAAACCCCCCCTCCCCCACCTCCTCACGTTTGAGCATCTTTACTTGACCACAGGCAGTACTTCGCTTCTGTTGTCTTTCCCATTTTCAAATTCTCACTCCTATTGATGATCACCTTGTTCACTGAAATATCAGAGTAGAGTTCTCAAAAATCAACACCATGTATAGAGCTTGACATCTTACAAAAGCCATATGGACTAAATATGAATAAAGATATATGAGGGTAATCCCAGAAGTACCCAGCCCAAAAAATAAAAGCTTTTATATTGGTTGGGCTAGGCATTTGAAGTTAAAGTATTGTATCACATAAGGATGACCAATTTTCTCCATTTTCACTAATTCACGGAAAACATTCACTATTGATGGCTGCCAAACAAATACTAAACAACGTAGTGTCTTCAAACTTGAAACATATGCTTTATAAATTGCATGCTTTCTAATACAGTGATATTTATCAAACAACTACCGCCACTTCTAGGTCAGGCCAGGTACTTATGGTACCACACTCGTTCTAATGAATGGCTTGAAACACGACATTCAAGTCGTATATATGTGATTATTATGAAAGACTTCACTGTATGTAATAATGTCGTGTTTAGATTGAATGGGAATCATCCCATTTGTTATATTTTTAAATGTACATTTGTATGAATATTCTTTTCTTAATTTCCTCTAAACCTCTTTTAATATTTAGGTTTCAGAGTTTTTTGAACAAAGTGATAACAAGACTGGCTCTCTTACTGGTATACCAAAACTTGATTTTGCAATGGGCTCCGAAGTGGATGTAGATATTGTTCATGTTGTCAGCCGCAGAGAGTTCTATTGCCAACCTAAAGAATCAGCTATGGAACTTCAGGAAGTAATGAGCAAATTAGCCACAGTGTGTACTACAGAGGAAGAAGAAGGTATTTATTGAATTTAAAAAAATTTCCTTACATTTTGAAATAATGCTTTAATATTTTTAGGCATTTAAGAATGTGGTTATTTGATTTGGGTGGTTATGAATAGGGTTCACTGTGCTATGAATATTAAATGTCTACTAACAAAATGTAATTGATGTGCTCTGAGTATGGAATCCTAACATTCCAGCAGGTTCACTGTTTTCTCTGACATGAGCAGGTATGTTGTTCACTCAGTATGCATTGGCATATCTTCTGCAAATATCAGTAAATTGTTTAATAAAAAAATTTTGGTATACATTCAATGTATATTTTTTACTGATCACACATTTTTCTATTGGTTTTCTTTACCATTATTATTTTTAATAATGGACTAACTGGTGTAAGAATCTTGTTCTTCGGTTCTTCTAAACGCAGATGGTCAGTTACAGAAGCTTGTGTTTTTTTTAATTAATAGTTGCATTTGTCGCATCTTATAGCTGGTAGTGCTGTTCACACGGTTTACATTGCCTGTGTTTTGCACCACTCAATTGTTTACTTTTTCTTGAGGTCAGTAACCATTTCCAATATGCAAATATATCCATTGGAAATGTGAAGATTTTCACCTTTGTGACTAAATGTTCCCTCATTAGACCCATGGCTGAATCTTTGAGGAAAACGTAATGTATTGTTCTTCATCCATGTTTTTATTGTAAAACAGTACTGCTGTGTTACAAAATATAATAATATTGCTAGTGGCCATCTTTTTGTAATTCATCACAAAGAATAAGCATTTAATCTACTGTTTCCGCTGCACCCTTGGTGATATTATAATCCAAAATAATTCATGTTTTATTAGCATCGGCACCAATATGCAGTGAGTCATGCATTTTTGATAATAACATTACTGCTTTGTTTTCTTGTGGAACATAAGACACAAGTTTTGCTTTTTTTTGGAAGCCAGATACAGAAGTATTAACATTCCTCACTGTATTCGATTGAAGATTTAGAAGACATCTGTCTGAATTAATGGGAAAATAAGACCACTTAAGGTGACAGACCATTTGCCTGCTCACAGTAGTCTTTTAAATTACCTATGTAGGAAGATTTTGCTTTGCAAAAGGTAAATACCTTCAGACCATGCCATCCTGGCTTACTTGAAATGTATAGTACAAAGCTAGTGTCACTTGTACATGGGTGTAACATTTCATCAATGATAATTACTCAGTTGTGTAGTTTTTTTTGGCCTTTGCCCACATATCGATCTAAAATCAACCACATTGCTGCAAGCTTCTCAGTATTTTTTTCTAACTGGTCTCATTGAGTCTCATCATCAAATCAAAGACTTCATTAGTTCAATAGTTTCAGCCTCAACTTTGTGGAAGTTCATTTTAATAAATGAAAAAGAAACACTTTGTTCCAATCCACCAATTTATAATAAATGAAAAAGAAACACTTTGTTCCAATCCACCAATTTATTACAGGTACGACTAGTTTCGACGCTACGGCGTCATCCTCAGGTACCTGAGGATGACGCCGTAGCGTCGAAACTAGTCGTACCTGTAATAAATTGGTGGATTGGAACAAAGTGTTTCTTTTTCATTTATTATAAATTGGTGGATTGGAACAAAGTGTTTCTTTTTCATTTATCAAAGACTTCATAACTGAAAGAATTCCCTTGTTTCCCATAACTGGTAAGGGTCATGATAGTGACTTGGCTATATACTGCCTTCCCACCTAAAGGGTCTAGGTTCAAATCCCAGAGGTGCAGGATTTTTTGGTTTTGTTCTGATTCTAAGGTGCTTTGTGGGTAGTTCTTTTAGTGATTATACCATCCATTGGGTAAGACATTAAACTATTGGCCCCCTTGATGGCTGTCGTTAAGAGTAGGCAAATACTGACGTAGGGTTCCTCTCTACCTTACCACCATTCCCCGAACATCCTACCCTTTATCAAATTACTCACCCATCCCAAATGGTGGAAATGATCTTCTCTCTCTCTCTAGAATAGCCACCATCAGTACATCATTTCCCCTCGATAAAAGCATTTATGTATTTCACAATATTTTCAATCGTTTCGCTATAATTTTTTTAAATGCACTAGCTTCTTCAAAAATAATTTTAGCACCCTAAACTTTTTCCATTGCCTTCATTTTAAATCAAATTTAATTTTTTTAAACTATAAGCATTGATCCCAGGACTTACAAATGAGGTCCCATTTTTGTAGGAGTTTCTTACAGGAGTCAATAAATTTTGAAAAATTTAGCCAAATCGCCCAATAGATCTGGCTAGGAGTTTTTGTTCTAAATCATAATCACTATTGTCATCAATTATCCTCCACGGGACTTTAGGTTGATAGATGACTCATTGTTAATGGTTTTTTCCAGAGCACATAGAAGAGTTAGACTGATTTTCACATAACTGTTGTAGATAAATTTTAAGTAACTTTGTTTCATCCAGTTTTCATTTTCCTGTCCATAGTTGCACCACCATGTGAGAGTACTCTGAGGATGTTTGGATTGAGACCAGGCATGTTTTGTGCTGCTCTGTTTGCCGAAGACTCTGTTTGGTACAGAGCACAGGTTCTACATGAACCCAAAGTTAAGGAAACAGGCTCTGGATTTGTGGTCAATGTGAAATTTATAGACTATGGCAATGAAGCTGAAGTCGAAGAGAGCGGTATCAAGGACTTGATTCCTGCACTTACGACTTTTCCTGCTCAAGCAATTCCATGCTGCCTCTTGGGTATTATGGATGGCTTTGTGATGGATACAAATAAGGAAATTGAATTTGAAACTGCTATGACTGACCCAGAGATTTCATTGGAAGCATTGTTTGTTGCAAAAGCTTCTGGGAGTGAACATATGGAGGTGTTGCTGAAGCATGCTGGCACTGAAGACTGTATTAATCAACAATTTGGTGCAATAGACAAGGTGAGTCAGTGCAAGGAGTCATTTCCCTCCCAAAAATAATTTTAATGGGGATGTTTGTTATTATATAAAAATAAAGCAGTCCAATTCAAAAGGATTGCAGTGAGTATTCAAATTTTCATATTTCAAAAGTACATAATCATTGAGAATCCAAATAAATTCTTTCACAGATATTGTACGCAAGTTAGGAAAGCTTTAATTTGAATTGAAACCGTGGAATCCTGGATGGCATGTTGTATATTGCCAGCTTTTTATGTTATCCCTATCAATCTGTTTAACATTTAAAATTGAAACTGTCAATAAATTATGCTCAAGGCATAATGAAAACTGTTGATGACCTTCATAAACTTTTAGAAAAAATAGAGGTGTTACTTAGGCTGAGCTCCTCACTTTTGAGATGGCATGAATCAAATGGGCATGCTTTATAATGTGTTGTTTTCTTATCCTATTTTCTAGGTAACGGGTGGCAATGGTTTTGGTTTGAGAGCTGCAATGCCAGCTGACCAGAGGCTTGAAGTATCAGTAATTTGGTTTGTCAGCCCATTTAGATTTTATGTTCAACCTATTGACTGGGCAAAAGATTTGATGGTGTACATGGATTCTCTCCAGAAAGTTACAAAGTATTCCATATTCCCCTGGCCACCTGCCGTAGGAACACCTGTCCTTGCTCAATTCGTCCAAGATGGAGGCCTTTACAGAGCAGTTGTCGAAGAAATTGGTGCAAACTCAACGGTATTGTCATAATTTTGATTCATTGCATTATGTGCATGCTTAGTGTTTGAGTGTAGAGGGCAATGCTTATCCATTTGCAGCAGTATTTCAAATTCATGGTTTATATTACTTTATACATTGGTATGTGGTGCTAATTATGCAAATGTCAAACTCAGGGAAACTATTGGGGATTGTATGTGCATACATGATTTATTTTAGTGATAATTACCCGAGTATGTATTTTTCTAAATCTGGTCTCCCTCTGATTTAACAACTATTTTCTTTGATTTGAATCCTTAATTTTTATACAGTAAATATATATGATACTAAACTTACAGATTTGGCCTTGGAATTTACAGAATTGTCTAAATCGGTTACCTTATAAGCCAATGCATCTCTTAATTGATGTAGTGAAGCCTCCAATTTACATTTTTGACCCCAATTTGGTATTAAATCTCATTGCACCTCCAAGGTAATGATTTTTTTATTGTATCATCCATAGTTTTTATCAGTATATGTTAGTTTTTATGTTTATGTTACATATATTGCTTAGTTAAAATTAGTTTTTATTGAAAAGTTGGTATTTAAGGCATATTTTAACTTATTTTTCAATTGTCATCAGAGAAATAGGTACAATTTTTTCTTTGTTGGTTGAAGAGATTTTTTTCAAACAATATCATGGCTGTTGGCTGGAATTATTTCAGTTTTATATTGAATTGCATTGCCAGAGTAAAGAAAAATTGCTTTAAAACTTAAAATGTCAAGAAGAGCCAAGAAGGAATTCAGAAAGTTGGTACAAATGTTGCTAAATAGTAGAAAAAGAAAAAATTAGATTTAAATTAATTCCAGTGCAAAACAGCAGTCTCAGAGAAGTAACCTAGAATACTGCCTTTATTCTGTATTGCTATTTGCTAGTAATATTAATATTTTATATAAATGCTATCATGCCTAATATCAAAGTTGCAAAGTATTTGATTATCTTGACAATTGTGATTTTATTAATTTTGAGGTACTAGGAGGAGAATATTCAGGTAATCTTCAAAATGGATAACCTGCACACAGATACTCAAGAGTTTGCATAAATTAATTTTACTAAGATCCCTTCAAACTTTTCACTTCAAATTAGGGAGTAAAAGGATAAGTTACAATTGTTTTAATATGTAGACACTATTTTTTTTTCATCATCTGGGCCTGTTTTCATGTCATAAATCCAAACAAAGAATTATTATAATTCACTGGAGATTTTTTTCCATTTTTAGCCCTGAAAGTTTAGGTTTTGCTGCTAAACTGTGTCAAAGTTTTCTTGGATAGGTTTTTTAAATGTCAGACTTACTCTCCATGTATGTGGAAACTATAATCGAATGCTAATTTTCTCCTTTATTTATATCACTTGTTGAGGGAAGATTATATTTGTATGTTAAAATATTTTAGTGCTTTGGAGAATAGTTATTTATATAACAATTTAGTAATAAATGTTGTATCCATTACAGGTCAAGGTTCAATATATTGACTATGGAAATCGTGAATCCCTGACACAATCACAGGTTTGGACAGCTGACCCTTGCTTTAAGAACAAGAGTCCCCAAGCGATTCCATGTGCCCTCAGAGGTGTTAACCCAATTGGTGATGGATGGCCCTTTCCAGGACACCCTGAGAATTCTTTGGAGAAATATTTCTTCCTAGAAAAGCTGTCCTGCATATTCCATGGCCAAGTGTCTGATGAGTCAAAAGTGTGTGATGGTATAGATGGAGAGTCACGGTACTGGGTGTCAATATCAAAACCAGATGGTACCAGTGTTGCTGATGAATTAGTGGCAGCAGGTCTTGCCACTCCTGATGATTCTTGGGCCACACCCCATCCAGCTAATTTAGTTTCCGTATCAAATGAAGTGTACTCCCATCCCCCTCGGGAAACTACTTCACTCGAGGCCAAAGAAGAAGACTCTGTGAATAAAGATGAAGGGGAAAATGATGAACTACGAGAACAGGGTGATGTCCAATGTTCAGCGAAAGAAAGTTCTCATGGGGTTGCAAAATCAGGTATGTTAGAAGAAGATGGTGCAACATTTCCTCTGGATAAGCAGAAAGGTGATTCGTCTGTCAGTGAAGATGAAGCTAATATCATTGTCCATAAGAGTGAAGAAGTTTGTGATAGTACGTTTGTAGAAAAAGAGTTTTTGCCAAATACAGTGTCGAGTGAACATTCCTGTGAAGGTGTGGAAGTGGAACAGGGACCTTCAAATTCAGAAGAGTTGGAGGTTTTGGGTTGTGAAAAACAAATAGTTAAGTCATCTGTGCCTGTTGAGATGGCGGAAGACCAACAGACTAGGGACGATGTGATAGAGGAAAATGTACTGGGACAGTCTTCAGTGGAAGAGCCGAGTGAAATGCCAGGCCAGGTAAAAAATTTGGACCAAGCTGTAACATCAGTGGACATAAAACTAGCTGTAGAAACACTAAGTGATTTGCGTATAGACATTTTAAAACCAGAGGCTTCTTTAAGCCCTAAAAATGATGATATTAAATCTTCTGAGAGATCCCAGAATATTGAGAGTGAAATAGCTGATGTAATACACATGAATAAAGAAGCATACATAATTGGGGAAAGTAATTTAGTACAAAGTTTAGACACTGGTCCAGAGAGTCTTGATTTAGTCATGGATGAACTTTTGGTGGCAAATAATGACATGGGCGAGCCTTTGAGCCTTGAAGTGGGAATGGAACTATCTGCAGCTGAAGTGTCCATTGCTGACAATAAAGGTTAGTAAATATAAATACCTGTCTGATTTGGTGATGTTGTACCTTATGAAATTAATTATTATAAATGGTGTTTTACTGGTTAAGGTTGGTTTTTGATGGGCACAGCCTAAACAATTGCACAACAATGCATTTACTTGCCTCTCCCTACTAAAAACACAACATTGCATTGGACCCTGTACTACAGTAAGTTCAAAAAGTGAATGACTTATTTAATCAATACTGTCAGATGATATATACTACCTTGATCAAAAATTTCCCGGAATTTATTCAGAAAATTAAAAATACAAGTTTATTCATCTAAATCTATATTGTCCCCTTCAAAGTAATCCCCATCGACTGCAACACACTTATGCCAGCGCTTGATCCAATCCTCGAAACATTTTTTATATTCGGTTTTCGGTATGTCCATCAGTGCTTCCTGCGATTTTTCCATTACTTCCTCTCGGCTGCTAAAACGCGTTCCCCGTAATGGTTTTTTAACTCGATTGAACAGAAAGAAGTCACAGGGAGCCAAATCAGGTGAATTCGGTGGCTGTTGGATGGTATTTGTTGCATTTTTCGTCAAAAAATTACGAATAATGATAGCACTGTGCGACGGTGCGTTATCATGGTGCAAAATCCACGAGTTTTCTGCCCACATTTCTGGTCTCTTTCGGCGAATTGCTTCACGCAAACGTCTCATAACGCCCAAATAATACTCTTTGTTTACTGTCTGGCCTTCTGGCAAAAATTCATGATGCACTACACCGTTGTAATCCATGAAAACCGTCAGCATTGCCTTCTTTTTTGACTGAAAACGACGTGGTTTTTTTGTCTCGGCTCATTTGGTGAACGCCATTCACTTGCCTGATGTCTGGATTGCGTGTCGTACTCATAAACCCACGTCTCGTCTCCAGTAATGATCCTTTTGATGAATGTGGGATCGGATTCAGCCTCGCAAATCATGTCTTTTGCGACGTCAACACGGTCTCTTTTTTGCATGAAATTGAGGTCTTTTGGAACCAACTTTGCTGCTACACGACGGAAACCCAAATCATTAACCACAATGTCTTGGGCGGATCCATAGGCAATGTTCAAGTCCTCCGCTATTTCTCTGATGGTTAATTTGCGGTTATTGACCAACATTTCTTTTACTTTATCAATTTTTTCACAGACTTTCGATGTCGATGGTCTGCCACTGCGTTCATCATCTTCGATTGACTCACGACCACTTCTGAACCGCTCGTGCCACTGGTAAACGACCGTTTTTTTTAGAGAATCGTTGCCGAAACACTTTTCCAACATTTCCAACGTCCGTGCCCCACTAAATCCGTTTTTTACGCAAAATTTAATACAAGTTCGTTGTTGCAAATTTAAATCAATTTCTGCAATTGTAAAAAATCGCCAACACACACAGAGATAGATGTACTCTTGGCTACGTAACTTTTGCAAATGTCAAGTTATGACACTAAGATTTAAAGGGAATATCAACAACAGATGTACCAATTTAACAAAAAAAACAGAACTCAAATCGGAACGATGGGAGCGCCACACGGTGGTTATTCCGGGAACTTTTTGATCAATGTAGTATGCATAAAAATGATCTCGAAAGTTTTTTTTTTAATTTTGTGCACTTTTCTTTCCTTTTATGCATGCCAAGGTTGTTAACACTAGACGTTCCTAGATAAAGAAAAATCCTGTATTTTTTTCCACTTTACCATGGAATCTGAATTTGCATTTTGTTCTGTATGTGAAATCTGAAACATTATCAATTGAATCAAATGAAATGTTGTTAAAAAATTTGGATGTTCATAATTCATGGTAACAAGTGATGATAGCATTTTTCATGGGGTAATAATGATAGTGTTGGATTTTTTATGCATCTAAAATCATATACGAGGGTCATCCGGAAAGTAGTACCCGTTCGTGCCGCATGAAGTGCTGACGACACGAGTAGCCGCTGGACGAGGTCAGATAGCTTCAGTGGCTTGTCTGCCTTCTCTGAGCCAAGTTGCGTGACGCTAGCATTGCCTGTGTTGTTTCTGTGATTGTTTACAATGTTTAAAAAAATTGAGAACGCCGCCAGTTGTGAAGTGAGGGCAGTGATTAAATTCCTCAATGCAAGAAACGTTCGCCCATGTGATATTCATCGCCAATTAAAGGAGGTGTATGGAGACAATGTAATGGACGAGTCGTCTGTTCGGCGGTGGTGTCGCAACTTCAACATGGGGAGGGGGAACACACACGACGATGAGCGTTCGGAGAGACCGTCTGTCATTACAGACCAACTGGTGAGCTCAGTTGACGAATTCGTGAGGAACGATCGGCGCGTCACAATTGATGACATCTGTGAGCATTTTCCCAATGTTTCTCGAACAATTGTTCATGAAATTGTTAAACACCATCTGCATTATGCAAAAATTTGTGCAAGATGGGTCCCTCGCGTATCTCAATGAGCTGGCGGCGAAGGACTATGCAGCAGGAATACAGAAACTTGTCACACGTTATGACAAATGCCTTAATTTGCTTAGAGATTATGTTGAGAAGTAGTTTAAAGTATCCTCTTTCAAATAAAATTTTTTATGTTTGTTAATATTTACTTTTGTGTCTTTATTTCACGAACGGGTATTACTTTCCGGATGACCCTCGTATATGCATGCAGTTTATTTCAAAATTATCTCATTAGTAATAATCTTATAATTCAAACTCGGTCATTGAAACCTTTTAGTTGAAATTTGTCTTCACTTTACTTAAAACGTTTTTTGGAGATAAGGATTTGTCAGTTGTTTACATTTTGTGTCTGACAATGAGAACAACATCTCTATCATCCTGTTTCACCATGGTCCTCTTCCAACCGGAACATTCGGAGGGAAGAGGTCATGATTACGTGCCTGAGAATATGGCACTCTGCCCTCACTCACTCGTACCTCTTTGCGGAGGTAAAAGAACAGCCCCGCTGCAATGAGTGCCTCCAACCTCTCACAATAAAGCATATCCTAACTGAATGTAGAACATACCAAAGGGCCAGAGACACGCTTCATATAAGAGGAGAATAAGTAATATTTTAGGGGATGACTCTGGGTTTATAAATAGAGTCTTAACTTTTTTAAGGGCAACTGGTTTAATGAGGCAGCTATAGTTTTGGATCTCATAATTTTAATGCCTTTTCATTTTAACAATTATTTATTTATTTATATTTATTTATTCTTAATTAAAAAGGAATTGTAATTTTAGTCGTCATGAGTGGTACAAAATGACCTTAGCTGTCGACGCACCCTTAAACCCTAAAACTACTACTACTCTATCATCCTCATTATCTATTTCATTAAAATGTGGAGATCTTATCCTCTATGCACCAAACATAACAAAATGTCCACCGAACATTGAGTGAGTACGTTGCCTGTCAGATGGGACTTGAATCTGCGAAGCCCTTTGTGCTTTTTGTTAAGAATAGGCTAATGCCAATGCCAAGTTTCTCTCCTCCCTTCATCTTTTCCTGTCCATCCCTAATGGCACAAATGACCTCAGCTGTTGGTCGCCTCCCCCAAAACTACTACTACTAATTTTTCTCTAGCAAGTGGCTTGATTTCTTACTCCTGAAAAGTACTCACATCTCAGTGGGCATGAGTATGAATCCCAATGAAGGCATTATTACTGTATTCTCAATTCATAAATGCCACAAAACACAAAAGCCGATATTATTCTCTCTCATTTTTTTCTTTTCATAAAGATGCATTGGATGAACCGGAAACTTTTGAAGATGCAGAAGATTCCACCACTTCAGAACTTGCCAAAGATGTACTTAAGTCATCTGTGGATGGCGATAAAGATGCTGCAGCACGGGTCCAACAAGTGGTTGAAAGATATTACCAGGTTAATTTTACATCTTGCATTTTGAGTAACTTTTTATTTTTTTTATCATGTCTGCATGCAGTTGGATTAATCATATGTTAATTTCCAGGATGTGAATTGATGAAATTACTTTTCCATAAGTATCAACAGAAATGTTGTATACCACTTGATGAAACTTGTGTCGGTTCACTCAAAAGTTAGTAGACTGATAAAGATTCATGTAATGACTATGTATCTGCTGGCAATTTCTGATAAATGTATCCATTAAGTGCCCTGGTTATAGTACTCTCTGAGTTTAACATTTCAGTAATCCAACAAGAAATCCTGGATTTCAGTTCTTAGAATCATTTACCAACTGTGTTCAACCACTCATCGGTATTTAGTGATCATAAAGCATGGAGAAACTATGCACAGATGCAGAGTGATTATTGACACTCTGCTTAACATTTATTGTATACTTGATGTTATCATAAAATTACTTATTTATAAGTAGAATATAAAGCCATGTAGTTTTTTGGAATACATACATTGTGCCTAACACATTGTAAACTTGATGTTGACAAAATTTCTTATTCATAAGTAGAATATAAAGTAGTGTAGTTTTCAGAATGCATACATTGTGCATAGCACATAAAGGGAATATTTATTTTTAACATTATTATATCTATTAGTCAGCTCATTTTTTTGACAGTTTAGGTAACCCATTCAACGCGCAATATATTTAGTGCCAAATGGCATTTGAACTCATTTAAAGCTAATTACCAGGTCTCAATTTATTTGTGTATATACAGTGACCGATTTTTTTATTTAATAGCACAGAATATAATTAAAATACTGGGGTATTTAAAAGGAATTGCAAACTTCTTTATAGTTCTGCTTGATTAACTAATACTTTCTGCCATTACCTTGTTTCAATATAATATCACATTACCTTTCTGCTTGGAATAGCTTGTTTGTGGGTTGTAGTATTGATTGTACATATATTAATGCAACATCACGTAGTTTCTTAACTTTTTTAACACAAATGTTAAGGCTTTTTGCTAAAATTTCTACTTGGATGAGTTTTAATGGCTTACTTATATTTTATGTTGCATCTAGATGCATATATAATTTTGTAGTTTTTAACTTAGTGCAAATATTATTTTGGTGGAATGTCTTTTATCACTAAGTTTTTTTGTGTTGCTTGCAATTTACTTTTTCATCCACTCCCTTGTCCTCTTCGTATTTAAATTCATTGTCCCAAAAATTACTTCAAACTGTTTCAGGAAACACCATTGCCTATGGCCATTAATAAAATTCAAATAGGTGGAGATTACTTTGTGCAGAGCCCTGCTGACTGTGGTCAAGTGGTTCCTGTGAAGGTGCTGGACTTAACAGGCACTTTGGGTGCTGTGGTGGAGTTTAAAGAAGGATATGTGGATGAGGTTCCTCTGGACAAGGCAAGGGGAAGATCCCACTGGGAAATGCTCTACTTTTCATTAATTCTATGGAATTCTCTTGTGAATTTGTTTCCAACACCTTGCTAATCCCATCCAGAAACTCAAATTTTCAACTAATTTTCTGTGGATTGTTCGGCTGTAGCTCATAACTCTCATTAATTTTTGACCCAGCCTTGGTGTCCCAATCTTACTTCACATAAGAGAATTTTCGCTTACAATGCCATCTACCCGGTATTTTCAGATTAGAGCTATATTTTCTTAGTTTTTTTTGTAATAGTATACCAAAAAATGTAGCCATGCACAGTTTGTGCAACATTATCTGCAGCAGCAGCTAAGAAATGAGCTATTGAATGCAATTAATCAAAGACTCCAATTATAGATTTGTTATAGATTGCACTATTCACTTCATCAGTTAAGAAAGAGGTGTACGTATTTGGTCATAAACTGCAACCTCGCTCAATGTTCAACTTTTCGCATCACAAGTGATGAGGAGAGGGGAATCCTTGGATTCATTGCGTGCCTGCTACTACAGTTTGTATATAGCACTTGTTCTGCTAGCATCTTAGCGTCCCTAGTGATCCTATATTTTTCCAAACTTGTATTCAAAAACTTTAAAAGTGTTTTTTTGTTCAAAGTTTAACAATATTTTGTGCATAGTTTTAAAAAATTGACCCCAAGAAACATCTGTCAGAAGAAAGACACAAGAGAATTATAATAAAAAATAACAGAAATGAAAATTAAAATCATTGGAAATGAGGAACAAGGTGTGAGCATGGCTGATCTAGTATGCAAATCACCAATCGGTCGGTATCAACGATTGGCCTCGCTTTCAAGAACTGAGACAAGACAAAGCCAGCAAATGCTTCAAATGGGGTGACAAGAGTATATACACAACATTTACGTATTTTCGATGATGTTGAAAGATTGCTTCTCATATGCATAAATGGGAAGCAATCGCAATGTGACGCCATGAACAAGAATATAATATTTGATAAAGGAAAAGTGATTTTCGCCGACCTTGTTAATAAGATGTCAGAATAATCAACAGCCGAACATGTATTTGAAGGGAGCTGTGCATGATTGGAGAAGTTAATGAGAATAACCAATGTCCAAGGTGTTGTTGAGACACGGTGAAGCAGCAAGCTCTTGAGTCAAAGGCCGAAGACAACTTCATTGGTGATTTCAAAAAGCTGGTAGATTCTCAGGGTTACAGGCCACAAAATGTTTTTAATTGTGATGAGATGATTCTCTTTGGGAAGATGCCGAAGCATATATTTGTGCAGATAGCAGTAGAAGGGAATGAATTGCCCAACCACAAGCCAAGGAAAGACTGTCTCATGCTGCTATTTTGCACGAATGTGAGCGGGGATATGAAAATCATCTGGCTGTTTACCATTCAGACTGTATGAGCCTTCAAGAACTGTTAATGGGAATTGGGATGGTGCAGTGGCTGATGTACTGGCTTCCTACCCAGAGGGGCCAGGTTCGAGCCCCAGAGGTGGCAGATACTTATCAGTGGTATCCCGATCTCTACTTGAGGTACTTTATGGAGGCCACTTTTAGTGAGTACGCTGTTCATTGAGTGGGATGTTAAGCTGCGGACCCCTGGTGCCTTTCCTTTAGAGTAAGCTAATGCTGACACGGGGTTTCTTTCAACTCTTCCTCATTTCCCATCCATCCCTAATGGTGCAATTGACCTCAGTTGTCAGCCGCCTCCCCTAAACTTCTACTAAGAGCTGTTTTATATGCCTGTGTGCAGTCTTTATCACTGCCCTTGATTTAGAAATTTTTTATGAATGTGGACATTCATATAATTATATTTTACAGAAAGATAGTAAGAGAATAAAAATTGTGTACTCGTATCTTATTCCCAAGTCATTTGGACCTGTCTCTTTCTGGCCAAAAATTATGGTGTTGATACCTATCTGGTGATGCAGGAAAAAATTTGACTGATTTTCACTATCAAACTTCTCTTTCTCTCTCTATCTTTCAGAAATTTTCTCTAACAAATAGTCAAGTGCTCCCATTTTTGTTATGTCGTGCTGTAATACTTACAGCTTTCAAACCTCTCTGGCAAATCATTCATAATGTAAAATTGCATCAAAACTGTCTACTCTCCGTTTTGATTATTTGGCTAACATTTTGTAATTTACTGCACAGTCACTGCTATTCTCCCAAGGATTATAAGACCTTATAATAGATCCAAATCAGAGTATCTGTCCATTTTGGATGCTCTTTCTTTCACCTGTTGTTCATCTTATATGTTGTTGTTGATAGTTAATCGTGAATGAACTGTTAAGCTGGAGTGACATGAGAACTGACGTATTTACAGCATAGCTTTTTTGACTAAGGTGGCATTGTGGATGCAAGTTCTGATTTCCCATTTTTTAAACTGTGTGATAGTCATAGTGGATAATACCCAATATTTGTATCTCATCACTGATAATTCTTTAAAATGGGTGGTGGTCTGTTAATCCAATAATTGCTGTAGAAAAATAACTTGCCACGCCGCTCTTCTTCTCACAAATTGCTAGCAGTTTAACCAAAATAATTGGATGTGCAAGGAATGGACGAGTGAACTAAAATAATGTTTGATAAATTTGAATCAGTACGGTAATGGTTTACTGACACACGAAACATAGACTAGCTCAAAAGGGGGAATAGATAATCTTTTAGTGTGCAAGAATGAAAATTTTTTAAAAAGAAATAAATGCCAACAAATGCATAGCTGGAGTAACAATATACAGGTTAACCTTGACCTTCGTGACCCTCTGTTTTGCATGTTTCTTTATTTCACAATATATTGTTTGCAGCTAGATACTTAATTTGCGAGTCTTTGTTTTACTATTTTGCAGTTTATATAAGTCCTTAGGCCCTGTGATTTTTCACTGTGTCCTTGTAATTTTAACTATAAATCTGTGTGCATTTGGAATATAAAAATCGACGTACTCACTCAAAGAGAAAATGATACACATCGAATGTTGACACTGTTCAGGTATAAAACTTTCTTATGACCCTAGTACACATAATTTCAAGGTTTTAAATAATAGCAAGTTAGAAAAAGAAAATTTTATTTTCTTTTTCTAACTTTTCCTATTTTATTTTTTTTTTATTTTGCCTCTTTTGTTTAGGCAACCACTGTCTCTTCTTCCCTATTTTACTATGAAATATTTAGTTCAACTTCATTTTTGTGAAGATTTTCGTATCATTTTGTGTCCTTTTTTTCAGTTTATATTAATTTTATCATCTCATCATTTTATGTGCGCCTTTTACGACAAAAATTATATTTTAATAATTTTTTGCTTGTACTTGACCCTGCAGTTCCCATTACATGAATTACTTCTTTTTCTTGAGTGCGAATTGCATAATCCCTAAAAGGTTGACCTATACTTAACCTAAAAAAAATCATCTACTGACCTTGGTGTCTGCTATTAGTTTTGAAACCATTGAAAGCCTTCAGGAAAGAGGGAAGAGGTTAAGTTATTAAGTCTCATCTTCATTTTACTTGCTCACCTAACATTGTCGCAAATATCTTCTTATGGCTATATGATGATGCCTGAGTCAATAGCACCATATTCAGAATATCTGCTCCCAGTGATCGCGCATCTTTGTTCAAACACGTTATTTTCTCTTCTCCCTCCCCTCCCACCTTATATTTGGTTGTATCATACCTATCCTTACAAGAGTAGTTTACAATGGCACCTGCACTAACATTCTTTCATGCACTTAGCACTGAAGTGTACAGATTGAGGCCCAAGAATTTTGAGAGCATGATGTGGTGGTTAATTAAGTTCTTTTGCTGCTGAACTTTCATCTACTGTAGCACTTGATCCAGATACAATAGTAAACCCAGATATGATGGTTGGGGTTTAGCTATGCATTTTGGAAGCGATTCTCATGCCAGTGAGTGTTCAATATTAAGATTTGAGTATTTCATGCACCGTAATTAAGGGGACTCACCTCTCGTACTCAGCCAGACTTATTTCATAGCAATCAATCAATGTGATTATATATGTGATTTTGTCTCCAGGATTGCATATTAATAAAATGGGTAACACTCTGAAATTGTTATTATGTAAAGGTTTTTTCTCTAGCATTGTCTTTCTGTTACTCAAGTGTCTTTTTTCTGGTTCTGTAAAAAACTGCAATATGGCAAAATCATAAAAACAAAAAGGCTGTATTTTAGGAAACTAACAACAATTTTGAAAATTGAAAAAGCCAAGATATGTCAAAAAATTTTTAAGTATCATGTCAAATTATGCAGTGTATCCCTGACAAGTACTCTGAGAGTACTTGTCAGGGATACACAAGTAAATCAAACTGAGGGATTTTTGGTGACAAAATGAAGAAAATAGTTTACCTTTTTTTTTCATTCCTTTAGTGGTGCTCTTCTTGTCTACATCATACGGGCATAAGTACTTTCTGCTTTAATGAGGTACATTAAAATTATATGAAACTTCATCATAGTAGTACAGAAATCATGAGAAAAGGACTGATATGACCAGCATAATCGTAGGTAAACGGCATTAGGAGAGTAGAAGAATACATGCAAATATCTGAGGGCTGTTCGAAAAGTTTCATACCTGATCATGAAGATGGCAGCTCTCTTCAACAAAAGTTGGGGAATATATTTGTTCATGCATTGAAAGGTACTCACCAAAATTTCAGCTATTTTGGACATTCATTTGTTGTTTGCCAATCGTTTGAGTCAGTCGTTATGAGGATTTTTGTAAAAATGGAAAAAATTGATTATTAAGCTGTCATTAAGTACATGTTTTTGAAAGTAATGTGCCTACACGAATAAAAAATTAGTTGGATGTTTTGTATGGGGATTTGCAGCATCATTTATAGCCGTGAAATTTCGGGCAGCTAAAATAAGAGTGGTCATACCCGCTTGGCTGATGATGAGCATTCGGGATGGTCAAAAACTGTATTAACTACTGGTAATATCAAAAATATTTACCAAAAGGTCCTGGATAACCATCGAATTAAGGTTAGAGAGATAGCAGAGACTATGGGTATGTCAAAAGAATGTATTTGTCATATATTGACTAAAGAACTCGAAATGTGTAAGCATAAGCATATGTGTTTGCTCTCTTTAAACTAAAAATGTATGTCTTGGAGCGATGATCCAAGCAAAGTGAGTGAGGCAGTAATGCATAACTGTGAATTTTTTAGGATATTCATAGAATTGTGTGCATGGATTATCTTCAAATAGGTAAAACAGTTACAGTAAAGTATTGTAAATCATTACTTGGCAAGCTGAAGGTAGAAATTGCAAATAAAAAATTTCACGTGATGATGAAAGTACTTCCCCAGCAACCCTGCAAACACTTAGGTGTTCGCCATTCGCTAAAATTCATGAATTGCGCTTTGAATTGGTTGACCATTCATCGTATTCATCCGATCTGGCACTCATCTATATAGGTAGGCATTTTTTTCATCTTAGGCACCTCTTACCCTTAGACAGAAGATTCAATACCTCTGAACCATCCCAGAAACTCCTAAGTTTCCAGTAGGAACCTGCGAGTCTTGATTAGAAATATTTTCTTAAATGATTATATTTGCACATTCATTTTGTCTTTACTTAGGGCCAGTAATTTACAAATTTATTAATTTTATTTGTAAATAAATTGTCATCTAGTATTGTAAATTAGTAGGTAATTTCAGAATATAAAATTATAAATGGTAACAGTCGAAATTTTGAGAATGTAATTTCGGCAACAAGAAGTATTTATTTGATGAATATACAATATTATTGAGACTATATGTTCCTTTGGCTTATAAGATTAGACCATTTTTGGTATAGCTCATGCATTCCTTAGCTGAAACTGTTCAAGGACTGACTGACTGGTTATACTAGTTAAGCACTATCAATAATGAAGAATAATTCATTAGAAATATCTAATCAGATTCCAAACGTTTGATAGAAAAATACAGTTTTTTCATGAAAATTGGGAAAGAGTAGTTGAGGGTCAAAGAAATAAATAGTCACCCTGTTAAATTGTTTTGAATCTCAGTGCATCACATTCTCTCATTCCGTCATCACTGATCTCAAATGTTTGGAGTGACGAGACCATTATTAGCTTCACCCAGAGGGTTTAATACAATAGGTCCAAGGACTTGAGCCTCTTCAGGGCTGAATCATAGTTTGTGGAAAGCATGTTGATATGGACTTGGGCAGTAATAATGCTCTTAAACTTACGTTCAATTAAAGTCTTGATGCACCCCTGTGGTCAAAGTGACTTTTAATATCAATTAGCAATTAACTTAAAGTGAGCTCATCAATTAAGAAGGCAGCTTGAAAATAGTATAGTTTTCCACATAATTAGCAAAATCACAGGCTAACACACTGATATTTTGTGTAACCTTGGATGTAGCAAAACGTTTGTGATTTTCTGTTTATAACAAAAAAATCATTTGGGAAAAATAGTAACAAGGGGCAAAGTTGCATTTTTATAGTTATTCAGTTCAGTAGCAATGTGCATATTTCATTCTGATTCCTCAAAATATTTTATTTTTTGTAGTCAAAATCTGCTGTATCACTTGTTTGCTGCATTCTTTGGAAATATAGTGAGTGAAACATCCTATTTTTCTGCTTATATCCCCTTATCCTACCCACCAAGCACCTTTGAAATTAAATCAGGCTCACTAAAGGGTACATAGTCACGTAGGCAATACTGTAACTTACCGTGGGTTTGTCCTTTGATTTTGTCTATCCTTGAGAATGCTTTATAGAGATCCATTGGTGTGTTAGTGACTACTAGTATAAACCATGAATAATGTGTGTTCAAAAATATGTTGATATTCACAGTGAGACCTTGAATTTATATTTTTGAGTTGTAGTGAAAAAATCTTACTTTTAGGTGTATGTAAAATTGAGATAAGGTTAGAGAATATATTTTAATAGCATGTGTTGCAAATCAATGCATTCTATGCGTAGAGTGCATTCACTCAATAGGTGCTTTATATTATACACATAATAATAATAGTAGCCAATTGATTTGGAAATACATTGTATTATATTTCATAGATCATATTGCATTACATCAGACCTTTATTTTGAGTTACTTACACATTTGAAGAAATTTGAAATAAGTATGTGCAATTATGGAATTTCTATGCTTTGGAGGTATGCATACTATGATGTAATCACAGTATCTTTTCTCATGGCATGTAGAGTATTCAAGTGACTTAATTCAGTGCATTTTCCAATTATTTTCTATGACCTATAGCAACTTATCAACTACTATGAAATGGAAAAAGGTCATGATAAATCTTCCATTTTGGGAGAAATGTAAACAAATAAATGGCTCTTTGTGAATACCTTCACTTAAATGTTGAAAAACAATGTAATCAATCAAATTGTATTCTTATCATCCTAATAATATGTAAATCTGAAAATTTAATTTGTTTGTGTAGGGACCAATCACTGTAAGATGGTAGTAGCTTATTTTTTGCAGAAATAGGGTAAACTTTCAGAAAGGAGCATAGGCTCAGACCAATTTAAATATACTTTTTTGAACATTTTTGAGATCGGTGAAAAGAAGTTTTTTGGCGCTCAGGCCTGTTTACCTCAGAATTAAAATTTCAAGTCATTCACTACAGTGAGAAGCGAAAATTAGACTATCACATCCTTTATTTAGCTATTATTTAATCTATTATCTACATTGTTGTTAATGCCGAGCAGAAGTGTCATGTGTTTGAAATCACTGCTTCAAAATTTTATGTTCTTGAATTATTTATGTAAAAATTAACATTGAAAGTGCATATTTTTTTTAGTAAATTGCCATTACAAAATTCAATGGTCTCGAATTTCTTCAAGAGATAAACTTTAATGTGCATCAGTAAATTTTTTTGAATTCAGTGTTCATTATGCCTGGCTTAATCTATCTTCCTGGTACCCACAAGGGTGTGTGGCAGGAGATGATTGCACGCCAGGCATGCTCCACAACAGCATTGATATTCCATAACTTTTAGTTACAATATAGTTAGGTAACATAATACAAATTATGTAGATCATGTTAACTACAGGTATATATCCTATGGTATCTAAGTTAGAGCTTAGAGCTCTGGTGCTCATGAGAATGCACCAACACTTCCACCATGTTAAAGTTGTTGTTTATTCTGAGGGGTATGTCACTTAACTTGGTGATTGATATTTCTTTTACCTAGTCTTCATAACACATTTGTTTCAACGATGACCTAAAGATATAGCAAAGAAGAACATTTCAAGTTTAATTTTTGGCCAGAGTAATCTAAATTAAAAGGAGATGCAAAAAAGATTAAACATTAGGATTGCCTGAATGGTTCCAAGAATTACCGAAGCTTAAATATACAATTATACCACTGGTGAAAATGCTTTAAGGATGAAGATTTTTTTCCAGTTTTGTAGTTTAAAGACTGTCACGATTCTGTCCTTATGTTCAAGTTTGTTTTTCTTCTGTAATAATTAATTGACCTTATTAATCCATTAAGTTCAAATTTTTAATATTGATATGCTGCGATTCCATTTCCTGGAGAGAAAATTGCTTGATAAAATTTTCAGTTTTGTTAAGAGTTATGCAGTTATTACTTTTGAAATAATTTCTAAATTTAGGGGTGTATTAGTCTCATGTATAGGTGGCCTCTGTGCTACTGACTGTGCAGGGTCTTTGTTTAGATCCAGGTAATGCCATTGGGCACCCACATTTTCTATTGATCTATGTGACCCGCCACCACTAGGGTGTGTGGCAGGGGTAATAAAGTACCAAGCTTGCGATACCAGACATTGTCTCATAATTTTAATTTAAAATGTAATTCTTTAAGAGGCTTTCTGGTTTTGTTTGGAATCATGGTTTTTGAAGCAAAATCAGGGGGTTTGATTGAAATGTAAGTGCGCAGAAGGATGGAAACGCTGAAGTCGATAGAAAGAAAAACAAACAAGGGAGTGCTAGCATGGTAGGGAAGGGGAGGAGACTGATGGGAGAAATCCTAATGAGGCAGGACAGATGGATTCAAAGTTCTCTGCAATCAAATCACGTTTGTCCAAAGAATCTGCAAAATCATGAGCTCACAGGCTGTTGGGGGCACCCTCGCTGTGTCAAAGAAATTGCAGACTTACATAAAAAGACCTATAATTTGAATTAAATCCAGTTACAGCTGTATGGATAAATTGGTCCAGCAATGCGAGCTAATTAGCTACCTTTTTTATTAGCAAGTAAGGCTATGGATAATTTTTCATTTTATTTATTTCAGTAGAGTTTTTGGAGAGCAGGAATAAGTCAAGCTAAGCACTTTTAATACTTGTTTTGTCAGTGCATGGTAGAATGGACTTGGTTATACCTTCGACTTTGGTATTTAAACCATTTTTGTGCTTCATTTGAAGTGTGAAGTTAGTTCATGTTACATCTCATTGAGAGTTCTCGGGGCAGATTTTGAAGATTAGATTCATTTTTAAAAATTTTTAAAATGCTCCGTATTACAGTTTTACTTTCAGTGCAATGACTAAGTTTGCCTTCTGTGGTTGGTTGTGGTACTATTATGGTGAGGGTCTTTTTTATTTTATGCTGTGTGTGCTTAAAAGTTTCAAGAATCACTTAGTGGAACTAGAAATAATATATTTGAATAGCAGTTGGGGGCATGATGCTAACCAGCAGGCAGGATTTATAGAGTTCTTCCCCTAACTGCTAGGACCTATGTTAAGACTTGCAATTCCTCTCTCTGAATTAGCAATAAAACGGTCAAAATCTGGTTTAAAACATAAAATATTCAGTGGACTGCAACTATATTTTTATTTATTCATATTCTCTGCGGCCTCCTCTTTAATAAATGCTACAAATTCCATCATTCCAAGAATTAGGGTTTCCGTGTAGTCACCTCTTGCATTAAATTTTTATTTAGTTGCTTTTTTAAATCTTGCGTGAATACTGGAGGCATGTATTGAGACTTGATTGGGAGCTGGGCCCCTTCTATCATTAAAGTTTTAGTCCAATCTTCAAATGTGGCTTTGAAACAAATATAGGCTCAAAAGCTAGAAAATAGACTGAACTTTGCTGACTTCTTATGAATTAATGACACGTGCACCCAGGTAGGAATGATAAATATTTGCTTATTGGAAAGCCACCTCTGTGTCAGGCCGAGAATTTTTCACCTTACACTCGTAAATGATTGGAATAGTGAATTTTGTGGTACAAACAAATATTTATTTACATTGATATAGATATAGGGAAAAGGGATAGGAACACACAAAAAATAAATACAGGAGAGGTAGTGCTGGCAGAATGGAATAGGTCAGAAGTGCAAAGATATTTCCTTGAGCGGGACTTAAACCAAGGATCTTTCAATTTCCCGGGCCGATATTCTAACCACTTGAGCACCGAAAGCAAATCTCATGTAAGATTGTAATATCCATCTCAGAGGTTCAAAGATCTCATGAAAATTTTTTTAGATCAAAGTATTATATTGTGTTGCCTTTTTTATATACTGTATACTCTTAATCAACTGGAATCCAGGTACAAAGCTTATCTTGAATGTAGTGGTACCAAGAAGTTTCTCATAAACATATCTTAAATTTCTGATAAGATCATTTCACTCAAGGTTACTGGGTTTTTATTTATCTGCTACTGAGGCTATTTATCCATTCACCAAAAATAAGTGGCCCTGGCCTAAGAAGAAGCTATTTAATTTCACCATTCAAGTGGTAGTGATATTGCAAATATGGTGCATTGGTATTAGGTGTACCATTTTGGATCCAGATTTCTTTGTCAGCTGCCACAGTGGGGTGCCCTGAATTGGAGATGATTTAACTTTGTTGTGCCATCAAAGTGAAAGGGTTGATGGCAAATGTGACTGACTGTGAATGACTGCATTGACATTATTGGGTTACAAATTAAGACCAATATTTTTCATCTCTTCGCCATTACAGCTGAGAAGTGACATCTAATTATGTTGTTCTGCCTTTGTTGCTTCCAGCATTAGCGAAAATCTACTGAAACATTATAAATGAAGTTCATGTGCCTTTTTCATTGAACTTCTATTTCAGCTTAACCCTTCACAGCTTAACTTCAGCAGAAACCTTCATGTGGAATGCTTTTTTTCAAGCTTACAGATGAAGCTCATGATTATGGCAGTTCATTATTTAGCTTGATTGTTTATAGTATACTAAGCATAAAAGTTTGGAGCTTTAAATATGTGATTCAAAATCAAATCTAGAAAATCATATTTTATTGGCTGGTAAATGTTGATAGTTATAGCGAAATGGATTTGGCTTGTATAGTTCCTATTCTCTTTAAGCGAGCAACAAATCTATGGGATTTAATGATTGCCATCAATGTGTTTTAGATAATTACTGAAATGTTTCATGGTAAAAATGTTGACAAACAAAAAATGCCCCTAATAGTAAGGCCTGGATTTTGTTTTTTCGTTAAAAATTTATTTAGTTTACTATTCTGTTTCTCATTAGAAATGATACATTCTACATTTCAATGGACTAAAATTATTTTTCAAGCATACATTTTTTCAATTTAAAAGATTCGGCATTTTTTTTAAGTTTTGACACAGTGCCAGTCTCTTTGTTCTTGTATGTGGATATCATCTATGGTGGAATATTTCAAAATATGGCTTATGTCATATGCAATACTTCAATTTGTGCGTATTAGAATTTGAATGACCTTATGTAAGTAGTTTTATTATCTCCTTGGCAAAATTTTTTATGTAAACTTGTGATGAAGAATAATATAATGTATGTGATCACTAGTTACCTGAATGTACGTAGTTTCAACTCTTGAATACATTCTTCATTTTTTACAAGTGTGAATTGACATGAATTTGTAAGTATATTCTTAACAGTTATACTTATTATATTTTGTAGATTTATGAGTGTCCTCCAGAAATGGCTGTTTTACCAAGTCCAGATGCCTCTCCTCTAACCAGTTTAACAGTTGTTGAAGATGCTGTCATTTCTGCCTCGGGAAATGAGCAATTGGAATCAGTAGAAAGTGAAGAATTAAAAAGGTTTGTGTGAAACAGAAATATTATTATTTTAGTTGAGACTTTTGGGCAAAAAAGGGTTCTTATTTACTTAAATAATTCACTGGTATAAATAAATACTGTTTTAAAAATGCTTGAAAATTCTTGTTTATGTATCAACCTGCACATGATTTGATGTGGGGATCTTAAATATGGTATCATGTTGCCAATAATAGAGCTGCTTTAACCTGGTCTGAATTAATTCAGATAGTCCTCAATAATTCGGCCTTAGTGTTTACAATATGTATGATCAACCTTTTTGATAAAGTTCATGCTGTCAAAACTTATAAATTGTGTGCATGTATTCATTTTAGACAATGAGTTTTTTTTAATACTGTGATTAAGTCACTAATGTATGACTTGGAGTTATCATAGATATTTTTCTGCAAATTTATGGAACAATTTAACTCTTTGGAAGAACTAAATACTTTTTAAATAGCAAGAGCTCATATGGTGTTGTTAGAAAACTTTGCATCATTAAATACCTTAATTCAATACCTTTTTTCTATGTGACTAATTCTGTTATCTAGGATAGTTTTGTATCTTCAACTCCAGTGCAAAATGTGGAGATGAGTGTTTTAATTGGCCCTGTAAAAAAACAATGTGAATGGCTCTCTATTTCCTATGTGATATAGGATGTAATTAGATATAGTTAATGTGATTTTAATAGGAAATATGAAATTGAATTGGCACCATTCAAGGAATGTTCTTGTTTTTATATCAATTGACCACCCATTCAGGTCTAGAGACAGAGCAGAATATCTGTTTTAATGGCATGTTTATGTAATGATTTTTTGTTGATAGATAAATATTACTGGGGATCGATATGGTGCGGTGGCTATCACACTGGCTTCCCACACAGAGGGCCTGGGTTCGAATCCCAGTGGGGTCGAATATTTTTCAGTGGTATCGTGATCCCTACCTGAGGTGCTTTGTTGAGGGCACTTTGAGTGAGTGTGCTGTCGTTTGGATGGGACGTTAGGCTGCGGACCCCTTGGCACCTTTTGTTAAAGAGTAGGCTATTACCTATGCCAGGTTTCTCTCCACCCTTTATCCTTTCCTGTTCATCCCTAATGGTGCAAATGACCTTAGCTGTCGGTAGCCTCGCCTAAATACAACTACTATAAACATTGCCGCTTCATCTAATGTGGTACAGGCACCATAATTTTGGTCTCAAGATCTTATACTCATGTTGTTATTCACTTGTGCTTGCAGTCAGTACATTCCTTTCCACTGGCCCCACCCCTGTCTCTCTCTCTCTCTTCCCCTAGATTTTGACCATTTTCAGTGCAAAATTATCTTTATCGGTTACATGATGGAAAGTTAGTTTTTTTCACCTTCTAATTAGTCTATAAAAACCAATGTAAATGGATTTTCTGGTTTGTGGACCTAAATTGTCTATTAAAGAACTTGTAAGGATTTATTGTATACTGGAAACATATTTTCCTGTTTAAATTTAATTCAACTAACAATTGATTGTTTACTGTTTCAGTGAGGTTGAAGAATCAAAGAGTGAAACTGAAAAGACTTCTGTGTCAGATAAGCCATCCAACCTTTTAAACAGTCCCTGAGGTGATATAGCTATGACGTTTTAATTTTCATTCCTGCAGCATGAGTATAAAAGGTAAGATGTGAAGATTTGTGACTGTCTTTTTTGTATTTTCAAATGTTATTAAGTGATTTAAAAAGAGCCAGTAAATTGATTGAAATTTACTTTAGTAAGCAAAAGAAAACATATGCAAAAAGATAATACATAATGTCAAGTATGAGTTACATTATGCCAAGTACAAAGTAAAATATATTGCCATATACTAGGATTTACTGTCACATCTTTTAAAGCAATGAACCTTCCCAAATTATTAAAGTTAAACCTCAAGTGATTGTGGCAAGTAACTTAATACAGATATGTCATACAAAATAGGCTAAGTCATATATGAACTGTATTTGGTTTGTTCTTGCATGAGCCATTATTTGTTACCTCATATTCCTTATTTTTACAGTTGAAGATTATAGGTAGTGTGAGTTTTAATGCATGCTTATCGACTTTGAGGAAAAAATGAAAGACTAATTATTGATAATAAATGATTTAGTTATCAGTTTTCATATTTCATGTTATTATGCCTCTAGGCTTTAGTAATTCTTACCAAAGAATCTTTGACCATAAGAAAGAAGTGTCAAAGTCATGATTCAAGTTTTGTGGTTTCATAAAATTCACTCTTCAAGAACTCAGTGGAATTCGATTTCACAATAATTAATTGATGCAAAAGCATTTAAGGTAGGAACAAGGGAGTTAAACATGTGTGTTTAATTATGGTACCTATGCTTGATTTAAGATTCATTGTTCAGTTTTCCTGGTCAAAGTTTCATAATAGCTTACAAAGGAGTTAGTAGTATTAATTACTATATCTGCTTGAATATAAGCCTGCCTTGGTTTTAAGTTCATCTCTCAAAAAGTCAATCATATTTTACAAAAGGGTAATTTTTAAAGGTACATTTAATTTTTACTGGGGAAGTGTGGTCATTGTGAGCATATTGGTACATTTTCAAGACATTTAACTCTCTGTGCTTTCAATGTAATAGCATAAACTTGTGAAACTGGGCTAAATCATGTCTGCCAATCCATTTTCATTAATATTTCAATAAACTCCCCTATGGTTCACTATGTTACAACCACCCTCCTAGAAAGGTTGGTAGGCTTCCTCTGGGGAGGTTGTTAATTGTTTTCGGAAGCTATTCAAAATCAGAAGGGCTGGTATATGAGGTATACAGTAGATGCTCTTGAGGTTTCATATTGCCATCCTGATTTTGATTTAGCTTAGCCATTCCATTTGTTCAAAACCATTTCTAATGGCACTCTAGTATTAGTGAAGTGGTGGATGACATTGCTCTGTCTAATCCTCTTTCCATATCCCTGCATTTGTTTATAATGTAACAATCTCTAATATTCAATATTAATGCCTTGCATTTAATTATTAATTTAATAAATATTTAGTTTTTAAAATAATCAGATTTTGTTTGAATGCTTCAAGACAAACAATTCAATTATGTCAAAATCAAACTGAAAGTCTATGAAATCATGACAAACCATTTTAAAAGTATCTTTTAAACCATAAGCCATCTTATATAGCTATAAAATACGTTTTGTCTTTTGAATTAGTGTGTTTGTGGAAGGCTTCATTCTGCTTCTGGGAAATTTGTTGTGCATGTTTTTTTGCCTTAATATTTGCCTTCAGCCCTGGTAATATCATCAGGGATTACATACGCATAGTGGAAGCCTTCGGAATATTGTGTGTCTTTGAATTAATCTGCATTTATGATGCTTCTGATGATCAGAAGATGTCGTTTTTGAATGTATTTCCCTTCTTCGCATAAGTCTAGAATGAAGCTGATTATAAGACTAGCCCCTTTTTTTCAGAACTCCTCAAGGGAAATAAATTAAAATAGAATAAAATTCAATACTAGTAAGTAAAACATGAAATACTTCCAAATTCTAATTTATTCTGGTTTTTGTGCATATATTTGGAGAGGAAATGGAAAAAAAAACAACCTAAATTCAAACAAATTAAGGTATTAAGTTGAACAGGCCTGGTGAAAATCTGGCACAATGAATAATTTGCATAATGAGCAAAATTTTTTTTTTAAATGTCACTCTTATCAAGCAGTATTTCAGAAAAAAATTGATGAGAAAAGAATTCCCAGAATTTTGCATGCCTGCTACTGCATTTTTCTTATCTTGTTTTCAGAAATATTATTTGTGATTTTTTTTTACAAAGTATAATGATAGTTTGTGCATAGTTTTAAAAATTTCTCCAAAGAAAGAGCTGCAAGGAGGCAGCCATGAGATGGTAAAAATGAACATAGCAATGAAAAGTACGTGACTGACCGTGATAGTCAGCAAATTGGATCAGTCTACATCGAAGATATGCACTTTCTAAAGGGCAAGATTAAGGTGATAGATGTTTCAAAGGGCAGCAGGAATATATACACAGTGGTTACGTATTCTCAAAATTGTTGAAAGGATGCTTCTCAAATGGATAAACAACAAGCATATGTAATGTATTATATTATATGTGCTTGTTATCATATAATATAAATAAGGTATTTATGGTTATTCAAAATAAACAAATATTTCCAATTAATACTTCTGCATTTACATTTTTTTAAACTTATTTTAGTTCAATTCATCATATGCAGAAAGTCCCCACTACATTCCAAAGCATTGGCAGTGCTACTCCAAAGCATTAGAAATACCATTCTTCATTCTGCTTTTTAAATGACTTCACAGTGACCTCTTTCTACCCTCCTTTCTATGGAGCTATAATCCGATCACTATTTTGAGTATGCTAGCCCACATAATGCATCCAGATGATATAGTTCCCACTTTTTCGACATCTTTGAAAGGCTTATTTTTTGCATCCTCTCTCTGGAATTTGAAGTGGCCCCAAACATCCCTAACTTTTAAGGCATTTAATCACAAATGTAGCACATTTGAAGAAAGAATATTTATCCAGTTATTTGTGGGCCGATTTTGACAAAATTTTGCAATAGTATTAAGAGTTACTTGCTCTAAAATATGCTATGAATAAAAATTAAATAGAAAGCATAACTTTTGTAAAAATTAAACACGTTAAATAATTCAGATCAATGGAGAATAATTTTTAAGGGTATGATATGGTCTAAAAAGATATATGCATAGTGGCACTTTTCAGGGATCACACTGCCACGAAGACTCTCTCTCCTTAACCTTTCCCCGGGCACACAACATAAAGTTTAGCCGTTTGTTTACCTTTTGCCTCGCATGCCTCGTCCTTTTTCTGGAAATGATGACCAGTTAGTTTCCTGGGCAGGTTGGGTATATAATGACTGAACAACACCTTCTTGATAAACCTTCCCCAACTAATCTTCTGCTAATATCTGTTTGAAACCATGAAAAGTTCCATTTTTTCTCTTATTTACAAATTTATACCTAACATATGTATTTAGTAGCATCACATCTAGCAAGTACAAAAAAATTGTATAACTTTTGCTATATCATCGCTTTCAATGAAATTTACTTGATATCTGATTACCAACGGCTGCTCCTCCCATATTCGCATTGTAATCATTCCTAGTGGGTTTATTTATCACACTCCTACTTTTCCAGTCAACTTTTTTGGTATTTGCAAGCTCCAAGGGGTGCATAGTACTGAGCATTACAACATCCCTTTTGTCACTCCATTTAATTGCAGTAATGGTATTACTACAGTATGATATGGCTTCACCTTTTTTAATTGTTTTCCTAATATCTTTTGATATATTTTTCGGCAGGGCTGTCACAGCACCACAGACATTAGGTCCTAAATTATGTAATTTGTAAAATAAATCTGGTGAACTTTACCGATTATCAATGTACAAGGAATACCTCTTGTTTAGTAGATTAGACTTAGTCATCAAATCTAACAAAACCTTAGTACTAACAGGAGTGTTGTCCCCTTTGTCTTATCCCAGCATAAAAATTAAAAGTTATTCGCATAACCATTGCTGGAGTGGCATAATTTGTAGAAGTTCATGCCAAATCTTTCCCTCTTTGTCCTAATATATTGAATAAAGTGTAGTCTACCTCTGCATTTCATTGGTGTAAATGGAATGCATTGGTGTGTGTGCTTAATGAAAAACATCAGTCATCATATCTATGACTGACCTTAGTTTTCTAAGAGGGCCATTGCCATCCTAAGTTTCCATTTGTTTACAAAATGTAAGTATTTACAAATTTGCAGGAATCTTCTTCCAGGCATGATTGTTCTCAAATATGGTGTACTTATCATGCATCTTTACACCTGCAGCTTTGTAAAGTAGGCTTCTCAGTTATACCCACCAATATAACAAGACTAAAATACACTTTCAGCTCCCTAGTAGTTGCATTGTGAAAGTCACATTCTGCTGATCTACTACCTTGATCAAAAAGTTCCCGGAATAACCACCGTGTGGCGCTCCCATCGTTCCGATTTGAGTTCTGTTTTTTTTGTTAAATTGGTACATCTGTTGTTGATATTCCCTTTAAATCTTAGTGTCATAACTTGACATTTGCAAAAGTTACGTAGCCAAGAGTACATCTATCTCTGTGTGTGTTGGTGATTTTTTACAATTGCAGAAATGGATTTAAATTTGCAACAACGAACTTGTATTAAATTTTGCGTAAAAAACGGATTTAGTGGCGCACGGACGTTGGAAATGTTGGAAAAGTGTTTCGGCAACGATTCTCTAAAAAAAACGGTCGTTTACCAGTGGCACGAGTGGTTCAGAAGTGGTCGTGAGTCAATCGAAGATGATGAACGCAGTGGCAGACCATCGACATCGAAAGTCGGTGAAAAAATTGATAAAGTAAAAGAAATGTTGGTCAATAACCGCAAATTAACCATCAGAGAAATAGCGGAGGACTTGAACATTGCCTATGGATCCGCCCAAGACATTGTGGTTAATGATTTGGGTTTCCGTCGTGTAGCAGCAAAGTTGGTGCCAAAAGACCTCAATTTCATGCAAAAAAGAGACCGTGTTGACGTCGCAAAAGACATGATTTGCGAGGCTGAATCCGATCCTACATTCATCAAAAGGATCATTACTGGAGACGAGACGTGGGTTTATGAGTACGACACGCAATCCAGACATCAGGCAAGTGAATGGCGTTCACCAAATGAGCCGAGACCAAAAAAACCACGTCGTTTTCAGTCAAAAAAGAAGGCAATGCTGACGGTTTTCATGGATTACAACGGTGTAGTGCATCATGAAATTTTGCCAGAAGGCCAGACAGTAAACAAAGAGTATTATTTGGGCGTTATGAGACGTTTGCGTGAAGCAATTCGCCGAAAGAGACCAGAAATGTGGGCAGAAAACTCGTGGATTTTGCACCATGATAACGCACCGTCGCACAGTGCTATCATTATTCGTAATTTTTTGACGAAAAATGCAACAAATACCATCCAACAGCCACCAAATTCACCTGATTTGGCTCCCTGTGACTTCTTTCTGTTCAATTGAGTTAAAAAACCATTGCGGGGAACGCGTTTTAGCAGCCGAGAGGAAGTAATGGAAAAATCGCAGGAAGCACTGATGGACATACCGAAAACCGAATATAAAAAATGTTTCGAGGATTGGATCAAGCGCTGGCATAAGTGTGTTGCAGTCGATGGGGATTACTTTGAAGGGGACAATATAGATTTAGATGAATAAACTTGTATTTTTAATTTTCTGAATAAATTCCGGGAACTTTTTGATCAAGTTAGTATACCCATTAGCCCCTGTGACTACATTTGGACATTTTCATCATATAGAAAAAGTTCAAAAACACTAAGTATAGTATAACTTGCATCCAAATCATGGGATATTCCTGCATTGCCAGTGAAAGGACGAATAACTTGAACCTTTTGATTTTATTTCCAATTCCATATTGTATCACAGTTGATCCCAACTTTGGAGTCCACTTTATTTACGTTTTCTAAAGCTCTGTCATCTTAATTATATTCACTCGAGGAGTTAATAATATTAAGTAGCCGTAGGGGTTTCTGAAAGATTGATTCTTCTTCCCTTTGTCACCAGAGCTGAGAATGTTGAGTAATTGAGTGATATTAATTAATTAAGAAACAATTTTGTTACAACTTCTCTGGTAAACAATGTCAATAACGTCACCAGAGCTGGATGGTTACAAATATACATTAGCACATGGAGCAGGAATTTTTAATGGCAAACCTTAGTAGCAATTGATTGAACAGTGTTGCCACCACATAATTTACTTACATCTGGTGACAACACTGTACATTCTTAGTGGTTACTTTTAATGAGTCTGCTGAAAATGCCAGCCAGTGTTGCCTATCTTAACCAATCAATAAATGTTCCAGTTTGTTACATTGATTCTTTCCTTTGTCCAAAACATTTTTGAGGTGTAGTGCATACAAAAATAACATTGTTTAAGGTATATTGTGACATAGTCGAGGGGTAAGCTTGGTTTAATATGTTTTAATATCAAAATAAAGTATGTCTTAAAGTGAATATTGGAGGTGATTTGGACATTGTTATAAGTTGAGATTAATCAGAGCATTAAGTGCAACTGTTGAATGCTGTTACATGTTCTTTATAAGAAAAGTTTGTCTCTGTGAATGTGATATCGTTTGATGATGTCATTTGAAATGTATTTTGGAACTATCCGTTTAATGTACTGATATGTTATACTTTTGCATTACAGGTTGAATTACTAAGGAATCACATGTAATATAACCTCAGAAAGAAGATAATTGCATTAGTAGTTTCATACAAAGAATTTATTTTGAGTACAAAATGCTTAATTTTTTTAAAGAGACCTATAGAAGGGAAAAGGCTGGTGCTCGGAGAGATGGGGTGTTCTCACTGTGGCTGTGGAGCAATATTTTTTTGTCTTGAGTATAGTTAGTCCCATAAATATATTATATTCAATATCTAATGGTTTGAAAATTTTCTCAGTTTTTTTATTGTTGGTGGAGTAGTTAGTCATGATATTCATTTTTTAATATGCTGATATGGACTCTGTCCACCTTCTTGTTCCTTGAATAAGAAAAAAGTAAAAAAATTTGTCTTGTGTGCGTTAAAAGATCCTATATTTGCTTCTTTGTTGTTAAAGACGTACAACATGTTGGTAATTTTTGTTTATTTACAATTTGTACTTCCTTCCTAGTGCTTGTTCTCAACTCTGTAGATGCTTGTTAATTACGATTACAGGCTATATAATACAAATAATAAAGAAAAATGTTTCTTTTATTTTCATATCATGTATTATTATATCATGGCTCACAGTGGTTGGGTGTTTTTTATGCATTATACATTGGTTGTTGTTATAGTCAAATTTACATAATCAATAAATTCATCCTTACAATTTATATCGGTTTTTTAGTGGAAGATCTTGTTATTTTGTTATTGCTGTGAACTAAATTTTCATTTAGGGTCCATTTGCTAGTTTTTTAATTCAAATATCTATGGGAAATCCTAGCATATATATACAATTAAAATACTTGTGATAGTTATTTAAAAAATAACTGGGTGTGTGATCAGTATCCACAACAGGATTTTCTTCTGTGGTGCAATTTGCAGTATCTAATCTTGTCCCTGCTGCTTCTTTGCAGTCTCAAGGCTTGAGACTGCAAAGAATTGAAAAATTGAACTGGGTTCTTTTGCCCTAATTTGAAAAACTTTCATTGTGCATTTCACTAATGATGATTTGATTACTTTCGAGTCAGGCTTTCTTGTCAGGGTTACTATTCAGTTGAGAAATCAGGAAGTCTATAATTCTTTAGTTTCTTGAAAAAGGCAATATTTTTAAGGAATCTGGAAAGCGATTTGTAAATGGGGAATTTGTGATGAGGATCATAGTTGTGAGACCATTTGGTGTAGAAGGCCCTTGCGTCATCCTACCGAAACTTTGGATTCTGAACCAAATTTAGTGGCATCATTGGCACTGAACAGCGATGAAGGATATTGGCGCTCATTCAGTTTCAAACGCATGGGAGGAAAACCTCGGAAAAGAACAAAATTTCAATTCGGGAAAAGGGTTGGAATTGGAATCCAGAAAATCATTAACCACTCTGATTGCTGCTATGATTAGTCTTGACTCAGATAATCATAAATTCATTAGGTCAATAAACATTTTATGATGTATTTCCTAGTTGTTTTTCCATTTCGAAGAAGTCATGCATGTAGACAAATTTTAACTGCAGGAAATTAATAGAAAGATTTATATTCAATCATCTAGTCTTGTCAGGATGATTACTTCTTCAATACACTTTCTTCTGATGGCATGGCCACAGATTCAATTCCTATCCACTTCAGTTAAGGTGCCTGTTACCTTCGGTTACTGATGGACCATATGTTGAATTGTAAGAAGAATTTGGCATCAGAAAAGTCATGACTTACTGTCCACCAGAACTGTAGTACATATATTAGAACGATTGTTAGCAGTTTGGCAGGCTGGAGCAGGGGTATTTTGTTCTTATTTTTATGATTCGGACTGGATGTTATGAAAATATTAGGCTATTACTGTAAACTGCATTATCCAGTGGCAGTAAATGTATACTCTTAGGGGTTACCCATTTATCCCTTCTGGAGATAGATATTTATTTAATGCACCAAACATAGTAACCTATAGCTAATTTGAAAAAAAAAATATCTTGACGATTCAAAATGAGGAAATATTTTTGTACCGTGGCCAGAACCCAAATTGCTGATAACAAATGCAGAGGATCAAATTTTTAAGGGCCAATTATTAATTCTAACCATTTTATTTCATTCTTAGTGCATTCAAAGCTAACATTCGAGCGACCAGCAGCGAAAAAAGCGATGTACCCATGCCTGACTAACGATTTTGACAAGCTTGGTGTATATAAACATATTACTCCCGTCTCGTTTATACTTTCCCCACAGGCAATTTTCAAAATTGCAAGTTGTATCTTGTACCATTTCTGCATTCCATTCCCGAGTCTCATGTGAAAATTAAAGGTGTTATCAAATCCCATTCCTGTATACTACCAATGCATGGCATCTGTTGCTAATAGGAGTTTTAGAAGAATTCCTGGAAAACGATTGCTTCCATCACTTCAATTTTCAAATAATATTCCTCTCCCCTCCAACGCTCTTCTTATGGAGGGGGGAGTTATGAGTCGCTTTTAAGGAAACGAATGAACGCACGACTTTAGAATTAATTTTAAACCGGCGATCCGAGTGTTTGGCTAGGAAATAGATCCGTAATGAGTGGAAAAGGTACACTCCGTTATGTCAAATTAACCGATAATGCACACGCGATGCAGAAAGGATCCAAATATGCTGCCGGATTTGACTTGAAGAGCGCATACGACTACACCGTACCACCGAGGGGGAGAGCCCTCGTGAAAACAGATCTGCAGATCGAACTCCCCCGCGGCTGCTATGGGCGAGTGGCACCGAGGTCCGGCTTGGCTTTGAAACATGGAATTGACATCGCGGCTGGTGTTATCGACGCAGATTACAGAGGGAACGTCGGAATTGTCATTATTAATAATGGCGTTGATAATTTTGTAATTAAATCCAGGGATCGTGTGGCCCAGCTAATTTGTCAGTTGATTTTGTACCCAAATGTTATGGAAATTTTTGAACTTAATAAAACTGAAAGAGGAGCGGATGGATTCGGTTCCTCTGGAATTAATTAAATATTTATTAAACTATATGCTTGCGTATCTGTTTTATTTAAAAAAAATTGTGGTGGGAAGAATGCACTGATGAATTGAATTGCATACTAATTTATACCGTATGAAATGCTGAAGGTTCCGTTTCAAATAAATCAATGCTGTCCGCAGCGCGGAAGAGTGTCATTACCGGTCATTTTAAAATGCTAATGGAAAGTAGAAACCCATTTTAAATATCCTTAATGAACCAAATTTTAGTCTTCATTTATGAATGTTACACATCTAAAGGACTAGCCGGTGTTTTTAAAATAAAAATATTTTTTTTTCGCAAGCTATTACATAATTTTCCTTAATATTAGTGTAGCGGTATAAGCAATCATCAGTTATTAACGACTTAAACTATCAACTCAACATCCTCAACACGAAGCACTTTTTAAATACCCTCAACACAAAGCACTTTTTAAATAGACGTAAACTATCAACATCCACAAAACGAAGCACTTTTTAAATAGACGTAGACTGTCAACATCGCACTTGCTTTTTACCTACACTTTCTTAAAATAATAAACTAACCTTCGAATGCAGGACCCCAAGGGAATACTATTTGCTCACGAACGGGAGAAGGTTGATACAAATAATAGTACTTAAATCTTTTATAATGATTTATTTATTCAAATTTACATTTTTATGTAAATATCGCATTAAAATGAGAAGGGGCAGCATCTGGTGAAACCTGCCAATGAGAAAAGTAATGACGTAGATATGTATTTTTTGTAAGGGAAATTAGCTTTTAAGTTGATTTAAAGTAACTATCACATACTTACTTTAATTCACCATCTCCAGCCTCATACCGTCCCATACTACGTTAAACTTATTGTTTTCGTTCAAACTATTATATTCTGCCAAATCTTCCACAGATGTGAAGAGGACCAAATATCTCTTAGGCAGGAAAAGCTTTCTCTTTATCCCAGCAATACGAATGGTTCCTATAAGCGCAGGTCCATATTTTGCTGTGATTTTTTCTATATCGGTTATTTTATATTTATGATTTAATATAAGGTCTTCTTCCTTGAGAAACGCCGGCAATTCCATATTTAAATTATATAAGTTGTACTGCGAAACGGTTCATCTGAAAATATAAAATTAAAGGGGGGAAAAGACCAAGCCATTAACATGAGCGAAATGCATTAGCATAAAGCGAAGGAAATGGCGACTTACGTTTTTTTGAAGGTGCTCTCGTCCTCGCTGAGTTTCACACAGGGCATCTTCCATCTCGATCAAATTTCGAAGTGAATTTCTCTTCAGGAAATAATTACAGGACGTTTTTACAGAGTTTTTCAAATAAAAAAGCATTTCATTTTCAGAAGTTTTTTTTATTAGTTCAATTTAATTATATTATTTTTTTGTAAATAATCAAATTCACCTCCCATGCCGTAGCATTAAAAATAAGAATTTGTTCGTTCGTTAATGTGAAATATTTCGGCAGGTAGATTTGCCTGTATTCTCCCTCGAATTGTATTGTCGCGATGAGAACCGATCCGTATTTTGTAAAACCCCTCTCCAATTTCTCAATTGGGTAGTCAACCCATTCCTTAAGATCTTCTCGCTTTACGGCTTCAGATTCCTTTTGCTGTTGCAGAAGCGATTTCTTAATATTTGACATCTTTAAGAAAAGGAAAAACCCAAGTTTACAACAATGATAATGGATGGGTTATGATAAAGAATTAATATCAATTCAAAGGGGATATACTTACGGTTTCAATCATGATGCTGTTGGACAGGCGAGAGAGTACGTTTGATGTTCTAGCACGATTATATGCAGTGTGCTATACATGCTCCGCCGACGACCATATACGCAAAATCTCTTGTTATTTTTTTCGGACGAGGAAATGGCGTTTCCTGTTTTTCCAGCAGCAGCAGAAGTGAAGATGACAATTCGAGCGAGTTAAGCTGAGCATGAGTATAAAGTTTATTAATGAAAAAATTGTTTAACATATAGTATAGTAGAGCATGGGTGTAAAGTTTTTTCAATAAAAAATTGTTCAACAAATTGTTCTTTTTATTGTTAAAGCGTGAGAGTATAATTTATTAAAAAATAATATTGAGTAAGATACAATTTAAAATAAACATAAATTTTTCTTCAGCTTCCAATTTTAACAATATTAGAAATAAAATTAGCACTTAGAAAATGAGAAAAAATCCATCTTTTCAATCTGAAACAGTTTTTCACTGCGCATGCACCTCGATACCCGAAACTCTCAACGGCTGAGATATATTTTCAAATGGCTTATTACCACATTATTCGATTGAATGACTACGTCAAGAGCCGAGTCAATCTGCTCGAAAGAATTTACTAAAAAGGAAACCGAGCCAGGAGCCGAATGTGATGTTGGCCGTTTACGTCTATTGAAAAGTGCTTCATGTCGAGAATGTTGACAATTTACATTTAAAAAAGTGCTTCGTGTTTAGGAGAAAGAATGCTGAAATGCAGAGTGTTTTAACCGGGAATAGAACTGGCAAAATATTTCAATGTCCTGAAATTGAGCTCGCTCCCTCCCACTTCGACAAATTGTGATTTTCACGAAACGGAGAAAATTAGTATGTGCGGTGAAAAAAATTGTTCAAAATTAAAAGCTTGGATACATAATAATGTGCATCATGATAAATTTAATTCAATATTAAAATTTATTTAATTATGCTGCTTTGAATTCCAATTGTAATGTTATAGCTGTTGTTCTAATTGATCATATTCCTATTGTAATGTGTATTTCTTTATTATTTATATAGAATAAATTGATTGTAAAAATTGTTCTTTTTCCTAATTCATTTTCCTTCACCTTCCATTGTAAAATTATTTCCCTTTCAATAATACTAATATAATAGTAATGATAAAATTTTAGCATTCTTAAAAGCATGCATCTCAGAAGAGTTTCAGGCAACTGCGGTCACGCGGTTAGGGGGAGGGGGGGGCCCCGGCTCGAGCCCAACGCCGCCACCACCGCAAAGTACTTCCTCCTCCCAACTCGCACGTGCCCGGAAACCACATTGGAATTCCAGCGCCGCTTTTTCGTTGCGCTTTTGTTTTCAAACTCAATATAGGCGGCAGCACCGGCGCCCCGGATTTCCAAGATGGCCGCCGCGCGCACTTGTTTTTCTGCGCGCGCAAAACGATTTATTAAAGCCTTTACCTACCTACTTCTGGCTAATTGTAACATCGCCATTCACTTTTTCCCCTACCCTTCCCTTAACATTTCCTAGCAATGGCTAAACGCTAGCAGTTTAAAACGCGAATGCTTCCTCCCTCGATCATCACTGCCCATCCCGATTCTCCCTCCGCTAATCTTGTTTGTACCGTCTGATTCATCATATACAGGCTCACGATAAGTTGCCTTTTGGCTACTGCTACGTATATTCTGCAGTATTCCCTTTTGCTTTTCCCACTCCACTCTGTTGAAATCCCAGCAAACACATTGTTTTTCAAACACTTTACCCTCACACTAATCGTTTAGGAAATATGTAGATTCGTTAATTTCATCAAATATCTCTTTTATATTCAAATTTTGTATTCTTTGTTTAGAGAAGATTCGTCGAAATTAATATTCGCCACATCTATTTTTCATAAAAACTTTGGTAAAACCTCATAAATTCTTATTTTTTTCAAGTAATCATAAAACTTATAAAAAAAACACCCAAGAAAGTTAAACGATAAAAAAACTTACGTGAAGTACTACCTTTCTCGGCCTCTTTTTAATTAATGTTTGAATGTTTACTTGTGTGTAGCCATTTGTAAAGAGCGATTCCATAGCAGGCGAAGTCCTGGTAGGCAAAAAAAATCGTTGTGGAGGTCCGATAAATGTCCAAGGCTTAAAAATTAACCCCTCTTATTGTTCCTTATAAGTTGAAAAAGACAAATATAAGGCTTGAATGAAATCGGTCAGCATTTAAAATCGCGCCCGCGCCACGATTCCGAAATGTGCACCCCTGCACATCCGTTACACTGTATGTGAACCTCCCATTCATGATCGCCCGTCACTCTCTTTCCTCTTCTCCCTCACAACCTTCTACATCTACATCAATACCCTGCGAGTCACCAAAAAGGTGTGTGGCAGGGGGTGCAGCACCAGGAGGAAAGGGTAAGGGTTGAGGGGGTTAGGATTTTTCTAATGGATGGGGAAAGGTGGGAGGAACCTGCAAAAAAATACATAAATATACTCGTATAACCATGCGTAGTCCCTACCTTGTAGGTTAATGCTTATTGTGTCGATCTGACGTCTGGGGGATTTCGATTAAAAGCATTCTGGTCTCTTATTGTTCTTGGAAAAAACGGCCATTTAAACCTGTCAGTCTTGCAGTCTATCTCTCTGACCTTCTAGGTCTTCTCGTTCCTTCCCTCGTATTTTCAACAAAGGGCTGATTCCTATGTAGATCGTGGAAATCGTCGCCCGGGAATTCAATCGAAAGAAGCCGCTTCGTATTCGACGTGAAGGAAGGAGGGCAAATAAGGCTTGAATCGAATCCCCTTTCCTTCGAAGATGATAAGGTCGCTGTAAACCGGACTCGCCGTCAATCACAAACTGCTTCCCTATTTACACGCTCGGTGAAAATGATTAGCCTTTGTTTTGGAAGAATTGAGCAAGAAAGGAATCAGGATGGTGGCGGAATGTATGAATGCGACGCTTCGATAAGGAATTTCTGGAAAGTACGGTTATTAGTAGTAGCAAGGCTGTTAGCATTAACATTATCGGAAAAACGGTATCTTGTTTGATTCCAGTCGTAAAGTAATCCCTTTACGAAAATGCATGTCAAAGTAGTCATACGTTTTTATTTTTTCTTCCCTGTGGTTTTTTTTATTTATCTGTCAAGTGATGAGGAAAATAATAAGCATTTTGGACGGCATTACAGGGAAAGGAACTCTCCTCTACCTTATATGGATTGTACACACCATAGGGCTTATTTCGAGGTGAGCCTCCCATCAAAATATCCTTCCGATATTGCTGTGGTAGCTTTGAGAGGGAGGATAAATGATGTAGATCTGTAGAATGAAGTCATGTACAGATGTATATTTAATATTACTAAGAAATGTGGAGTTCCTTAGAAAACCACGGAATTGTCCAATAATTATCAGGGTCCTTCAAAGGTTAACTTTTGATTGGTTTCTCCTGCTGATACATCATCGGTGTAGCATTATTCATGATTTTCTGGAAAAAATAAATATTCAGATTTCTTAAGAATGCAGTACACGTTTTTTCATCGATTTGTGAGTTGACGTGCGTCTTAAAGGAAGCAAGAGGGTCTAACGATAATCTCTTATAACGACACTATTTAGCAGCATTAGCCCGATGTAACCAGTCGTGTTGTAATAACAAAGTGAAAAAATATCAGCAATTTAATTTCTAAGACGCTCTACTCATGAAAAGTTATTCTACCAAAGAGAGGGGACATTACAGTGCGAAAGTAAGATTTTAAAATTAGAGGGTCATTGCGTCTTGCGAAGGTAATTAATTGTTTCTTGAGGAAGGAGCTCTCTTTAATTTAGCCTTGGATTCTAATGTCCCTTGGCTAAAGTAAAATATCTTTTGCGCTTCTTTTTTCATCAAATATTCATTGATTCGCAGTACCTACTAATCGATTGTTGGATACGTTAGGAAAAACACCAAGCCATTAAATCGTGTAAGAATTGTTTTACCGCAGATTTGTTTCCTTGATTAGCCGAGGCCGTCATCTTCAACTTCATCAGGAGCTCAATTGCTTGAACTGCTGGCAAAATAAATAGAAATATTTGACACCTGGAAACCTGGTTCACTTCCGGGGAACTCATTTTCTGACGCACTCATTTTGATAAATTTAATTTTGCATAAAAGTTTTCTTGTTCACTAAGGCATATGATAATCATGTCAGAGTGAAAATATTTTGAACGACGGAATTTATTTATATAATTTTCCACATTCACTACGCACAAAGGACATGAATTGATAACAAGTTATACATGCGACATTTTGACGGATCAACCAATAACTGTGGTGGCATATTTTACGCATGGAATACTGCTCAACTAACTTAAATACGATGATATGACGCTTCATAGGGTGGTATCTCATTTATGGTGAATGGCAGAAGCTAACTTATCGTTGACTTGGAATATTTTTGAAATAATTTACTCTCTAATAAGGTAATGACAAAAATCGTCGTCACTCTCTTCCAAATGTCACCAGTACATCTTTGAAAGTGGTTGTCATTTAAGCTATTAAAATGTCCTTCTCCCTCGTTGGAAGATAGCGGGAGATCACTCGTCTGAAATTCGGTAATTCCGCAAGAGGTGGCGTCTGTGGTCGCGATTTCCAAGGCACAGGAAGGGATGCATACGGGCACATTGTGGGCCAATAATCCCGGGTCTCCTCCAATACCGCCCTCTTAAATCGCTGGGTGTACAGGTTCCTCATTTTTTCACCCTGCGACAAATAATTCAGCAAAATTAAGTAGCCTTGTCCTAATAGTATGTATGTGTTAAACGCGGCGAGGAAAAGTTTTTGTGAACATGAAAGCGTGGATAAGTTGCAAATCGAACTGCATAAGTATACGTGAAACAAGATGTATTTTTTGTTTCATTTATTTTTCCTATCAAAGTTGCAGTGTTGACTTGTTTATGGGTTACCGAGTTATTACCTTAAAGAGTGACGATGGTATGTTTTTTTTAAATCAGCCCATGGGAACCTGAAGTCTGAAATGAAAAGGTACAATATATGCATGCCATTACTCCCACGTGAGCAGTATGTGATTGGATCTTCCGTATGTCGCGTGGCCGGCACAGAATGACATTCAGCTGCATCCAAACAATAACCCCACAAGCCGTCTCAAGGGCGTGTGGCCATTCATGATCCCGATGATGCCATCCATTTCTGCTGCTTCTCCTAGTGGTGGTTGGGCGCCGGTACTCTCATGAAAATCCTAGTCTTTAACACTAACATCTGAAACTTTCATTCCTAGGGAAAATATCAGCGTCCCAAAGAATATACTAGTATTGCTTCCTTGATAGTGACTGATTGCAATTTGGTTTTGGGCTTTGGTTGTGGTTAGATACCTGTCGACTCTGTGGTAGGTTTATAAAAACATATGAATTGATTGTGAAGATTTACAGAAATAAACTATATATGATATTCAAACGATTCTTCACGATTGAAGTAGAATTAATAGCAGTCGTGGAATTAATTAAAATCGAACCGACAGCGAAGTTGTTTTCGCGTCCTCGCTTGAGAGAAATTTCATTACAAATTCTTTGTAATAATTGTAACTTTAAATGATATAGATGGCAGTTTCAAAGATTATTTATAATTATTACTTGGGAGATATGCTCTTTTAAATAATTTACACTGCGAAACTTCTTCAACTTGGATGGGTGACAGGCTAAAATACCAAATATCAGCCTGATGTTTGAAGTAGTAGAGGTAGCTTTAGGGAGGCGACCGACAGCTGAGGTCATTGGGGATGGATGGGAAAGGAGGAAGGGTAAAGGGAAACCCGGCGTTAGCATTAGCCTACTCTTAACGGAAGCGCCAAGGGGTCCACAGCTTAACGTCCCATCCGACGGGCGGCGTACTCACAGTGCTCTTCACACAGCACCTCAAGTAAGAATCGGGATACCACTGAAAAAGATATGCCGCCTCCAGCAATCAAGCTGTCGGTAGGAAGCGATTTCGGGCCCTCTGGGCGGTAAATCAGTACGCTAGCCATCGCACCACCTCAATCCAACTGACGTTTGACAAGGCCAGTTGAAACATCGGTTTATGTTGCAAATTTTATACGTGTGTACAGGGTCCCACCCAAAAGTGGTAGGACTGATTTTTTTACAAGAATTTTATTGACGATATACTTACATCGACTTAATAATTTTCAAAGTATGCTCCTTGAGCTGCTACACACTTAGGATAACGTTGCTCCCATTCCCCGTATGCCCGCTGGAAATTTTCTTTGGGAATGCCGTTGATGACCCTCGTCGAAGCCTCTTGAACGGCCTTTATCGAGTCAAAACGTCGTCCCTTGAGCTGTCTTTTCATCAGGGTGAAGAAGAAGAAGTCCGGTGGTGCCAGATCGGGAGAATAGGGCGGGTGCGGAAACGTGGCAACGCCGTATTTGGCCAGGAGCTGTCTGACGACGAGCGCGCCATGGCACGGCGCGTTGTCATGATGAAGCACCCAGCAGTTTGCGATGGCCAGTCGGACTCTTTTCACGCGTTCTCGGAGGCGGGTGAGCACCTGCACGTAAAAGTTCTCATTCACAGTCTTTCCTGGTGGGACAAACTCCTTGTGAACCACTCCATGACGGTCGAAAAACACAATGAACATCGTTTTTATTTTTGATTTGCTCATGCAAGCCTTTTTTGGACGTGGGGACGCGGAAGTGTGCCATTCCGCGGATTCTCTTTTCGTTTCGGGGTCATATTGAAAAGCCCATATTTCATCACCAGTTATCACATTGTCCAAACAATTTTCATCTCGGTGCAAATTGGCTAACACTTCTTCGGAAATGCGCACACGCGTTGCCTGTTGGTCGACACTCAGAATTTTCGGCACCATCTTGGCGCACACCTTGCGCATGGCCAAATCCTGTGAAATAATACGTTGGACGTTGGATGCAGACAGACCCAACTGGTCTGCAATTTCTTCACTGTTAAGCGTCGGTCTGTGTTCAGCAGTGTCCTCACTCTGTCCACATTCGTGTCGGTTCTTGCCGTCGACGGCCGTCCGGAGCGATGGTCGTCTTCAACGAGCTCCCTACCCTCTTTAAACAACTTGTGCCACTCAAATACTGTGGAAAGGCTTAAGGCAGTGCCCCCATAAGCCTGCTTGATCATATCGAGGGTCTCAGTTGCCGTCTGCCCGAGTTTCGCACAAAACTTCACGGAATAACGTTGCTCTAAATTCAGATTCATTTTGTTTTCCGACGCGGACAAAAAAACTTGCTTCACTAAAAACGGTGTCCTCACTCAACGACAGCTCGCAGGCGACTAAGGTTGGTGTTGGTCTGTTGCTAAGAGCCCCCTCCACCTTACCCTGCCAGGCAGACCCCCCTCCACCGCTCCGTTCGCGCCAGAGAAAATCAGTCATACCACTTTTGGGTGCGACCCTGTACATGTACGCCTTCAAGTGCAATATGCGAGTGTGTGTGTATATATTTATATATACATACATATATATACATATATATATATATTATATATATACATATAAAAATTATATATATATATAATATATATATATTGTGTGTATATATATAAATTTTATATATATATATATATAAATAACGCATATATTGTAAAATATGTGCGGGCTTTACTTCACCCAGTTCCAATAACTTAAACTATTCATGGCCCTGTAGACCTCGAGGGCTCTCAGCCCTCAATAATGCATCGTCGGCGTATGGCTGAATGGATAATTTGCATATTTCACGTGATTACATTAACCTTATTCAGGCATTCGACTATTAAATTTACTCATAAAACCATTGATGGCCCGTGGTAGCATGCTGTCTCCTTTTTCCACATTGTCGTTTATTTCAAAAGAGTACCCAAGGTTCCATTCGGTCTTATCATTGCTGTATGATGCTCATGGATGATTTTTATAGATTCAACTAGTGTTCGTTCAATTCATATTCTCTCAAAAACTTCTACGTTCCTTGATCTACCCCGTCGCATACATTCTACAAATAGAAAACTGCACAATGAATTTGGTTTCGTACGTACATGCACCGCTAAATTACTTGCTGAAGAGGTCACAGATGATCCATGTATAACCTATTGGGCTGCAGACCATATTGCACGCCCTAGATTTTGCCCAATGTTACCTTCTGTGTACTTCACAGTAAACATCTGCCAACTATTGGCTCAGTGATCCTTACGTTCCGTTTACCCCCTTTCCCCTCGTAAAAAAGGTTCCGTTGTTGCATCATTACAATCGTTTGGTGCGACTAAAATTGCAAAAAAATTAAGCATTTCAAACGTACGATGGATAAATAATCAGCACCCAAACTTTATCGGCATCATTAGACATGCAATCTGCATCTGCATAGCTTTTCAATTTCAAAGAAATTCTCACTGCTTTTTAGCTTCATTATCACATATCGGCTTCCGTGAAATCATTTTCATCGCTTAATATGTTTGCCTCACTTTACTCATGAAAATAATCCCCACAGGGATCTAAAACAATCACGCAAAATTTTCACTAACCTCTTTTCTGCCGGCTTTGAAGTGGCTCATGTTGAACTCCGGTATTTTTGTGAGTTGTTTCGGAATTTTTGGTATCTCCACTTCATATGGATCGGCTCTCAAGTTAGCCCACTCGGTTTTACAGAATTTAAACATTTTTCCTAGGAGGAAATATTGTAAAAAATTCAATGGAAGTAAAAAATGCAATGAATGCAGTTGAAAGTTGTACAATAGTGTTCACGTCATTGATGTACTTCAGTTATACAATATGGCAAACTATGTTCGTTGGGCTTCGAGCTCTAGGGTGGGCGAGGGGGGCCCTTCCCCTCGCATTGAACACTTCCGGTTCTATGAGGGACCTACTTACAAGGAGGAGATGAGCCCAGAAATTTCTTAATTTTGCGAATAGGTCTTAAAACACCCCGTCCCCTATTCCCAAAAAAATGTCTCGATGCGTGAATTGGAAACATTGATTTACTTCATAATTTCAGTCTTGACTTCGTGGAACATCGTATATGGTTTCGGGAAGGTAAGCTGAAAAAAAGTGCCTAATGATACTATGTATTGAAAGCCGGGTCGTAAAATAAAATATTAGTGGAATTGATAAAGCTATGTTTTTCTTTCCGTAACGGAAACATTAATGTACTCATTTTAAATTTTAAGAGAAGTGATTAGTGCATTTTCCATTGAGTCATTTTCTTTTGAGGTTAATTTTATGAAGATTGGGTAGATATATACTAAGGCTGTCGAGACAGTATCGGCGATTTTCATGAATTTTTTCGTTGATTTTCAACGTCCGTTCATCTGCCACAAGGCTGGGTCGTCCACTCCGGTTCTCGTCGTGAACATTGTTGCGGCCATTTTTGAAGTGAATGCACCACTGCCTCACTCCGCCTTCTCTAATTATTCCGTATCCGTACGAAGTTGCCTATGAATTTCAATTGGCTTGTGGTTTTTTGCCAGTAAAAACCTAATCACAGATCGCACTTCCCAACTCGCGAGATTTTTTATTGCAGCGCACATTTTAACAGTTCGTAGTGAGCAAAATATAAGAACTACAGTCTTCACTTTACCACTGCAGGATGCGTACTGAGTATGGGGACGTTTAGACATCAAGGTGGTGGCTTCAGTCCTACCCACCGCCACGCTAGGTCGAAACGTAAGTTACTTTCTGGTCAGCCTTCTAATAAATATGCTCAAGGAAAAAATTCGCCATGGCAGCCAAGGGAGCATCAATCATTGGATTAGGAGGGACGACGGAAAAAATATTCCCAGAATTGCGCATTGGACGGATTTCCCATTTTCAAGACCAGTACATTTTTTAAGAAAGATACATAATCTTAAGAGAGAATTTAAGAAATTAATTTTATTCACAAACTGCTCTGGGATTCCAAAGAAACTGCGGGAGATGCCGAAACAGTAACTTTTAACGGAGTCATCCGCTAATGTGCATTTCAATGCAACAGGCGAATGATTTTTACACTTTGAAATTGTTGCATTGCTCTGGTATCTCTATTTACCACTTAATTCTATTATGGAAAGTGATGAGTTATAAATTCTGTTTTATCAAAGTGGCCTTAAAGATCGGAGGTCCACCGCTTTGGCAATTAGCCGTGGAACCCTTAAAAATAACATAAATCTGCCTCGCCAATTGGTCAGCTGAATATTTTCTGACACTAATTAAGGGGCGATTTAGAGGGGTGTGATAGTTGTAATATTAAATTGAATGGGCAAAATTAGCAGGAGATACACGATATGTTTCCTTATGCCGAAAAATATGTGACTCATATGTTACCGTTGGTTTGAAATACGTAAACGTATATTTACCATTAACATTTTTCTATTCACCAATAAAATATTGGCTGGAGGAGTGTACCTTTTGTTTTGGCATTTTATCGTCATTGTGACTTCATGATTCATCCATTCCACACGTTTAATTAGAGGAGATAATTTGGATTGGAATTTTACCCTTGCTTGAGCTGTATTTTGGATCTTCGTATCGTGTTCGAAGACCATCTCTTTCGACAGTACCGAGATAATGCATTCACAATGACTCATTTTTGGGCCAAGCTTAGCTCGCGGCTGAGGAAAAAGAACGGGCGGCCACTTCCGCAGAAAGTATACATCTTGGACAAGATTAACATCATTCTCTATCTATCTACATGGTACCATGCAAACCACCGCTAGGTTGGATGGCAAGTGGTGATTGCACACCAGGCATGAAAAATAAAAAATTAAGTTTTTTTTCAATCTTTAGATGCCGCAGACGAGATATAATTATTGGAATTGAAAGGTGATTTATTTTCCCCTGGTTTTATGGCAGTAAATGTTTCCCAAAATCTTTTTCTGTATACAGAAATGACCGAGTAAATAGACTCGGGGGCGTTATCTTTATTGCAGTTAAATACTCTTTCGTTAGTAGGCCCGAGATAATTTCCGAGATAGCGGTTTGGGAAGTGTTTGGTGTTCAATTGAAATTCCTTTCTCCAAAAGAATCGCAAAGAACCAGTGTTTATTTAATGTTTCACATCGCATCACAATGTTTATTAAATTACACTTATTGTTTTCAGTGCATATTCTTTATGAAAGAAGTCATCATTTAATTTTTCTAGCAAGGCATACTCGTACATTTACTGATAGTACATTATAAGCACTCGTGCATTTACCGACGAGTTGTGCCGAGGACATGGGAAATGAACTGCGAATGATATGTACAATTCAGAAAGCCCTTTTCGAATTAAATTTTAAGAATAATGCTATTCGCAAAATAAATATTTTCCTTCTATTATCCGATGAACGAAAGTTATGTGTAAATGTCGAGTAGTGAAAGACTACAGTGTACAAATTGAGTAGCTTCAGGCGTGATGTGGTGGAAATCGAACATAATGAATAACTGATCAAAGAACTTTTCCACTTGATAAATTTTTTTATTTTACGACCGGGTTTCGATGTATTATCATCATCAGGTATAAAAATAAAAAATTTTATCAATTGGAAAAGTGCTTCGATCAGTTATTCACTACAGTATACGATGGAGTGTTACGTAAGTATTCAAAAGGTACTCGATAATATGAACGCGGTAGATGAATTTGCTTGGACGGACGTGCGAGTTTCTATGACAATGTAAGACGGCTTTCGTCAGAGAATGATTCTGGTTGCTTTAGGATGGCAAAAGAAATCTCTCATTAAGTATCGATCATACACATCCACAAAGTGTCATTGAGAACTTTAAAAAAAATAGCTACCAAAGATTTCCTGGATGATGTGCTTACGCCAGGGAATTTTGCAGCAGAATTGGATGAATTGTAAGGCATCGAGTTGTATGGGTACTAAAGGTCTACAATATATTGCGATTGCGATTTTTAATGCCCATGTGATTTAACACTGTGATGCGAATAATGCGCGATATTCTCTCGGAAACGACCGTAGACGTGAACATTGTCAATGCGAAACAAGGTTGTGGAACCAATTTACCTAACATATTGGCCACATTCAACCCTCAGTAATTTAAGTAGAGCATAGAGTTATAAACGTTAACTCTTTGAAGTAAATGGTGTTGGATGGATATCGTCATTTTATAATTGGCGTCATGTTACACAATTCCAATTTTTATGCCATGTTACGATGTGTGATGTGAAATTAGACGTAATATGTTTACGTAGAAAGGTAGACATCTTGCGATTATTAATTTATATCGCCCTGCAGTGACCAAATTTCAACATTGCGCGTCCCAAATTGGTAATTGATGAGAGATATCAGTCACGTGACCTTATATCTACTTCAAATAGATTTATCAGCTACTGATATTTATAAAATCAATCAGAAATTGATGAATCAGAAATTCACCAATGAATGGCAAACGATAATTCGTTTCGTAACGGATGGAAAACATCCAAGGTCATACAACCATCACCTACATATACACCTGTTATGCAGGTGTAGTTAGTTTTATCAAGTAACTTGTCATGATCGAAGAGCTTCATTTTTCTTAGCAAGAAATGATCTCGGGTTGATAACAAAACTAGATATAAGTGAAAGGGTAATTGGCTGCAAAGTGATTAATTTAAACATGCAGAAATTACAGATTGTTTGAAGTATTTTCGACATTTTATGCACGGTATCTCTATTTCAGAGGAAAGGAACAAATTGATTTGGTCTTCAAGCGTTTAGAGAAGAATTTTGATGAAGTCCCGCGTACCAAATTTATATTAGGCCTATTCCACGACGAATGGGAGAGGAATTAACTTTTACCTTATTATTTTTTCAGCGCATTAATATACGTTGAAGAGAAAATAAGAAGTATGAATTGTAACCCGATCAAAGGAACAGTAGAAATGATAGAGCGAAGGTATGGAGAGTTCACAGAGATACGACAGAATGTTTTGCTACACAGAAAATTTGAGGATTTGGTCAGCGCTGAAGAACGGAACATCCGAGTACACTGTTAGGTCATCATAATCAGTATTTCAATCCTAGGATTGGTTTACTGCCGCCCTCCATTCTACTCTATTCAATGTCAATACCCTCAATCCCTAATACCTTCCCTGTTTTACGTCCTACTTAATTTGTCTTATGTACATGTCTCTTGGTCTTCCCTCATGGATTCTTCCCTTCTCTACCATGTCCAAATATTACGCGAACTGATGCCATAAAAACTTTATTTAACAAAATTTAGTCCACAGTGATTTTGTCACCTTCAAAGTACTCTACATTGGCTGCTATGTTCTTATTCCATCTTCTTTTCCACCGTTTAAAGCACGCTTGGAAGTCCTCGGCAGTTAGACTTTTTAGCAGTCTCGTCGTTTCTTGCTTCGTTGTGTCCATATCTTCCCAGTGATGTCCCCGAACAATCAATGCTGAATGTGCTGGTGTTTTGCCATGGTGAAGGATCTATCCATCGTGTAGTTGCACCCACAAAATAGTTGCACTGTTGATTTTCCTAAATTCAGTTCATCAGCTATCATTCGGACAGTTTTTCGACGATCATTAAGGACAAGGGACTGCACACGATCAATGTTGCCATCAACACAGGTGGTTGAAGTTCATCCCGGCCTAGCATCATCCTTGTGGCGCCCATGTGGCGTCTTGTCGGCCATCTTGAAAATCTTTTAATCTCCACTTGAAATCGGATGTTTTCTCCTGGGCATTATCACCGTAAACTGCTGTCAACATCATAGTAATATCTCAATAACTTTTCCAAAAAACTTGATGTTGATTCGTTGATCCGTGATTTCATCAATTTCCATTTTCGACTAACAGTAAACACAGTAAGGCTGCATATTCGAGGGAGATGTGGTGGTTTTCCGTTGCCTTCCACATTGCAGTACTGCGGCCGATTCCGTGAACTTCACTCTCGCCCGCAGCTGTGGCAACTGATGTCGGCCACTCGGTCTGCGTCACCAGTGCCTAATGGTGAAACTGCTGCGTTTCACCATGGTAGCTTTTTGGAGTGAATTTTTCTCCTTGCCTCGTTTCGAAATATCATTATTGTGTTTTTCTGTTAATGTGTGTCTGCCTCGTTCCGAAAAGAAATTAACAACTCTTTTTCTATGCTGAAAACTTTTTGCCGGTTACGGGAATCGAACCAGGGATCGTCGGCTCCACAGACAGACACGCTTGTACATCTCTGGTACACTCCTACCATCCAATGTTAGGTATTCAAAAGGTATATGCCTAAGTGATCCTGGCGAGAAGGAAACCATAGATGAGCTCTATACATATGTAGTATAATTAAGCTAGTGAGTTAAGATTGTAGAGGGAATGATTTCGATGCAGATAGTCTTGTGACAGTAAGGTCAGTCAGTATGGTTGAGAAATATAGTATAAATGGCTGAAAAGAAAATGAAGTAAAACAAACGAAAATTTATTGAGCTATTATAGTTCGACTCTTTATCTAATATACTGCTTGAAATTGGGATGCATCTCATTAAGAAAACGATGAGCTAACTGAAAATAAAGCAAATGCGAAAAGTTGACCGTTTCGTGAGAGCTCCGAACTACGTCGACGAGTCAGATTTTTGTATTTAAAGAAGAGAAAGGCACTTCCTAAAGGATCAGTTCAAGGATTCGTTTTTCCCCACTCATAATATGGAGTTTCCTAATTTTTTTTTGTCTTTTTGGAATAACTTTGGCCCTTGAATGATAAATCAAGTCGTCCCGTGGAAGACGAAAAGTACATTTTATGAATTACCCATTGAAAACTGGAAAATTGCCGTGGCTGAAGAACGCAGCCAGGAACTGGGAATGCTGCTCGTAGGCAGCGTGACGTCACAGAACTATCCTCCGGTACGCGACAACCTCTCACTCCTGTTAAGTACCTTCCGAAAATTTTGATGCAAGCCTTGAAAAGCGAACCCACCATCTTAAACGTGTAACACAAGTTGCTGCAACATTTTTTTTAAGCAAAGTAATTTAAAAAATGTGAGCGTAAGTAATCGACCCGAATCCCCTTCTTACGTTTTAAACTCCTACTTTTAATTGTATTGGGTACATGCACTGGACCAGTTCTCAGCATTTTTACGCCTGCCAACGGGAGAGTGAGGGTTTTAAATACTTCACAGAATAAATCGAAATATCACCCGCTCTGAGCCTCTGCAATATAATCGATTGGCCAAGAAAGTTGTCACAGTGGATGTTAGATAAAACCCTTACCAGTGGTAGAACCAATGTATGCCGAAAATTCAGAGCCAAGTTCTCAATAGTATACTAGACTAAATTAAATTGATGATAATGTTACACTTTTCATACATGCGGATATACATATGTACAATGTATGCGTACATGTGCGAAGGTTGTTCAATGAAAGTGATCATACATTACTTTCTTCGCATAACTTTCTGTCCAAAATTTTGATCATATGCTTTATTGTTAGCTTGATGCATATTGTATACAAGTTTCAATGATTTGGCTCCAGTATTGCTTAGGTGGCAGTCGGTGCAAGTTACAAGCAAGTAGGTTCAAGTTCCTATATTATTTGCGTCGAATGAATAATTTATCCTTGGAATACATTTCCACTAATCCAATTCAATGTTCTTAGGTGTGCTGAAGCAACTGATCTATTCATAGTTACAATAAAAAAAGAAACGCTAACATATTATGGGATTCCCCCTATGTATACACGTGGATTTCTTCTCTCTTTTGGGTACAAAATATGTGGATTATTTCCCTCGATGGAACATGGCTAATGTACCCGCCCACCTTGCCACAAGCCCTTGCATCGGAGTGCAGAGTATCATGTAGATGTAATTATAATTGCTCTACTCACCAGATTATGATGAATAATATTATAATAATCAATAACACTCATTAATTTAAGACTAGGGTAGAAAATTCTCCCATTATCTTATTTCATCATTAATTTTTACAGGTTTGTAACTTGACTTTATGATTGACGACGCGAATATTATAATTCCGTGTTTATATATTATAATTCCGCGTTACGCAGCAATTTTATAATTATGCGTTTCGAACTGAATACTACTTTCAAATTGGCTCCGTCTTGTCATTTTACTTACTTTTATCTTTTGGAGTCATCTTCGGCCTTATGGAAGCGAATTCTGGGACGGATTTCCGTCTCCTCTTGTCTAGCCAAAGCCTCACTTCAGGCAGTTTCCATGCAAACGGTAAGCGGGCAATAGGATCACCGAACTCTTCGGACACCCTCTTCAAAGCCTCCTGAAAGTGTCCAGAAGACGAAAGTTTATTGAGTCTCCTTATACAGCTCTTAGCTTTACGGCTCTTATGTGTTTCGAATGATTTAGGCAATCAATGGGAAAGAAAGTGAAAAAATGATCTTCCCTCGTCTGGTGTTTACATTTACAAATAATGCATTAGTTTTTTTTGCAAAACTACATTTAAATTTTGTTACAGAGGGCGCCCGATTTTGAAGATTGCGAAAGGGGTTTCCAAAAAAACAATACATTTTATATAATTCAACTCCACATAGTTACGTCCTCAGTGAATCTTTATTTGATATTCACAGGGTCACGCCCGATTTGATCAGCGTTAAAAAAACGACTTGCAATAAAAGTCTAAGATATTACTTTCGATCAATACATTTCTGCAATTTGTATCCGTGGTACATACCATTACTTGTCTCACTATTATCATGTTATCTACTTTTCGGCGAGACTGTCCTCTTCCATCTATGACCTCCTTCCTTCTAATTCTTCCGGGATGACCTATAAATGGAATATTATCATTTTACATCAAATATATTATATATGTATGTATGTATGTATGTATATATATATATATATATATATATATATATATATATATATATTATATGTGTGTGGCAGAAGGTGAATACACACCAGATTAATTTTGACCCAAATATAACCCCTACCGCGGTCGGATAGTGTTATTCTGATCCCTTATCGTTCGTGGAAAAAATGACATAAATCAATCTGTTCTACACTTAATATCTCTAATTTTACTAGCATGATCTCTCCTACCGTAGTACGATCGAGGTAATGATACATTTTCAACATCAATGCTTAAGAGAAGTCCTTCCAATTGATGCAATGCAAGAGAAATACTGTGTAATTTAATCTTCGTTCTGTCAGTGATTCTAGGCCTAGCTCCTCTAATATTTTGGATACGCTACTGAGTTTATCATAACAAAATTTTACAAATCTAACTCCTCTACGCTGCGTGCGATCCAATTCGGCAATTAATCCAACTTCGGGAGACTCACTTATAGATGTACTTGCAGCATTTATAAATGAGGCCTAATCAACGACAGATAACATTTTTCTTTGACCTTTTCATCCCATTTACCAAGTACTCTTCTGGTAAATCCTAATTTTTTGTCAGCTTGTCCACATATTCCCCGTATGAGTTTTCCCCAAAAGAGGTCGTGAGTGAGGGTTGCGCCTAGATATATAATGGAGTCTACACATTCCATTTCGGTATTCCCGATGTAGAAGGCGTTCGGGAGGGCATTGCTCATTTTCCAAAACTTCAACACTACGCACTTTTCCAAGTTTAATTCTAATTACCAAGAGGCGCACCAGCGTTGTACAGCATTTAGGTCATCTGATAAATCTGCTGTGTCCTCAAGTATTACGGTTATCACGGTAAACCACTACATTGTCGGCAAATAAACGTATCTTAGTAGTGACTACGGAGTCAATGTCGTTAACGTGAAGAAGGAATAAAAGACGTCCGATAACACTTCCGGGGAACACCTGGAGTCACTTCTACTGCCCTTGAGCTAACTCCAGCTTTGACTACTCTTTGTACCCGACCATTCAAAAAATCTATGATCCAACCCAGGATATTTTTATCTATGACATATGGTTATAGCCACGTGAGTAGTTAATATCGAGGTACTTTATGGAAGGCTTTGTTAAAACCTAGAATTACCGCTTCCACTGAAACATTGACAAATATCACTCTCTCCCGAAATAAGGATATCATGAACAAAAAGCGCAAGTCGTGTCTCGCAGAATCTAACCTACTGTAAACCGAGCTGATTTTTCATCATCAACTCCCGGCTATTGAGGTGTCTCACGATCGAACTAGCAACTATACTATATGTTCCATAACCTTGCATGAAATGCATGTGAGGGAAATGCTGCAAGTGCATGTAAGCATAATAAGAAAGGTAGACTCTTATGCTTTTCCGAAGAAATACTCAGCAGTCCTCGGTGGAAGTTCGTCGAGCGCCTACTAACTTCACATCACACATCACAGAAAATGTTGGCCCTCATAATCCATAAGTTTGTACGATACTCTCAATTGAACCGATTTTGGTAATATTTCGTACGTATTACAAGAGGATCTATGAATACTTAGTTCAATTATGAATACGTTACAGTCTCATTTCAATAGACAAAAGTTCTCCATTCTTCAAGGCGAAGCTACCTAATTGAACCGGTGTTAGTAATATTTCGTATGTATTACGAGAATAAATCATTAATCCGGATTAAATTTTAATAATATTCTCAAAAAATCGTACTATCTTTCGATTGCGGGTTTCATAGCATCACAAATTTCCGAAAGGATATAAAACTTACGCCTTTCCCATGTTGTATTTTTTTATTCTTACATTTCTAATCAACCCTCTCCCCGTGTTTGGGACACATATTAACTGTAATCAATCTTTTAAAAACTTTACTTTCACCCCTTGGAGAGGGGCCTGTTGTAGGGGTTTGTTTTGCGAGGAGAAACAAAATATTTATTTGGTAACTGTGTCCATCCAAAACCTACCTTAACCAGTAAATTACCTAATTAATTTATAATCAATATAAACCATATGCACAGTAATCAACTCTAAGGTCGGTTTTGTTGGTGATGATAGTTCATCCACTACTCCGCCCGACGGCGTGTGAAATTCACACACCAGGGTAGGGGGGCCAGTTAATTTCCCTGTGCCGGTTATGGTTTCCGAGGAAGAACTGGTACCCGAAAAATCACATAGCTTGGGTGCAGCTGCTGGTGCCCAGGAATCGAACCCGGGCCCTCCGGTCAGTAGTCCAACGCTCTACCCCAAAGCTACCGCTAGCCACAATAATTAATACACACCTCATGAAAACAAAACTGTGTGATTTCCACCAAGGCGTCAAAACCATGTAAAATGGAAGGATGAAATGTTCGACAGAAGAATACTCAGAAACTCTATAACGCTGCGACCAACTATTTTGAGAAAATTATGGTGGATTCTGACGAGTATTGAATGCGATGACGTTTGAGCAGAAATAGTTGAAACAAACTCGGAGAGAATTGTTTTCTCTAATCAACATGTTCCAACTGTGAATATAACAGTTCAGCTTATTACACCTAAGAACCAGTGTCGAATGACAATGAATCAACTATGCGTCACAGAAATAAACAATTAAATATAAAATTATTATATTGTTAAATAATTCAGTTCCCACTAGGGCGAACAAGTATATCGTTAAGTTTGACCAGAATCATTTAGATGCTTGAGTTCTTGAAATCAGGATAAACAAAAATTGTAAATTAAAGGACTTTCCCAAGATAAATCGAGCCCATTAAATGTAGGTATACCCACCGTTAACTTCGGGTGATCCTTTGTCGTTTTCCGTCAGTTGAAAGTATGTCAGGTAAGGAGATTTCCCATGGCGGCGAGTCTCTTTCTTGCACCTCGTCTTCAATGTCGCTGCCTCATTTTCAGCTTGGCCTAAGGTAAGAATGTGAATAAAAGTGAAACTGCAACCATAAAACCTCGAGAATAATTGACTTATACTCCTTGAATCATCCATCCCAATGTATCAAACTGACTGTATACAAATTTTTTTAAACCGTGGGTGGAGTTTGTGACCCCATACAAGGGGCCCCTCGGGTCGCGGATGAGGAGTATTTGTTACTCCTACACGACGCGCTTGTGCGGAGGGTTGGAGTGAAATCAAAAAGTTCCCATGGACCAACAGAAGTGGGCAGGTACCGGAACAAATATAGAAATGGATGCTTCCAGAGTAAAAAACTCCGGTTGTAAAATACTCGCCCATTTGGATCTCCTGGTGGCGAATGTTCCGGGAGCATCTACTATATTTCGCATGAACAACAAAGTGGAACTGAGATAAGTATCAACGGTCCCAAACAACCCGCCTCTTTAACACCCATGACATATATCCATAAAGAAAGGAACTCATAAGAATAGGGTAGAAGAGCCACGATTTTGAAAATTCAAAGGAACGTCAGCAAAGATTATAAGGACAGCGTCTCAAGTAGGCATGGCCGCTCTCGACATGATTTTTAAGGAACGGAAAACTTGGAAGCAAGGGCGCGGAGAAGCGCTAGTTTTTCTTCTCCGCCCTGCACCAAGAAGGAAGACCACAAAAAGAAATTCTGATATGGCCATGAGCTCACAGGAATCGCTGGTTACGTCTCTAATAAGCGACCAAGGAATAACGGTGCAGCTGTTGAACATACTTCACCGGTGCACCCCAGTGGAGAAAGAAGAGAACTGGAATGAGGTCGCCACGTCCATCGAGAAGATACTAGAGACAAAGAAATGAGACAAAACCTAGTCGACGACATTAGACTTGCTGACGTTAATCGAAGTATATGGATTTAGTTTGTAAGAAATAAGTGAAATGAATGATGCGTATGAGTAGAATGCTTACCTGCTGTGAGAAGTTTGGATACACGAAGAAATGCAACCTAGAACTTTCGTTCTACGGTACAACCGCAGAGGGCCTCTCAAACACGAAAAAAATTGTGAATAAGCATCACTTCTATCATTGACATAAGTAACGGAGAGGCACTTTCGTCTATAGCAATGAACTGGACCATCAATACAAAATCCTGCAGAATGAATGTCGGGTAGGAAACGAGAATATTGCCAAAAAAAGGCGAAGAATACCAGCCGGTCGTATTACTAATGTGGGACTGTGCTGGTTCTTCTTCACCCGCCGGAGGTTGGGAAAGGAAGTGAAAGGAGGTTGTAGTGGGTAGTAGGAGGGTGTCGGTCAATTCCGGAAACGGATGTCTCAAGCCTGAGGAGGTCTTATTACGGAGTCTATTAATGGATTTCCTCTCTCCTCGGATAAAAAAATGACAAAAAACACGATTTTAAAATATGCCATGAAAATAAGTGGCACAAAAGGGGAAGGTATTATTGGAAATGTTAATCAGAGTGAAAGGGTTAACAAATTTAAAGATTGAAAAGTAAATAGTGTAAATAATACAGTTTCTGCCACCTTCGCAAGGATATAAATTAAATAGCAAAACTGTACCAAATTCTCACCATTTTATGGTTGCCAATAGTAGTAAAACATACTCCAATACCTACGGGCAACAACTATGAAATTATGACACCGTCATCAGATAATTTTTGAAGTGGCATTAGTTGTTTACATGCAAGTTCCATTGCATATTTTCGAAAATGTATCGCATAAAAAAATTGAAGTAATCCTTGGAATCATAAGTTTGACTAGCTTTGAAGTTATACCATCAAATTCCAAGCAATTTGTTGTCTCAGAGAAGCACAAGTTAGTCAGATAAGAGGCAAAATTTGCCCAAAGATGGTATTGATCCGAGCTTCGTGGAATGAATTTTAGTTTGTGCTGACTTGTAATAAAGTGCATGCATTTTAGAAGGTTTGGTAGTTCATAAGTGTAATGATAATCGGATACAATCAATTTAAATGATACTAAATTTATATGTAGTTCAGAGCCTCAAGCAGTGCATGAATAAATGGAATATTGCTACGGTTTTATTTCTATTGGTTTATTAATAGGGTTTACCGTGCTCATTCTTGGTGAGATTTTCGCTTCTACCTGTCATAATAACCATATGAGTGACGAATGGAATCATCAAGGTAGTAGTACTATGAACATTTTTGCAGTAAGAGTATTGAAATTATGAGTATTCAGCCGTAGCAAGTACTCATTGAAAATGCGAGCTGTTATTTCCAAAACGGCGCAAAAAAGTCGGCCGTAACCGTGAGGATAGGTGAGAGAAGAACCGCTCACCCAGTCCGGCTGGTTACGGCATTGATATAATTGTTGAAGCCCTCTCTAAAATTCCCGAGAATAATTTTTATATTAGTTTTCAAACTTAGAATACACCGTCTGCCTTTCTTAAAGAAAAGTTTAACTGTCAAAAAGGATTTTTTCCTAAGTAAAGATTTCCGATTATTTGGATTAGAAAAATACAGAAGTGTAGATGTGTAAAGGAACATACCTCGGTATGATGGAAGATGTTAAATTCAATAACAGTTATCAAATCGAATGGAGGGATTCACCGTTGAGATGATTGACTGGAATGTAGGAAGATTTAGGAGCTACCACCCAAAAAATCACTCAGCTTGGGTCAAGCTGAGGCTACCCGGAATTGAACTTGGACTCTCGGGTCAGTAGCTTAACGCTCGACCCACTTGACGACCATGTCTCTACCATTCATTCGCTGTTGTTTGTCGAACTTAGAACCGTTGCTAAGGTGTAGGGATCCAACCGTCGTAGACCACTATAGAATTAAATGTAAAGAAAACATGAGATATAAGATTGTTTTCTGTCGTCCATGGATGATTTGAATTAACAGAATCAGAGCATACGTATGTTTGAGAAGTGTTCCAGGCTTGAGAGGCGTAACAGGTGTGAAATGCGTGGATGTTGAATTTTTTCACTACGTCGTCACTTTTTTGCATTACGGCATAAGTTATGGATATTTTGCAAGACTCGCGAAGACTTAACTCATAAATATTCAAAACGTTTGTGCAAGTAATATAAGAAGCAATTGTCGTTAAATTGGTATACTCTGACAAATGTTACGTTATTTTGGAAATATTTTGTTATGTGTTACCATAGAGATGAAAGGAAGCAGCTCCCAAACGATTACGGGGACCCATGTTCCTAGCATTCGCCCTCGCAAGGCCATACGTCTAAGAGGTCTGAGTCGACTGAGGCGCGGAGTCAAGATCGTTTTCAATGCCGTCGTAAGAAAGAGGAGGCTGATGAGGAGCAATGGGATGTGTTTTCTCACTTCCATTCAGACTCGAGCGTGGCCCTTATTCCCCCTGTGACAAGCATCCGGTTCGTTTACTCTAGGGGAGCCGCAACCCAGCTTCGTCATTATTTCGAGGAGTAGTTGTAGCTGGATCTGTAATCTCGTCAAAAGAATAATGCCATCTTTGCAGGGATGCTTTTTCTTCTTGGCTTGCTGTCCCTATGGTTATATTCATCGTATTGTCAGACCAATTTGGTACAAGATCTTAGGGCTATTAGGCCCCTCTGAGCAATCTCTAGCAAAAGTAATCGATGAGATGATTTCTTTTCACTTCCGAAAATTTCCAAATATCCTTTTGCAACCACAACATTTAAAATATCCTCGATTACGAAAATATCTGTGAAATGAGCTACTGTAGATATCGAGTCAAAACTTAAAGGAAATGTAAGAAAGATGTTTCAACAATGTGTACTATTGGTCACGCGAAAAACGCAAAATCTATCATAAAATTTAAAACTTCATTGCTTTCTGAAGGCAATGTATATTAATCGGAATTGGGATTAGAAATAATTAGTTTCTATTTACATGGTTTTAAAATTCTAGATATAAAAATGCGGATAAATTTTAACTTGTAAAATTTACAAATACTTCCGTAAGGCGACGCTGAAATATCCACGTCGAACAGCGGTCTCGATTGCCCCCATCCAATCGTTGGGTGCAAACAATTTATGTCGCCACTTTCGAGAATTCTTTGGGATAAAATCAACAAAAGATATCAACCCGAAGGTTGGTTTGATAGTTGAGGGTACAGCTCACCTGCTGCTCACGGGTGTGTGAAATTCCAACAGTTCGAATATTTTTTCATAAGCATGGCCAAGATCTAATTCCATTGAGTATATTAATACGACAAACGTTCTAAAATAATCTGTGGATTATTGATACGGTAGCACAGGAATCGTTGGTGTTCCGAAGATATCGTTGTGACCAAATAGCGAGTATCATGGCTTCACTGCAAAAAAAGTCCCATTGTGGGAATTAACGTTCTCAAAGAAGCTTTGGCAAACGTTTTTCAAGGTACCATGATTTTCACGGAATTTTTTTTTCAGATGACCCTTTGTAAAATAATTATCGAACAGCATTAAAGAGTATAAAGTTAAATTATTGTTTAAATAATAAATTAATTGAAGTTACATATATTAAATTATATTAAATGTTTACATTAAAAATCAATTTGATTGATGTAAAAGGTCTACTTTACGTTTCTACTTTTCCTAATTTACGTTCCTGCTAACGTTTGCGATGAACGAGTGGCATCAAATAATTTGCATAGTAGGATCATGTAAGTCTTCCAAAGAAAATGTTTTCAAAAACTGGGGAAATTACAATAAACCAATTCTTGTTCGAACGAGATTTGCTCTGTATCCTAATGACGTTGGATGTCTGATAATTACTGAGACAAAGCTGTACTGTATCCTCCACAAATGACGGACATGCCAGATATCTAAAGAAACTGCGGGAGATGCCGCAACAGTAACTTTCAACGGAGTCATCCGCTAATATGCATTTCAATGCAAACATTTCAGAGTGCAAAAATCATCGCCTTGATCCCGGTCAAGGGGAATGATTTTTGCACTCTGAAATTATTGCATTAAAATGGTAGATACCGTTCGCCTAGAAATCGATGGCTCTCAGTGCTATCCGTAGGGATAAAAAAATGACTTAACAAAATAATGTAATATTTTATCTGTCGAAATCCTGAAGCAGCCTGTTGACTGAATTAATTTGTTAATTCAACTATTGTATTAGCAGCGCGGGGGATTATTATGCTCATTTACAGATTCTCACAGAAAGTTGCAGCAAGTTTTATTAACATATTCGTATCAGCATATTAAATACGTACTGCGGTCTAATTAAATGGAACAACCTGGGGTTTAGCGAGCATGAATTGTAGTTCTTGTTATCAATAAATATTTGAATGGTACGAGCAATGAAAAAATCATCAAAATTATTTTCATAGCAAATGTTTAGACAATTGCTGCTGTCGTATATAATAAAATATAGTAGAAACCTATGATTGCCGATTCTAGATTAAACGCCCAGTGCACAATATGGAATGATTTTAATATTCGGCGGCATTTTAGGTGATAATTTTCCATACGTATCGTATTTTGTGCCACGTTTACAAGAGTTTTTACTGATAACAAAGTTAAATTTGATAAGCAACCAGAGTAACATTTAAGCCAATATTGAATGTTCGTATTTACGGCCTATTTGTAGTTGATGTGAACATGGAAACGGATATAAAACTAGTTTACGCGTACTGAAATGTTGATATCCCCATTATCATAAAATACCCAGTAACTTGACCCGACGAGTAATCACCGGAAAAAGCTTTAGGTGTTTGGTTGACGGAAAATAAACTGTTCAGTCAACCTCGGCGATAAGTTTTCTGTTAACATATTTTCCAGCGCTGTTTCCGAAATCTAAAATGTTCTTCTGTCCCTGTTTTACGAGCAACATTTCGTTTAATCTAACGATAATTTTCGTTCGTTCTTCAAAATTCACCAGAAATTTTGTCTTATCGTGCCGTGAGTATCGTGAGTAAATAACCCATCCTTAACACACACTGGCAAGTAGAAATAGAGGAATGGTAAAAAAAATGTTCAATAGATCTCATAAATATATTTCGGTTTAAATTTTGAATTCGTTTTCTCATGAAAACAGTACGCATACGAGTACAAATTAAATTCTTTTCATAGGAATGATTTTACGTATGTTGTTTCAACATCAATGAAAAATCACTAAAAATGAACAAAATACTTAAGGTTTTGACTCTGAATCACAAGAGAAGAGACCAACCTTCTGCTACAGGGTTGAGCCATGCCATTTTCTTGCCATTGAAATTTTTTTCTAATTTGACCGTACGCAAAAATGAAATATCAGAAGACGTACCACGAAGAATGTATCCACGTCTTTAAAGCCAACATTAGAGCTTAAGTGTATAATTCGCATGGAGAGGCCCAATTAAAGGGTATAATTAAATTTTTGAGTCAAATGAGATGCTAGGGAACGATTACTTCCTCCTCCCCCGCAATTGTAACGAATTTTCAGCGAAACGCATTTTTAATTTAAAACTTGTCTATAGTATTGAGGATTTTGAATTTGTAGCAAAAGTGATTTGATTAATTACATGTTACATTACTGCTATTCATTTGTCCTTGGTGCCTTTCCGTAAGCAGTTAATGAGAGTATTAAATAAAGGCGATAAATGACAATAATTAGGTTTGCCACTTTGCAGGGCTATCACTAATTAGTAGTTCTCCCCCGAAAATATCATCCATTTTCTAACCATTAAAATACAATACACTCCTAAATTATTTTTATTAATAAATATATAAATAATTAAAATGTGAATAACTATTTTTTAACTGGTTAGGACAAAGCTGTAATAGCCAAGCTTTAATTCCGGCCTCTACTTCAATTATTATTATTTATTAAGGTTTTTAGTGGACACAGACTATGCACTCCTAAATTTCATAGCCTCGCCTAGTAAGACAGAATGTGACACCCCACAATACAATACACTGTTCCTCAATTCCCCATATATTTGCCTTCATACTCCCACTACCTCGCTTGTCTAACGTTTCCCCTCAATCGCAGTCTTCAACATTTCATCCCAAATCAAAATGCTCTGAATCAATCTTTCCTGCCCTGCTAGGATTTCTCCATCCTAATCCCTAGTATTCTTTGTGTGTTTTCCTGTCCATTCATTTACAATTTACATCCTTCTCAACCCCCACATCTCAAAAACCTCCAATTAACACGAATGAATTTGCTTCAACGACCAAGTTTCCGAGCCGTACGAAGCCACGCACCATACCAGTATTTTCACGTCTTTCATTAACTCCCTTACGTAACGTCCCAGTCCTCCATTCCCTCATTCTTGTGGAAGTGTCTATGCCTAACGCAATCCTTATTATTATATCCATACTACTCTAGACCACCTTGGTCTAAAGCACTTTCCAACTGTTCCACCTGCCCTAGGTTTTGCCCTCCTATTTTAACGTTCAACTTAGCTTTTCCCTATCTCGAAAACCTTATAACCTTTGTTTTTCTTGCATTCATCTTCGTCCCATGCCTATCACATTGATATACCAATGCTCACAGCAGTGATGTACTTCATTAAGCAGTTGAATAAATATTTAAGAATTTTTTAAAACGATTTGAACGTGCAAAAGAGCTAGATAAAATTAATACTAAAGTTTAAAAATAAGGGCTTCTTATTTAAAAATATAGGGGATTTTGAGTTTAATTTTTTGCCAGCTCCATCTTGGTAGATGAGTACATATTTAGGGTTTAGTTACTAGGAATTGCAGGAAGTGTGTGACTATTCCAGGCGTTAGTATGACTTTACTCTTTAATTGAAAGCGCTGAAGGTACAATAGTTTAGCATTCCGATCCAACCGCCACACTGCATTCTTTAGTTTTTCTTCCTAAGCGGCACTGATGTAAATATGTAATTTTCACTGAAAAATCTGCTCTTCCTAGCATTGGAACATCTCGGAGAGAGCTCGGAGTGCGCTGTGGTTAGCGTCATCAATACCACCCACCTTCGTCTAAAGTCTTAAAGTGATTGCTCAAAAAACATACTTTTAGCTTCACTTTTAATGACAATCCTTTTTAAGGACATCTTTGATTATTGAAAGAGTCAAGTTCGTGTCACACGATCGTTTGTAAATGAAAGCGGGAGTAAAAGCCAAAATGATAACTTTTGCATGGATACTCGTAGATGGTCACGTGACGCGAAAATTTTCAGTGACCACGACAACAATCAGATTTTGACCCTTTTTCCATAATTTTTTACGTTACCACTTTTTCTGTCCTTGAATAATTTTTAATCCATACAATGCGATCTCAGAGACAGAATTCTGTTGCTAGAGGAGACTGTTTAAGATCTCATGGACCGAAATAATCGAACCAGTGAAGGGGCGTTTTGGAGGCTAGGGAATGGAGATAATCAATGGATGGGTGTATAGAATAAAAGAAGAGAATGTTCTGAGACAACAGTTGTGGAATTATATGATAAAAGGACAAGATTTTAAACAGGGGCGATATGCCAAGGATAGCAACCCTCGCAGACCTTTGGGCAAACCGAATGTCGCCCTTTCAGGAAAATGAAAGGAAAAACTGTAGTAACCACAATAACTAGACATACATTATTTTAAACCAAGCTGACTGTTGAGGAAAGTTGGAGAAGAAGATATTAGCCACATATAGGTATCAGTGCTGCTATATCAGACCAGAAGTAAACAGGAAAGCAGTATGTTCCCCACTTCTCTCCTTCCAGTTTTCCTATTGATCTCGTAGTCAACTAATTTAGCTGTTGACGCTCTAATTCTTCCCTCTCATTTGATTCCGCACTAACAGGCATGTAGTGAAAAGTGAATAGCATTTACAATCCGCTGAGCGATGGCGGAGGAAAAATCGGGTGAGGGCTATTATTAGCTCTCTCCTTGTTGAACTCCTTACCTACTGCTTGAGTGATACTCTTGAGTGATAATTAATGCTTTCACCCTATCGCATCGACGTTCGAACTTATGAGTTTCATGCAGTAATAAGTGATTTACCGGCCATTATTCAAAATAAACCTGTTATATGAATAGCTAAATAAGAAGAAACCGTTGATGCAAGAAATTCTATGAACAAAAGTATACAAAGGTAATGATGTTTATATTGAACTGAACAGTTTGCTGTTTCCCTGTATTTCCTCGGCAGCTTGTTAGCATAATTTACTGACTTATATGTCTTTTTAACCAAAATAGGAATTTAAATGATTTAAAAAAATTGTCATAAAAACTAACAAATCAAATACGAAATGATCGCATTCCGAAATTGCGAAATCTTTGAGCATTGCTCTTACACTCTCGTACAATGAAATACATTAAATTTTAATATTTTTAATCAACTTGGGCCGTGATTTCTGAGCTAACGTATAGATCTGAATACAACTCTTCCCGTTATTTTAATGTGTCTATGAATTTCATTCATCAGCTTTGATTTCGATTGTTTAAATTGCCCAGTGGAAGTGTGAGAGAATTTCATTTAGTTGGTTCTTACTCCTGAATGGATAATAATTTGCGACTGAGGAGAAAACAAATTTTTCAATGAACGTTGATCCGATTATGCTAGTGACCGTCTCGTATCAGACGTGCGTTGGAGAAGATAGTTTGTTGCTGAATTCCAAAGCTTATATAGTTTAAGTATTATTGCATACGGCCAAGTTCACTTAGGGTCCTCACACGGTGTGCTTGAGCATGGCAACGTATTCGGATATTCGCGAGGAAGAACTCACCAATTGGCCTACTCTCCCAGAGTTTTCTCAGAAAACCCACACTAATCATTAGATATGTCCTTTTTTTAGTAGCTATATATTCTTCAATAAAACTGCTGGAACTGGACTGACTACCTTGTGCTTCGATGGATATCCAAAATTTACATGTATAATACTCTGAACTACTTAGTTTAGAAATACTAAAGATTAGTCGAACGGAAAATTAGGCGGTGATTTGGCACTTAATGTCTGGAAAAATTCCTCAAAGCAGATAATCATAGCTAGAAAAACGATAGAAGTAAAAGGAAAAAGGAATAGCATCAGATGTAAAGAATCCTGACATCAATGATAGGGTAAAAAATATTAATTTGCAAAAGTAATATCTGCAAATTATGTGCCACCAATGCTTTTTCTAGTATGAATTATAAAATGCCTAAAGAACCCAACGTGGCCATTAATAAAATAAAAAAGTTCTATGCTGGATTCTAGGAAAAGGATGCCGTTAAAATCTTCCATATTTCTTTCTTTAATTACCTGAAAGAGCGAGTGGACCTTTGCCGCTCTACGTTCAACAAGGGTTTTCAAATATCACGACTATCGCTCTCTCATCGGCACAATCTGGCTTTGATCTGATGTTATTAAATGCGAAATATTCTTTAGAAAGAGGATATTTCATTTAATAAATCAAGAAATTAGGTCAAAAAATCCCTCGTTACTGAAAAAAGTGGTGACCATTATCAAAAATTCCCTTTATCGTTTCCTCTTGAGTTTTTGCGCCATAGTCTTGCGTTTGGTATTGCCATGCCATCGTGAAACGTAATAACGCAGCAAATTGCACGGCTTTCTATTATAATATACTCATCTTTCGAGAATAGGTGTAAGATTTATTCAAGAATCTTCCTTGTTCATGTTAATTGACAGCCTGAAGGGCCGAAGATAGACAGTTGGTACTGATTTCTCGAGTTGCATGATGGTATTAAGGAACTTTAAGTATCAAAATCCTCTTATTCATTCAGCTGGGAAATCTGGCAAAGTCCAGAATGGAGACATAGACCGACGTTTTAAAAAACAGGAATTTTACATGCGAATCGGGAATACATGGGTATATCGTACACGTATAACTGGATTTCCCCATAAAAATGAATTTTCTTTTATTTGTGAGATCAGTTCGTGTTTGGTAGAAGCCATTGCTATGCCCAGGCAATAACTAAAATTGTAAGCGGGTCCAACTCCAGTGATATCAGTGGCACGCGAAGTGATACGGTTCACATAAAAAATAACTAATCAGATTCAAAACATGTGAAAGAAAATTGGGAAAAAGCCAGGAATAGGGTTCTAGAAAACGAATGGCCGCACTATGATGAACATCTAGTGAGTTAGGCATTGGAAGTAGTTTAAAAAATACTGTAGAACCGATTGCCATAGGTATCCGGTTGAATGTTGCAGACATTGAACGGGTTGGCATGACTCATTTACTACTTCAAGCCTCTCAACGTGAGAGTCAGGGCTTCTACATCAACATTACAGAATACCTCTTGTTTCTATGCACGTGAAACTCCTTAAGTCTGACTTTCATTTCTATTTCCCAATCTTCCAATGCCTCTTTTACCATTTCCTTTCCTTCATTTTTAACCATATTGCTTGTGTTTTTAATATATCATTTTAAATGGCAAACCATAATGTAAATGTATTGATGTGATGAGTTATCGAACGTATCGTATATATCGATACCGTCCACCTGGAGTCGAAGGGACATGGTGCTGTTCAATAAAAGATATGACATTATCAAAGAGTGCAAAATCAAAGCAAATGCGATTATACCCACTCCAATTGTGATGTCGATGCGTGGTTTTGAGATTATATTGCCGATAAATAGCATTACGATGCTCGACTCCAAATATCACTCATCGCTGGACACGAAGGCCCGACAGATGTGGTCGTCCTCAACCGCTATTTATTATGATATAATCCAGCACTTTTACAAGATCTGCTAACCTTTAATCTACGTGACTGATATCGTGAAAACGTAAGGGAACCTGCGGTAACAATAACTGACAACAATGCTCTTATCATTCATTGCATGCCAAATGGACAAAATTAGCCAGTTTGAGTTTGAATTATTATCTTCAGGGCTACGAATAGCTTTTAAGTGGTGAGCGTTGGATGGAGTAATTTATATTCACGAGCCTTTCCACCGATTCGGTTAGGTCTCCTGAACTGTGAACTTTTTAAATTATAGGAATATAATAATATAAGTTTTATTTAAACAACTGTCCCTGACTTTTCTCAGTTACCTTGAACCCTTCTTCAGTGGATGAACTCGTTTTGTTCGAAAAGCGAATTCCTTTCTCCGAATTCAATCAAAGTGTAAATACACTTTTTTCGTGATTTTTGACAATGTGGTAATTTTGCAAGCCGTGTTAACCCTAGCTATATCAAAAAATTGTTATTTTCTTATGATCTAATTCATAATTATTTCCTCTAAAAGCCCTCTCAAATAAATTGCGAAATTAAGTTGTGCATTTGGTTTTGAAGAAAACGTGTGTTATTGTATTTAAAAAAATTAAATGCCTTACGTATCAAATTCTGCCTTCAAAGGAAGCTGTATTATATCAATTTAAGTGGCCTTAGACAAATTCCATAGAAACTGCGGGAGATGCCGCAATAGTAACTTTTAATGGAGTCATCCGCTAATATGCATTTCAATGCAATAAGTGTAAAAATCATTCCAAGGCGAATGATTTTTACAATCTAAAATTATTGCATTGCAATACCTGCCTTCTTTGAAATTGAGCCCATTGGACAAGCGGAATTCTTATCTGGGATACACAACCTGTCATAGATACGGTGAGTTCCTTACACATACGTCATTCATTCACTATTATGCTTGCCGTCCCGGCTCAAATGGTCGCTCGCTCAACATGTCCTCACCCTCCTGTTCCCTCTTCAAAATGACCTTCTCTCACTTTTGCTGGCTCTGCATTCAAACCTGGTAACCTCAGGAATTCTGAAATTTTCACAAAAGCGACCTTGAAAGAGTTCTATGCATTGGAATTTTTAATTGCAGTGGTTTTTTAGCTAACTTTTCAATTCTCCCTTACAATGATTATTCTTATCTTAAACTATTAAGAGCGACACTGATATCTTAAGAATTTTTCATGAATAAAAAACATTATTTAAAATATGAAGCAATACTCCATTTTTGAAATAATATTTCACCTATTATAAAAAGAGATAGCGGTTGAGTATAAGGAGCATTCTAGTAGTATTATTACGCATTGTTTGACCTAAAAATAATACGAGGTCTGTCCGATAAATATGCCAACTGAGGCCATAAAAACTTTATTTTGCAAAATTTAGCCCACATCAATTTTGTCCCCTTCAAAGTACTCTACATTTGTTGCTATACTCTTATTCCATATTGGTTTCCACTGCATAAAGCACCCTTGGGAGTCTTCGGCAGTTAGACTTGTTAGTTTTCTCGTCGTTTCTTGCTTTATTGTGTCCACATCTTCCCAGTGATGTACCCGAGGATAATCAAGGATGGTGATTGATTTTTTTGCCAGAAACAAGCGAACAATCAATGCTGAATGTGCAGGTGTTTTGTCATGGTGAAGGATCCATCCATCATGTTCGGTTAAAATAGTTGCACTGTTGATTTTCCTAAATTCAGTTCATCAGCTATCATTCGGACAGTTTTTCGACGATCGGTAAGGACAAGGGACTGCACACGATCAATGTTGCCGTCAACACAGGTGGTTGAAGTTCATCCCGGCCTAGCATCATCCTTGTGGCGCCCATGTGGCGTCTTGTCGGCCATCTTGAAAATCTTTTAATCTCCACTTGAAATCGGATGTTTTCGCCAGAGCATTATCACCGTAAACTGCTGTCAACATTTCAGTAATTTCTTGATAACTTTTACCGAACTTCACTAAAACACTTGATGTTGATTCGTTGCTCTGTGATTTCGTCAATTTCCATTTTCGACGAACAGTAACAATAAGGACAACAGAAACTAACATAACTGGCACCATACGCACAGCTCGACGATCTGCCAAGCACGGACGGCTCATTGGGCCTCAGGCAACTAGCGCAGCTAGTGGGTGGGGCTATATTTCGCGTAATGGCCGCTAGACTGCACCAGTTCACGCACTTATTACACAGACCAAGTACAGCCTTAATATTTTTAGCCTTGAGTAAAAATTACTTCTGCCTAACTGCAGTTAGTTTTGCCATAAATTTTATATTGGAACGGTAGGTGAAAACTAAGGGCAAGGTAGGTTTAACGAAATGCGAGGTATTTGTATTTGAATTCCTCTCATAAAACTGTTGATTAGAGATTAGTATATGATTTCTGCTGCGAGAAAAGCTTACACATTTTAGCAAATCACTGATTGAAATGCTGTTTATCATTGAAAGCTTGCAAAATTTTATGAATTCTTTAAAAACTTGAATCATTTGGTCTGCGACGCGATTATCAACATATATCCTTTCTGTGGTAGTAATATCGTGTATCATAGTCGACGTGGAGCTATTCTTAGGTCAGTATTTTTTCGATATGACATTACTTCTGTCTTTTCCCTCATTTAAATTCTAGGGTATTCTCTCTATACTATCACTGTTTAGTTTAAGTGCACAAACGCTATTACTGCACGATTAAAGTTTACAAACTTGAAGTTAATAGAATATTAATAATAGCACATAAGATGGAAGCTTATTTATTCTTTCTGTCACCAAGGGATTATCCGTAGATCTACCGATATGCATTGAAAAAAATTCAGCCGTTTGCCCAAAAAGATTTCTTTCGTGACATTTACGTAAGCTTGTAATGCACAATTAATCATATTTCAACATTGAGAAACAAATTTTGCTAGCTCATAATTTCTGTTTACGCTAAATGTAACTGTAAAGAGAATTATTTATGTATTTACGAGACAAATATACTTGGGTTATTTGCAAAAACCGTCAAATTTTAAAACGAAATATTTCATATTAACAAAAACGTCAATTTTTTTACGTAAACATAATGGCTAAATCATATCAATACGAGTTTTTATCATACTGAAAGCATCGGGCATAGAAAATAAATGCCAGGATCGATCTCCAATGATTGATTTTCCGAAGGCCCACCAAGTTTATTCATTCCCTTTTCCGCAGCAGCGGAACGCTTCCTCCTTCCAGATCCCTCCGTCCAATTTTTGAAGGCAAAGGGGGACAGGTTCCGATTCGCTGCCCTCCCTATCCCAAATCCATTGTCTCTTGTAAAAATTTATTGAGCCATGCTTTGAATTTGTGTTCGAGAAAAAATGAAAACAAAGATTATGTTATAAGGAAAGACGTCATCAGTAAATGCATTTATCTACCCACGAATCAAAACAGAATGAGATATAATCGATTTACGTTGACATCGCACGCTATGAAAGAAGTCCAAAGCCAACAAGGCATTTCAGATGAGACTGACCATAGAAGGACATAGTCAGAAATGCAGGAAGCACCTGGAAAACTACGTTTTAGATCCTGACATAGGCGAGCATGGATCATAAACGTACGTATGCTCGGTAAATCGTATCAAACAAAGTGTTCTTAAAATAATTTTGTTGACAAATTATTACGCCATATTTTAATAAAGAAGTGAAGGTATTTAGAGATGAACAATTTGTGTGGTCTAGGGAAATGGCGCCTTCGCGAAGATGTTGGAGAGTATTTTTATTAGACACCATGAATATTAGATTATCCGGGAAGATAAACGAATGGGTGAGAACAAGAAGACGGCCGGAAGGCCAATGCAAAAAAAAAACGTGAGCCATAATCCAGGCGGAATCGAAGGCCATGAGGAATCAGATTCTAATTTCAAGTGGATTCCACTTGTCGCATTTATTTTTACCCGTTACTGTCACTGTTTAAAATGTTAGGAATCCAAATGGTTACACCCCTATTTGTTTGCATTTAGTATGTAAAAATATTTTAGGAGATGTGGGTTTCAGATAAGAAGAAATGACTTCGCACCGCCGTCCTTCTCGTTAAAGAAATTTAAATCGATACTAGTGGGAATAGACTTTGTGTAAATAAACAGACCGAAAATTGAACACAGACAGATATTCCAACTGAAAGCTCTAGGGTTTAGTATCCTTCCTCACAGCGTTTCAAGATATGGTGCGTGTTCTGCTACATACAGAATGGCACTTAATGAAGTACTGCAGCTGAGATCAACGAAATCGTTGCTTCGTCATTTGCGTGCGCCACTGTAAGGTCACGTAATGCTGGCTGAAGACTGGCCTGTCTCGCGCTGCTTTTCGACTGTACCCATTGACCCAGGTTTTTACGTCACGGCTCACCCCTTTCACTCCGCTCCCCTTTCCACGCCCACTCTCGAAGTCTTTCCTCTCTTCTCGGTGCATTGGGTTGATGGTTTTCGATTGGGGCGAATGAATTTTAATAGCATTTCATTTGCATTACAAAAACGGAATGGGGGATGGAGAGTGGGTGTTACATGAGTTGACGTCGTCCTGCTGAGTTGACATTGCGGTTTTCCTAGACCTGGCAAATTAGTGTCGGTCTTAAAGTATTTTTCCCTCCTGTCGACGACGCTCGGACGGAAAATATCATCCCAAGAAGCCTGAAAATCAATCCTCATTCTGACATTTTCAGTCTGAGTCGGTCAGAATTCTTCCCCATGTTGAACGTTTTCCGTTGGAGGGGAACTAACGAGTCGTTTATAATTTCTTTTTTTCTAAATATGGCTAACCAACGATGCTCAAGTTAGCAATATGGTATGACTACCCAAATTGCATAAAGTAATGAATATACTCCATCTCATTACAAGGACGAAACCTATTATTGTCAGGGTATGAAGCTAATGAGTGAGGAAAATTTTTCCCTGGAGGTCAAGGTGACCCCTTTCATTGGACATTATTACTCCATGGCGGCCGACGATTGTATGGTTGTCTGCACAGACGCTCAAGATTAGCCATTAATTTCCTATTTTCTATTTGTAATTCATCTTTAAGTAAAAGTAATATGAGGAACCAATCTCACAAGATTTTTTAACAGTTGCTCCATCAAAAAAACTAGAAATAAGGGAATGAATACTGGTGATGAAAAATTTAGAACTGATTTTTTTAATGGACTTCTTTGAAGATTAATCAAATAAAAGAGAAATTAATGCAAAAGGTTTTTCCACAGAGACTTCAAAACCCCGTTATTGAGATTAAACTTAAAATGAACGAACCTGCGGTCGTGAAATAATCGAAAGGGAAAAAGCCAAGACCGTAAACTTAATTGGCACTGGGTGTGTTTAGAGGGTAGGCAAACACAAGGTGACATTTCAGCACCATATTCAATACTTCGATCCTTACCCGCATTATTACGTCATATCCATTCAGGCGAACAATGCGAGGTAGGCAGATTACTCACGAGCACAGGTTTTTTGAGATTTATAGGAAGTACCATTGAGAATTATAGGAAGTATCAGTGCCATTATGGTGCTTCTGAGGTCGCTTTGCTCTAACACATATTCGGTTTGGCAAGGATAATACGTGCCTGGGTTACAAGAGAGGAGTATTTCCAAGTAAAAAGTACCCTCACTCTAATCTATGGCAACATTCAAGACATTTCCCTCGTCGTCCCGAGCTTATCGACGCGCCAAACTACGGTGTGCATTTTGAAACTCGAGGATACTTGGATACTTCATCTATAATTGATTTATCTACGAGGAGGTTTATCTACAATTACAGCATCAAGTTTCTACTCATACATCAATGGTGTATATGCAAGGCGGGTATATGTAGTACTTTAAATAATTGCCACGGAGTTTTTTTGCTAGGTGCATTATGTGTGTGAGTTTGGCCTGTGAGTAAATATTCGGCTCCTGATCGAAGATCCTCGGGTTCAATCCCTCGTGATGATCAAGGACACCCCCCAAACTCATAGTAGGAACATGCACAAATAAACTGAATGCGAGATTTTCCGGGCACCAGACGAACGGTTCCAATTCGCTATCCACCTCCCTGGGGTGAAGTTCGAGGTGAGCTCTATCCTCTCATATCAAACAAACCTTCGTGATGATTGCTGTGACTTATTCATTGAGTAGCCATGACCTGGGTGGAATTCATGCTCTCGAACTTCGAGTTCTAGCCGACATCAGACTAATGCAAGCCGCGAGGGTTTTTGTGTTTACGATGAATCGGAACGGTATATGTCTCTTTTAAGGTACATGCTTACATACTTAAGACTCAACTTAGACTTCTGTCATAAGCAAGGGTGAAAAAACATTGTGTTGATAGATAGCTCTGGATCTATTTTGTCCCGTTATAACCCAGGATTTCATTTAATCAGTCTTTCTCCTTATTTATGACGGGTCGGGTTGGAAGAGTCGGACACATTGAGAACATTTCGATGCAAATTTCTTATGAGCGTAAAAACAAATAAATGGAGATGAACTTCCACAAGGTTGAGCCAGAGACCATCGAATACGTAAAAATTTATAAATTTTCTTGGGTTACCTGCTGTCTCATCTGGTAAACGTATCAGCAACATCAATAAGTCGGTCGATATATTATATTAATATCATCTCAAAGGATGCAGGGTATTCATGAATAGCTTCTGTATTTGATAGAAAAGCTGAAATTGCGCAAAGTCCAGTTTAGAACCAATAGGTCAATATTAATTTTTGCAATTATCAGGGCTCATTTTCATATACATACATCTATTTCCCACTTACCTGATAAATTCTTTGTGACGGGCAATAATGTGAGACATAAATTACCTGGAAGTTTAAAAAGCTCAAGAAAGAAGCATTGACAGAGAAACGACTTCCAGCATGTTGTTTTGATGGAGATAGAATTTAGTTTATTGGCTACCACGGTCACACCAACGAAACACGTCAGCGTGAAACATGCATATTCGGTGATTATTTTCAGCTGCTGATTCCCTCTTTTCACTTATCTGTCAATAATCAATTGTTTGCGTCCACCATGCATGTTTGCTGTCTTACCGCGGGCAAACTTTTAATTCCTTTATCTAAGTTCCTCGTAATAATGTTCGCCTGATGAAAGAAATTCTGGCCTTATGGTATTTCAATATTTCAACGCCGATGGATCTCCTTTCCCCTAGAGGCGTGAAAATTTTGACGCAAGTGCCTTAAAAAATTAATAAGTTCTCTTTTTTGGAACTTCCACATTACTGTGGTGTGTTCGCGTGTCGTCGACATCCCACTAGACATTTAGAGCGGCCTTTGAACTTTTTATTTGAGCTCCATATCCTTCGAACTTTCTGCTGCTGCCACGTCAGGAATGCGATGAGAGCGCCCCACTTCGTTCTGATTCGAATTGTCGCAGCCGGGCCCCGCCTTCGAGGAGAGTTTCGTGATGCCACTCCGTGCTTCGTAATTCACGGTCGCTCACTGACGTAAGCAGTCCTTAGGAGGTCACCCCGTTGCAGGAGCAAAAGAGAATAGGAATATTCTTTCGGATGTGTTTGCCCGTTCGTCTCCCGAATTCTCCACTTCTGTGCTTAATTTTCTCCCTCGACTGTGTTAAGACTGATTACAGCTGATTATTATTTTGGCATGTACCTGTTAGTGAAGAAGTTTGCAGGAATTCTTTTTACCTGGGAAAATATCAACGCCTTCACCGTGGTTTAGGATACGGTCAACCCTCACAGATAATCTCCAATATTAGCCCTGTCTTGATCGATGATAATAATGTTGACGCGGAATCTGGGACATTATGGATCGATTAACTCATTAACCTAAATATTGTTTTTCCTCGGAGCGCATGCTTTATTGACTATGTTCCAGTGTCAAACAGCATACTATCCTATCCTTTATTGCGGAGGTAGGAAAGAAATGGTTCGCCCAGAGCTTTATTTCGAGACGCGACTGGCCCGTGTAACGAAATACGCCCGACTGATGGGTCATAAATGTGGTTTTGCTGGCCCATCAATTCGCATTATTCTCTCATTACATTTGGGAATTTTTTCGCAAATAGCTGCTTTCATGTTATGTTAGAACTTCTTCACTTCTCGTCCTCACCCATCTCCTAAGCATTACCAACTAAAGTTTTATAGGAAGGCTTATGACATAACGTCGTTAGTAGAACGACGAACGGAACGGAACGTCGCACAAACTGAATAAAATAGCGAACATTTCTCTCTTTAATGCATTTTAATAAAGCAGCGAGTTTGGGGAAGTGCTCGCCATATAACCCAACGGGGATTGATTTCACCCATCCCTGCGATTCTGAATTAACAGATTTTCCATTTCAATTAGGAAAAGGTTCCGTTAAAAAAAAAGCAAAATAAATGTTACATCTCAAATCTGCGGTCTCCCCATACGGATAATAAATGGTAAATTGTTATGTAAATTGACACTGTGAACATTTGGGCTTGATTCCAATTTTAATGCGCCACCCGGGACGCAAATCACAAAGCGAAACGGATTTTTGTGAACTCAAAAATCATGCTTTAATTTCATAATTTTATCATAATTAACTGATCTCACTCAAAGTCATCATATGCCGACTGGAAGTTATTGAAGCGTGGGCCTATTAAAATTATGAGACAACATTCAAACTTCTGGCTTGGCAGGTTACATTATCTTTTTGGACATAAGATCATACGCTTGTCCATGATTCAGTTACTGTGGTTACATGATGCACCATGCCCTTAATACTAAAGCACGTAAGACCGATATATGTTTTGAAAGACGTCCTGGGATGTCGTTCCGAGTATTTTACCACATCTCTTTAGAAGATCCTAATGGGGAACTGTCATATTTACGTCGCAACAAAAATCTCAAATGCCCCAATGTTCATAATCAGGGAGATATAGTATATTAAAAGTGATTTTTGATTGTTTTTTCGCTTACTCTCAACCCAGCAAAGCCTAACCGTACATCTGTAAGTGTTTCTTGGAGGTAAACAGCTAAAGATTCTACACGATGGACAAATTACAAACGATCATTGTAAATGATCATGTAAACACGTGTTCGTAAGAAGTGTATAAAAATAACCGACTTGAGGATAATTCGGATATAGTTCCTGCTTTGTTTTTAGCAGCTAATTCTCATTTGTATTACAACCGAATGAATGCAACGCCAAAGCACTTTACAGAATTCACTATCCTAACTATTCAAAAATTATACCATATTTTCACACTGTGCGCAATTACGAGTAAACTTAACATACGAAATTACCTTTGGACTAAGATCGCTATGCGGTTATTATGAGAATATGGTTTCACACCTCTGGCAGTCGTTAGAAATGGTATTCCAGGCTTCGTGAAATAATTGATTTCCACATCTCAATTATTTGCATAAAGTTATGAAATTACGAGTGGTATCACAATCCATAGCTTAATAATATAGAATATTATCATTTGCTGTGTTAATTACTATATATTACGAAGCAATTTAATGCTAACAGTTACTTACTTCGCCTTATCGTTCGCTTGGCACAATAGTTCCACTCGACTAGTCCGACCTCGAATGACGAGCTAGGACATTCACTGATATCCCGTCGATAATGTTTCGGTTTATTTTGGTAATATTATTTTGATGGAGACAGGGTAAGAGAGCTCTTCAAAGTAACATTTTCTATTTTATTTTCCTTACATTTGTATAAAGGAAGAATAAATGGGTTAAACTTTCATCCTTTAATTTTTCTTTATAATCTCATTGTCCCTACGAAAGATAAGTTTTGACTCGAAGAAAATATTTTATGTACTGACCTCAAAACGTGAATATTTTCCTGGTTCCATTGAAAATATAATGGATGCGGATGTTGAGGATTAAAAGAAACTAACGATCAAAAGTAAGCTTAGCTTCATATTTTTTAAAATTTTATTATGCTCCTAACTCAGCATTTAATCAACTGAAGATTATTAAAAAATATATTTTAACTTTAATTTTTTTGTTTTCTCATTTGCAAATTGAACCAAACCGCCAGAAGGAAGTGCGTAACTTGGGGATGTTACACATTGATCAAACATTATAACATATATCTTACATCTCTCCTCAGGTGTTTAACATCATACGTTATCAGTTTTGATTTATGGCAATTATCTCAGCTATCCTTTTTTTACGCTTATTCCTTCATTTCTTAATTGCTCCGTGAACGCATCTTCCATAGCCTTTTTCTCGTAACTCATTTTTGGCTCCCGGAAGTTTTCCATTCCATAGTTCATTCTTTTAGGACCTTCGGTAAAATATTTTTCTTACTAGTTTTCTAGTTAGTTTTCCTCTCCTTCGTATCTTTCATATAAGACATCTCATTTTATCTGCTCTCTTGAACTTCGTCAAAACTTGTTTTATCCATGTAATGTGATTTTTTTGGCCTCAAATTATTCTCACTGTTATTCTTCTACACTCAACTGCTGCTATCAGTGATTTTTTTGGCCTCAAATTATTCTCACTGTTATTCTTCTACACTCAACTGCTGCTATCGATCTCGTCTCGTATAAGTCGTAAATTATTGAAATTCATTTGTACTCGTATACACGTTTTTACAAATGGTCTACCGATGTCCAGGCCATAACCCATCCCCTTTATGTATTCATGTGTGGCAAGTTTTTTTCCACCACTGTGACCTGGCTTATTCATATACCCATTGTGATTCAACAAGAAAAACCAACAAAATGTTCTTCAATTCTACTAGCTGTTTTCATTACATAAATCGATGTATTAATTTCTTATCATTTTAGGTTTTGCAATTCCTCCTCTGGAAATATGAATTTACAGCCATAGCATTAAGGTAAACTACATCAATGAAATTCATATGCATGGTCTCCTTAGAAGCCTCTTCTTTTACATTTCCTTGACTGGTATCGTGATAACCTATGCCACAAGTCCTTGCGCGGGTCTTGTGTACATATAAAAGTCGGTAGAAAGCGCTTCTTAGGAATCTCATGCAAGTCAATAAAAATCAAATATTTACTTCTCCAAAGGACATTGTGGTGCGGTGATAAAGCGTTGGACTAGTGAGCGAAGCGCCCAGGTTAGGTTCTTGGGGACGCCTCTGGGCACCCGCCGTTGATTTTTCGGGGGCCATAACTTCCTGTATAACCGTATGACGGTACAGAGAGAGGAACTGCCCTCACTACCCTGATGTGTGAATATCACACGCCGTTGGGCTTAATAGTAGGTGAACTCTACTCTCACCTATCAAACCGACCATTGGGTCGATTTCTGTGGTTGCTTTAGGTTTATTTACTTCTCCATCCCCTCCTTTTAGAATAATTATCAAATGAAACTAATTTTGAATTTGCACAATTCCACCATTCGAACATTTATCCATGCATACCCATCAAGTGACTGCTTCAAAACAAATATTCCTTCTTTTTCATTATCCAAACACCGAACGACGCACAATAGTTCAGATTTATATTCTAGTTGGATAAAATTTATAATGCAGTGAATGAAGCTTATGAATATATTTTTCAATCAATGTGTCATGTAAGTGTCGAATGACAACATTTCATTGTTTTTGGAAATTTTTTGGCAAAGTTGTTAGTAGTAAAGTCATTTAAATAGCAACATGACTGCGATGATTAATTTAGCAATATTAAGACATTTTACACTAATTTCAAAAGATGGAGAAAATTAACCATCACAGCGAAAAAACTAAAAGCTTACTGTTTACATATGTATCTTTATATGGACTTGCCAATAGTTTTATACTCTTCTCTGGGAATTGCATACCTTTTTGGTGATATTATTCTTCGGATGGTTCTTTTCTAATGCGATCGATAGTATTAGGATCAAAGAACTGTGGGAGATGTCGCAACGGTAACTTTAACGAAGTGCTAAAAATGTGAATTTAAATGCGATAATTTCAAAGTGTAAAAGGCGAATGATTTTTAAACTTTCCAATTGTTGCGTTTCAAGCACATGGAACAGTTCTTTCGCTGTGTTCTTCCATGAATCGTTTTTATGTATGTCCCTTAAATCGTTTGCAGTCTTTATTGAGTTATTTCCTTATTATTTCCACGTAATTGTCCAATTGCCTGTCTAGCAGATTAGATAATTCTTCCAACATGACTCAAAAGTTTAAATAGAATCAGATAAAACTCAAGAAGTCGTAAAGGTTATCAACCACTTAAAACCCGGCCGTCAAGATTAGTAGTACTGGTTAGACGGATACTTAAACATGCTCTCGACCGACTTTATTTCCCACCAAAATAGTGCCAATGATAGGACTGCAGCACCGTTGTTGTGTCATTCATAAAACAATGAAGCCATCCTAAAATAGTCACATGTTCCATTTTTGTCCAGGCAGATTGGGACTCTGGGCCACACAAAACGAACGTGACGAGAACTCTTATAAATGAATTTACATTTTTTAACGCCATTTTCAATTGTTAATTAACGCATTTTTAACAATTCTTTTTATCGGGAAAACGGCTGGCGGTACAGTTTATAAATCTGCCTCTTTAATCCATTAATATTCATTAATCCGGGTGCTTTTGCTAGTAAATGTAAGCTGTTGAATCCCTGTTAATACATTGTTTGTCATTGAATGAATTCCAAGTGGTCTACGATAAGCATCTATAATAATAATATGGGGCATTTTTTGGCAGAAAAAAAGGTTCATCTGAAAGTAATTTCACTATTATTTCACCAAGACCATGCCCATGACAACGTGATGTAAACCTTCATTCAGGGAAATATGCACAAATGTATTGATCTTTCACCATAATCACTTACTTGTTGGACATAGTTTTATCATTCCCTATCAAACTCATAATGCAAGTGGAGAATTCGCAATTTTGAAAATTGATCCGTCTTGGAGGGATTGAATCGATTGATTCAAGAGATCATTGATTTTCTAATATGTTTTTCCTAAGCAGTAATAGAATTGTGGTCATCAAATGGATTTAAATTTAAATAATCAATTTTAAACGTAATTTATTTCAATTAAATATCGCGAATATAGATATTTGCGGAATTATTGAACAGTTTATTGTAGGATAGGATACCAGGTTTTTCCTTGTTAGGCGAGTCCATCCAGTTTGCCCATCCGGAAACCTATCTTTAAAAAAAATGGTAGATGACCTAATTCAATAAAAACAATTTTCACAACCGAAAACACTTGCTAATAATGAGGCGACAAGTTTGGCTTTCTGTTGCCTCCGTCGGAATTGCCACAACTGACAAACCTTTCCTAAAGGTTTGTCAATTATGTCCTATGTCCACTTTGTAATGGGGCATATACGAGTACTTATGTGAGATAAGCCTTCGATACACTTTTGAAAGAAACTAATATAAAAATAACGTGAAGGTGTAATATTTTTCTAAGCTTCAACTTACATTTCCTTTTAGGCACATTCGTTCTTCCCGCTTCGGTGAAAATGAGGTTGTCAGTGCGCAGGCGCCGTGGCAGGATTTTGTCCAGCCACTCGATCGTCCGCGGCAGTTGGAGGCGTGCTGCTGAACTGAGAAGTAGTCGGTCTCGCTGGGGGAAGGACGACTCCCACACTTTGCCTGCGAATTAGCCGCCGGAGCGGTGAGCAAGAAGACGCTGGATCATTTCATCTTCATAGGTCAGAAAAATTTCTCCAGTCGCAACTAATCTAACAGGTTATCTAAAATATTGTGACGTAAAGGATAGCGTGACAAATTTTTGCGTGCCTCCAAATGTACGTGTTGCATGCTCTAAATTAAGTGAATAGCTCTTTTTTTTCTCTTTCCCTCAAACGGCACGTCAGAAATAACGCTTGTGATAGTGAATATCATTTGATACCATCAAAAGGCTGTCGCAGATTCTTTTGTGTTACCATCGCAAAGAAATTTATTCTTTCTTTTTTTCCAAAACAAGCTTGAATAAAAGTAAGATTTTTTCGAGTGAAACACAGTGCCGCTATTTTTAAAGTGAAAAAACTCGCTTGGTTTCAAAATCTTGTGTTTAGCGACGATTTGAAGCCGGTATTTTCAAATCGGTTGAATAAATGTTTATTTATATCTAAAATAGGGTGTTAATCAGTTTAATGGTGATTGATTAGTGGTGAATTGTTTCTATACGAGATGTATTGTAATTTTTATGTTTTTTTCTTTGGGTGGTGTATGTTCAAATGGATTCTAGCCTTGTAAAATTGAAATCTTATAAATTCGTATAAATCTTATATTAAAGCGAGTTTAGAATCGACTAGGGAGATTTAAGAGTCCAAGGACAAGGGCTATTATTAGCAACCTGTTAATTTAGTTTATCCCGCTGATAATATCTGTATTGATGTCGATTTTATCATGAGTCACTGATGAGTTAATTGACATAAATGAGAAAGATAACGTCGTCCACAAAAAAAACTCCCGGTTAAGTCCTTAAGAGCGTTTGACCTAATTATTTTTCGCAGTGAGACTCAACAATTTTGACCCTATCATACCGAATTGACGCGAATGACGAATCCACGCCAATATTCGTACATGTTGAACGTATGTGTATACAGCTCAAAATGACAGCAGTTGGATCTCGTCGACAGTATTTTAGAAAGATTGGACTGAATATGCCGCAACACTTGCCATCGATATTTCAACTTTTATCCGCAATTTTAACCCCTTATATGTTGTAATCGTCACATATAAACGTAGTAGTATTGTACGACCTAATAACCAATTAAAAGAAGCAACAAGGATATTTGAGTCTTCATGTTTAGGAATAACATATATCTCGTCAGAATTGGCAATATTTTGTGAATTTCAATATGGTAGGACTAATAATTAGTAGTTTAGTGTTGTAAAGGTAGTAATTGGGATTTCATTCACAAACTTACTATTCTTTCATATTCTTCTAGTAGCCAATTTAGACATTGTACGTTTCTTCAAACTAAGTATTTATTTTTTTTAACTCCCTGGAAATATTTTGTTCTACATGCAATATTACACTTACAACTATTACATTCACAACAATATATACATTTACAACTAATACAAAATTAAAATCAATTTTACTGTCAATTGTCAAAAAGTAGCAACCTGAATTTCAGAGGCGCGCGGATTTTTAACCTGGCCAACAGAAAGATGAAGGGGAAAAGATACTTGCGTACCTGTATAGTATGCTTAGAAACTATTTAATGTCAATTTTCCCGTCAATAAGTCAAACGATTTCCTTCTTCCTTTCGAATGCATGTAACGTGTTGGATTTTTTGACATTCAGCCGAAAGAAAATTGTGCACTCACGGAGCGCTTTCTTTTCAGTGCATTTGTATGCGATTCACGGGAAGAGCACTCACTCTCTGCTATCGGTCACGGACTGGGTGTGTGGCATTGCGGTCTTTTCCTTTCGCCTGTTTGAGCACGATTCTTACGAGCACGAAAATCACTTCGTTCGATAGACGTACTCGATTGAGTGACAATTTGTTTTCAACCACGTTTATTCCAATCTGCAAAACGAGGAGGAGTTACATACTTACACTATCGGTCATCCTGTTCAATTTTGATTGTATCTTTCCCCCACGTGTTAAAATATTTACGGAAATCGTCATCATTGGAGATGATTTTATTTCGGTGTTGGTCGATTTGCGGAAATGTGAAATAGTATGCTACTTGAGAAGACCGACTTCATAATTTTTAATTGTATGCATGGGACACTATTGATTGATTGATGAACATGTCGGTAACATTTAGGAACAGTAACTGTAACTTTAAGATAGATAATGGAACCAATGAATATCACACATTTTATTGCCAACGAAGGAAAATGAAAATGGACTCGAACGCGGCATCAACAAATTATAAAATATTATATGTCGCATAATATTTATTATTCCGTGCTTAAAATTTAAATAGTTTTTTTGAAATATTTACTGCTGACCAATAATGTAAAGAATAGACAGAGGATAAATAACTCCTTAATTTCACGTGTTTTCCTTCCCAGCTTTCAATCAGTGTAGGTAGGGTCAGTAATAATTTCGTTTGTATCTATAAACGATGTAACAATATTTTTGTGTTTTTGATCGCTAATGCTATCTTAGTGTGCATTATATATATTATATTTATATATATATACATATGTATGCACAAATATATATATATATATATATATATATATATATATATATATGTGTGTATATATATTTATATATAAAGTTCATTTGGCCAATGTGGATCGTCTCCTTGTTCTGGCTATGCTTGCCACGAAACGCAGTGTTCCTTTCCTTTATGACGTTGTCTGATTGCTTTCCCAACTATCCTTTCCTCTCGTGTTCTAGTCTATTTCTCTTTTGGTGGTTGAAACACCTACCTAACGCCATCTCCTGGCCAAAGAATCGGGGCACTTGGTTGCATAAATCCCCCGCAGATTTCCATGTAATTTACGTTTCCTCGAGAGCCCAAGCGGCTAGAGTAACGTTCCGGCAATTTGAAAGGTCTGTGGTGCAAGTCCCGGGCAAGGAAGTATTTTTGCTCTAGTGATCTGCTCGATTCCGCCTTCGCATTCTCTCATGTGTTTGTCTTTTATACGCATATCCCTTTTCCTTATATCTATATCCATGTATGTGTATACAAATATACAGAACGTCTATTTCATAGCCATAATTCACCTTCATAACTTACATTATAATTGATCTTGCACATCAGTCTTTCACAAATCAATTTACTCCGCATTTTTAATAATTCCACCTGCAATTAGGTCAGGTTAGGTTTAGCGATTTGATAGACACCTTATTTAATTGTGCTAAATATAGGTAACAGACTCGGGGGGGGGGAGAAGTAAGAATACATGACCCGCCCAATCACCCATAACTTTCACCTACTTTCTCCAGCCCATATGACCTCTGAACACTTCTTCTCCCTCGACCAGATATCCTCTCGAATAACCTACCTCGAATTCAGTAATAATATAACCTTTAGAAATGAGTTAAACGCTATATGCTGGGGTTTTTTAACTTTCTATGTGTAATACAGTAGGGGTAGGCACGAGCCGGCAATTTTAAAGGTGATTAAAGGTAATTAAAATTTTTAAAGGTAATTAAAATACAGCGTATGGCTGTAGAGAAAGCGTGTCACTCTAGGGTGAGTGTAATACAGTATACGTTTACTCTGCTTTCTATTAATAGAGAAAACATTTCAAATCGCGACGAAGGTAGATAATAGAAATGCAGGCTGTGACGATCGGCTTCCGCAATTAATTTCGCCCACGTGTGCTCTGGGCGATGTAAAGGTGGAATTTCCTCTTGCTTTTACACCTTATCTCATCAATTCGAAATTAAATCTACATGTAATCGTACTCACGGGTCGAATCGCACCGTTCGAAAGATTTTCAGGATCGTCGTGTTTGAAACTGTGATTGAAGGAAAACATTGACCTCCCCTCTCGTGCCTTCCCTCTTTCACATCCTTCCCCTCTCTCCTGCGCGATAGTCTCCTCGGAACATTGCCGCGTTCTCTCAATATTTCATTTGCGCTCTCGAGTTCGTCGACCCTTTGAACCACGTTTACATATGTGACAGACTGACTGTTGGTCTGATAAACCTGGTTGCTGGAAAAGAATTTCGTAGAAATAATGACTAAAGTCACGAGTTTAACTAAGTTGTTCTTAATGAAATCGTGACATTACTTTGCACTATAATGAGTACACAAACAATGATCTTGGTACTGCTTTGTTTTGAACATCTTAATTAATTTTCTACCGAGTTGTCAATTTAAATGTATTGATTTTATTTTAATTTCGGAAGATACAACGCCACTGGAATTTAGGTTTAAATACCTATTTTTCGCTTAAGGGCAAAGAGCAGCATCTACAGCAGCAATTTTTTCTCTGCTCCTTTTTATTTATGTTAATTCATTTCGTTTATTATCGAGCGTTTAATTCTTTCCGAAGAAAAACTATTCACGTGAATGGGTTTTGCGCAATTTTCCGCTTGTTAAGCGAAGCTCATCAGCGTAGAACCTCAATTTGTATTTTTTTTTGGGGTACTCTTTGGAAAACCGTGACCCGTCCATTATATACGATAATAATGCATGACGCTACCAATTATTTCGCTAATTTTGGCATTGCCAAACGAGAAAAGTAAAAGGAGTCATGAAATGTAATCGCTTGAACCAAATGCACAGTTTGGCTCTCTATCATTTTGACGTTGAGATAAATGATAAGGAAGTATCGCAATAAAAATAGGTTATAATCGATGAATAATGAATGCGCGCAATGTTTTTCCGTTAGCAATATCGATTTCCACAGATGAAATTCGTTGTAGGTGGTAATAAATTTCCCTTTATCACTCAATTCCGGTATCGGCTCCGAAATCAATTCGTTTCTCATTATTGTTCATTTAAGCGCTCCATGAATTATTTTTAGACTAACATACTATTGTCATACACACGTTCGTTGATAAGAATTTTCGAAATGCTCCCAGAGTACTTTTTGTAATTCATTGACTAAAAGTATTTAAATTAAACGCAACATATCAGGCACCTTGCTTGAAAGTCAATAAAAGTGACTAATGCATTGTATTTACTATTATCACCAGGATTCCTATTGTTATACGAAATTGTATTTTAACTGAAATTGAGTACTCATGATAAACTGTCACCTTTTATAGCTTCAGCAGCTGTTGGGAAAAATCATTTGAAGTCTGGGGTACTAAAAGGGCTTTTGAATATATGTCACAACTTTCCATCATGGCATACCTACATGCTCGTACATTTCTACTAGGAGTAGTTGATATTTATTCTATAGGTAATATTTCTTGACTGGAACAATGTGTATCCGTTAATTTCTTGGAAACCCGCTCGTGGTAGGTTTAATTAGATTAATTAAAAAATGGTGATCATTTAGTTGTAAACTTTTCTTGTTCCAGAAGGAAATGGATATCTTTTCAGAGTAGCTAGTTAATGAAGGGTAATCAAACCTACTACTGTGCGTAAAGTCAATCAGTAATCAAGCCGAAAAAGGATTGATTAAAATCAGTTGTGCTTTCTGTAGACTTTGCGATTAGCATGGAATGTTCGCTTTTTGCCTTTGATATATTAGAGAAGACCAAGCACAATACGTTCGTAACCTTCTGCCGCAAGTGAGCCAACGTACAAGAGCGCAGCCTTTCACACCGAGATCTTAAATCCCCGACCAAATTGGAAACCCGTAAATAAATACCAGTGGTGTCCTTGTATTTCCAACGAAAATATTTGAATTTATTTCCACCTACGTTTTCCTGGAATATGCCGTATTAACTGAGCATTGACATTGTAGACGCTTTGAGTACTATTATTGATATGTGCCCTAGCAAATAGCCGAGGGCTAGTGCCTTATCCCAAAGGTCAAAGGCTTGTATCTCACCTCTATTTGTTAACACGTTAAGGATTATAATTCCTTATATGACTTAATAATCTAAATAATGGTGAAATGTGAATTTTATATTTCTACCCCGTTTAAGTACAATTGACAGCAAACAAATCTCAATTTATTGAAGAATTAGCAGGCTTTGAGATCGCTATGATTATTGGTTGGGAATCGGAAATACATAAATCTAGGCAAATGAACTCATAAGTAGGGGAACAGCATCATCTATGCAGGAGTAGTTGAATCTAAAAAATGAAACTTTAAGTGTATAAATTTCTTCCTTTTAAAGTGCTTTAACACGAAAAATAAATTTCAAAATTTTCCATTTTTTACGCTAAGAGCTCAGTGTGTTTACTAAATAATTTTTTTTAAATTCTAGCTGATTGCTGAATAGACAATCTTGCTAGTGCATGATGATCAGTCATCCTAGCGCTTGTTAGATATACTTGAGATCTCTCCTAGTTCATTCGGATATTAGGTTAAATACGAAAAAAATGAAGTGATTATTTTTAAGCGATTGAGAGTAATATGGAATCGTTTGTAAATCGAGCCTCCATTTCATCTTTATTGAATTGAATTCACGCCTGGCCTAATTACTCAAGGCTTTTCTGCTCGCTATCGTCTTTTCAGGTTTAGAAGTCATTAATGAAGTTTTACTGAAACTTAGAGGAACTTTCACCTGGAATCATATAGTATTTCCTTTCACTTACCCATGTATTCGAAAACGTAACTTAAATGACGAAGGCTCCCATACATCAGCGGTAACTAACCTGGAGCCCGCGAATGGCTTTAATCAGATCTGAGTTTTCAGTCAGTGCCGCTCTGAATGTCAGGTAAAATAGTGTTCGAAATCTTTGAAGATTTAAGGTTTTGGATGATGACATAGTGGCTATAAGATTCTGCTCCCACTTTACCTGCAAAAATATTCGAGCCCTGTCCTAACAGAGTGAATACTTTTAAGAAAAGATGTAAGGAATATATGTCATAATTTGATTGATGTGTGGTGTTATGTATTATATGTAATAGCTTAATTTTTTTCAATTTATCTTTTTTTTATTGCTGATTGATGGATGTAAATGAGATGGGGATTCTCTTGCTTTGTTAAAGAGATTTGTGTTTGGAAGTTTCCTTAGTGCACTTTTGTTTTACTGAATATTTTATCTATTATCTTTTGTATTTATTTGGGACTTGTGTGCCACCTGGCACTGTCTATCAGCACATGTGTATTTTTAATAATAATAATAATAAATAGTAAGTGAATATCAGCCATGGTAGGGGTTAACATCAAAGCTCCAAGTCCATTTACTAGTCCTCGAAAAAGATTTAAATTTAGTGTAGGAAAACTTTTAAATACTTCTTAATGAAGTCAAGTAACAGGTGCCATTTATTGCCATGAGTAGACTCCATATGTGCAAATTACAAGTATTTGCAAACTGACTCATAGCTTTGAGAAACCCTAGGTGATATATCTTCTTCTATCAAGTCGCCCTCAGGGTTGGAACTTCATTGGTTTAATTTTGCAAAACCAATTACGTACAAGGCATGTTGTCCGCAAACTTTCAGTACTTTAAGAGTCCTATCCTAGTCAAAAAAGGTTTCGAACTTCTAATTTAGGACCTCTTAATGTAGCACCGAACGCCCCTGCATGTCGTAGAATCTACACTAGAGACTCAACTTCGGAGCGGGCGTGGGACGAAGTGGATTTAACAGCTGTTTTTCCACAGTCGTTGCACTTTGCACTTGCTGCGGGCATTATATCGTATATTGGTCGAGGTCACGCTCGTTCACTCTTGAAATGCGGAAGGGGAGGCAGAAAGAAGAGATTGAGGCGGAATGCCGGCGACTCGAGGGATCGCGCGTTCGAAAAGCGCCCCGACGAACACCAAGGTCGCGACCCCATTTTTGCAATGCAGCGTTGCAACCACGCCACTGTAGCCAATTGCCGCGGAAGCGACGGCCGGGGCGGGAAGGCGGAAGCGGCAGTGTGAGCTATGTTGCGCCTCCGTCAACGACACCTGAGGGAATCTCCGGGCGTCCGATTTATCGTCGGATCCCGCGGGAGAGGTGCACTAGGGCAAACGGAGAAGGGGATTGTGAGATGGAACCCCGAGGTGCAGACCCTTTTTTTCAATTAGTGGCTATTTTTCATTGCGATGACAATTACCGTGAAAAAATGGTTCAAAAACGTGAGTTCTCAGTGCTCAAAATTGTTCACGCCCATGACCACATATCAGCAGTAGTTTTTGTCTGCTGCCAAGCGTCTAAGACTTGCCCTCGATCCCAATGGCGACCACTAAGACATGCATTTGTAAAAGTAAAAGGATTGGAAGTAGCTTCAGATTTTTTGGTTGTTAATCTTCAGGTTCTTAAAGTTAATCTTAACTTTTAAATATATAATTGCAGTTGTAAGTTCTCACGATACTATGCATTAAATATCCGTTTGAGACTGTCCAAAACCTACCTTGAAATTGGTAGAATACGTATGGTTTGCCGGTAGAATTGGTATGGTTTGCCAGCCGTAAACTCTAGGTAGAATAACTAGAGTTTACGGCAGCACGCGTTACTCGGAAAGGACACCGCTGTCGACCCGCTTTCTTGGAAAGGCAATCATATACTGCAACATAGTGTGTCTCAAAGCTTTCGAAACGACCCTCGTATAACAATTATATACTCGTAGTATAAGGGCATCGAGAGGGTGCGGTGGCTATCGCACTTTCAGTAGTATCTCGATCCCTGCTTGAGGTGCTTTGTGTAGGGCACTTTGAGTGAGTACGCCGTCCGTCGGATGGGACGTTAAGCTGTGGACCCCTCGGCGCCTTTCGTAAAATGTAGGCTAATGCCGACGCCGGGTTTCTCTCCACCCTTCATCCTTTCCTGTCCATCCCTAATGGCGTATATGACCTTAGCTGTCGATCGCCTCCCCTAAATACTACTACTACTCGTAGTATACAAATATTGAATAATAACATCTCAGGGGGAAAAGCAGACTTATTTGGCGATGGATTTGCAAATATTATTTAGATTTTTCAAAAATTAATTCATAAAATACACTTAAGTAAAGCGAAATACATGAAATAATATAAAATTAGCCTGTTTACGGGTTGGAAATTCCTTCGTGAGCAACAGAGGTTCGCGTTTGACAGAGGGAAATCAGAAAGGACGTCAAGTGGCTTTACGGTATCTACCTATAAAAATATTAAGTGTAGTAGTTATTTCTAATAGGTAGCTATGGGCGTGAGAGCGATAGTTATGCAAGAATGAGATTGGGAGTTGAACTCACCACCGGGTGAGAAGGATTAGAGCTATTCATGTTCGACTTTTTTTTAAACACCAGATAGGCAGGCATTTTGGCCAGGTGTGTGAATAAATGAGCTTTAAGAAAAATCGTCTAATCTAATATATCCTGACAACTCAATTCAATTTTGGTAGCCGTCCAACGAGTTGATTTCCTGATTTGAAGAGGTAGATAAACTTATTCTTGTTTTCCCTTGCTCTTCCCACTACCGATAATTTCTTATCTCCCGGGACAAACCACCTCTCCTACTAATTTTCCCGGGTTTTTCCGGGTTCTGAGCTGCGATGCGTTAAGTACGGAATTTTCACGAAAAACGAAATTGCAAATTCTAAAAAATGTGTGGTTTCAAATACAGAAAGCTAGAAGAACACTGCCCAATTAACTGGAATATGTTTGGCCCATATGTCTACGAGCACTTAAATTTTCGTTTAAAAATTTATTCGAATAGTCCTGATATTAATGGTGGTGCTTACTGGAGCATTCCAACTGTCACCAGTTATTTATTTTTGTCTATACTCCCCGCGGAAAGCAACTTTCAAAGCACTGAGATTGTCATTCATATGATAATCGTCACCACAAACTGTTGGAACCTCATTCACACGAGCCCAAACAATGGGACGGGTGTATGAGGTGCTGCGGTGTACCCGCGACCTCTGCAATGTCCTAGTGACCTTAAGAGGTCAGTGATGAAGGAAGCGAGAAAGCATAGATTTGACAAGACGTAAGGACATAAAGACACAACCGAAGAAGAGATTCTGAATAAATTAATAATTTTCCAACGATGTTATTGTATAGCTTTAAATAAACTTCTTTAATGTCCTTTTAGCTGCTCAGATGAATAAAAAACAAAATCAGTCGCACATTAGCTGGAGAGAAATGTTTCTTCCCTGAAAGAATTACTTTGGCTGGATGGTGTACATGTATTGATAATGATAATTGGACTTTGACGGTATAAAATTTCAGCTGGAAACTTATGAAACACGTGTTCCTCCTGACAATGGATATTAAATTTGAGTATCACAGTTACTCTTTATACCTCTTGTTAATTTCATTAAAATTTATTGGAACTATATTTTCTGCGTCTTGAGTAAAAATAAAAGTTTTGTCTTTAAATTTTATGACTTTAAGTATTCCATTTTATTTAGTCCAATGCCGGGTTAGTTTCCGTCTACCCTTGCTTAGCTAAGGGAGAAGAGCTCACGTCGGAGTGTTCGGACAAAATATCCAATAATCGGATTTTCAAATGAGCCTCGTCGCAATACTGGCAGAGCACAAATGCATTTCAAGTTACCAATGGGAAATTATAACTAACGCTCCACAATTTTAATTTTGTACACTAGACCAGCGTCCACTAACCTTATGCGTGGCAGTGAATCCGACGGAACTAATTGAAGAAAAAATACGAGTTCGTAAACCTTAGTTGGTAAAGCATTGTGCATTTCTCAGCGTCGCGCCAGAGTATAAATCACCAGATCCTAGGTCAGAAATTAAGTGGGAGGAAAGGTCAGACGAGGATTATTCCTGTATTGCGTAATTTTAGTGCTGGTCGCCTACGATTGCAACCTTAGCATCGCATAACTTTGAGCAGAAATGTTTCTGGTCTCCGTGCTGGATTTAAAGTAAGCAAGCTCGGTTGGTGTCGTTTTTAATTAAAGCCAGCATAAAACAAATACTCATACTCATGAATAACTTCGTGATCTTATTCGTCGTGTATTTTCTTTAGTGGACAATTTGACGAGTCTAAAATCGATCCTTCCGCATAAGTAACTACTGACTTACTGGCTGAAAAGAACCTAGTTAACCTCTTCTTAAATTGATGAAATTCATCCGACTTTCCCCTGTTAGTGAAGTTTATATATTCCAAAAAGTTGAGGCTGAACTGAGACACAGCGGATGAGCTGTAGTTCCTGGTCAATTTTGATTCAAATCTTTCGGTATAGAATGAAACGCTTCCATGATTACTTTCAAACTATTGGATCAAATTCCGTTTTTTTCGTTCGAGTTTACGGAGTAATCGCCGAACCCAGTGCACTAATTTGTCATGTTCGTCCAACGGTCTGCGGTCGAAAGTTCTGGATTCAAACGACCAACCATGTGCATGGCCGAATACTCACCAGCTGGTTTCTCACGATAAAGTCGAAATCTGTATTCCTTACGGAGTCATTGTGGAGACGACCTTCATACCACGCTGCATGCAAAGGACAGCCAGTTTTCAATTAACTTCTTGCGTTGCATTAGTTATTCGGGAAGGTGGCACACAGCTGAGGTCACTTGCACCATTAGAATTGCATGGATAACTGGATACGAGTACACGGATGCTAGGTGGATACATGGTTACTAGATGGGATATCTAGACAAAAAGGAAGATTGATGAAAACACGTCGACGCCTTAGGCTATGGGAAAGGCGCCCTTAGACCTGCGGATTCCCATCCAATGGACGACGTACAAATGGAGTATACTTCTCTCGCCACCCAAGTGGGAATCAGAATGGTACTAAAAAAAATCCTCGGCCGATGATATCTGAACTCGAGTCTTTTGGGAAACCACTAGGCACTAACGTTAATGTAATGTTTGTTACCTTACTAACGCACCAACCCTATCCGCCCAAGTCTTTGCATGCTAATCCTTGAAATAGTATAAAATGAGTTCCCAATGTTTGCTGTAACTTGTTGATTTTAACGTCAGGAAAGAGTGAAAAAATATACATCGACTCACCTCCGGACTGTCCAGTGGCATTATAGAGGGTAAGCAAGAACTCCACCGGATCCACAACAATTTCCAGGTTATTCTTTGATGTGGCCAGCCGAGACATAATGGTTTCCAACGGTGCTCTTGTCCTAAGTTCAATTAATTTATGGCACAAGTTCAAGTCATGAATAGCCTAAAGTATTCTGTTATGATAAATGGGTGTTACACAATAAGGGACCTGGGACGGTGACTTTGAACTAAGGTTTTTCAACTAAATGAAAGTGTAGATCAATGGTAGCGTAAAAAAATCCATCCATCTTTCTCCATAATAACATAAGAAAGCTCCAAATCCAGGCGGGAATTAAGGGCCTAATGTAACTGTCGCGAACAAGTTTGGAAACAACGTGCGTGACTTCCGCTTCTTTAGGAAACTTAGAGTCACGCTCGCCAACTTTTCTTCCAGTTTTTGTGGAAGATACATTTGAAGAGTTTAATGTGGCATTAGTTAAAGAAAATAAATGGCTTGCGTAAGCCATAGATGTGCGAAGCATGACTTTGTACAAAAATACAATGCTGTGTTCAAAGCCACAGTTTTGAAAAAATTAAGTCACATAAATTACCTATGCCTAAAAACCACGTACGCATGAATATCATGAAAGTTTCTCTGTCTTTGGAAGCGTATCATACAATTAAGTTAAGTGCACAGACAGACTGTCCCAGAATGACGTTGAAATAACTTAGCAACGGTAGTTGCAAGATTATCCCTGTGGTAAATTTGTGTGTGGTTATTTTGGGGTACTCTTTACATGAAAGTAAATGCAATAGGTGATAACGTATACCCTGTATCCCTTTTTGGATGTTAATGTTGTGAAAATTACTCCTCGTTCCAGAACTATGGAATATACTCACGATGCTCTTGGCCGTTTCATGCTTAGGGCGAGGTGTTTGGACGAGGCCGAGGTGACATTTACAGCGTTCTTGACGAGAACTTTCTTCTCGTTTCTTGACGCGATGGTTTTTTGGGAACCTTCTCTTAAAGTCTCTTCATCCTATTTTTTGAGAAGTTTATGTATTAGATAGTGTTTTTGACGTTTTAAATACGTAATGTGGGCATCATTCTGTCACCAAAATAGGTAAATCAGGAGTGGCCAGGGGCATTTCTTACGCTTTGTTTTTTGTTTGCCATGACTTAGTTTTTTTGTGTGGAGGGTTGGTGAGAGGGATATGAAGAATTATTATATTCCTTCGATTTTTTCGTAAAATTATATCAATCCGAGAACAGGTGTTGGGCCTGATAACCCGCATTTCTTCAGAGCGATAAGATAAAGGAGCTCGTATTTTTTTGATAATGATAAGATGAATTAATTATTTATTTGGAGAAAGTTATATAATATGGTTTTCATTATTTCGATAAGGAAATCAGATAGCATATACGTGATACATTTTTTCTTTTTCCCTTCTTTTTTCCGATGAGCTTCATAAAGTCATTGTACGCAACGAAAACCAAAGTATACAATATTTAACAATTGTGGATTGGCAAAGACAATTTTACGAATAAATGTTTTGCAGTTACATTTCTACATTCAAAAAACGTATTTTTTGGAACTATCGCTTTGCATTTAAATTTCATACTGTATTCTGCTCAATTCTACTTCATTCTGTCATTATCTTAATCCCATCTTTACATAGCACACAGTGCAATGATTCATTTTGATATAAATGATATCATTAAAATGTTTATCTTTTTAACAGCAAATAAAGCGAGATCTATTCGACTGAAGTTAACGCACAGCATTGTTGAGGAAAACCATATTGCCCCTTGCATTTTTCAACGAGCCATTTCTTTATAGGTGAATGTCTGACTTCTAGAGAAAGGTAAAATTCAGAGATGATCAACTATCTTTAGGCTTCTAAGAAAAATTTAATTTGGGAAGAATATCATATTTTTCCAGGAATTCCACCAGCTGATTTTTAAAGCTACTAGTCAGTTTCGCCGTCGTTTTTCATGATTATGAAAATTATTAGAACTCTCCCAGGTTATTTCAGAAACTTCATGAATTTATGTAGATTAGGGCGGTCCATAGGGCGGTCATAATTGTTGTTTTAACTGATGCCAGGTTTTTCAAAAACTTCATCATAAACATGCAAAAGTCTTCATAAGCACGTGTTTTAAATTTCGACAAGAGTATGCAAAATTAATGTTCTACTTTTAGCGCATAACTTAATGGCTACTTTTTCTGCAAAATTTAACTGCATTTTAGGACCTTGTAAAGGTCGGTCTAGCTTGATTAAAAAAGTTTAAACGGCAACTCGACCTGCGACTCTATGGTCGCACTTGTATCTTTAATAATGGATTTAAATATGTTATTTCGCCTTTTAAAGGTCGATTTCTAGGTTTTCAAATTATAACACGACACTTTCTAAAAAAAACGAGTGAAAACACGCTGCTTATTTGAATGTTTTGAGTTTCAGGGTTTCCCCACCTCGTCTTTGAGGGCTTTCGTCATCCCTTCCTCAACTTTTGTCTCCTCCCCGTCTGCCTCCTCTCGTTCGGCCTCCGCGTCTTCCTCCTCCCCGTCCACCTCCAGCGACTCCTGCGTGCCCTCTCCCTCCGCCTCCTCCCAGGCGTCCTCCAATCCACTCCCAGGGTGGTCATCTCCCCCTTCCTCCCGCGGCTCCTCTGCTTCGCAACCGGAGGGCAGCATCATGAAGGGGCAGTGGTCGTCGCAGTTCCCGCACCAATCGCACCTTGGAACGAGGGGAGAGATGGGGTGGCCGTACGTGACGAAGAAGAGGTTGAGCGGTTATCGTTTAGATATCATTACTATGCGGGATTAGCCGAACGACAGAGAGGACGCGGGCATCCCCTCCCCTTCGCCTGGTGCTCGCGACACGGCAACAGCCTGCCCGGCAGTGCACGCCGGCGACGTTGCGGAAATCGCTTCCACGTCCCTTCACTTGCTACGGCATTGATTCTTAGAATTTAGAAGCATCAAATTAGAGGGGATACCACATGGCCTCTTTTATAGGCCATCTACTGGCTTGGTTGGTTCGTTAAGGCTGTTAAGTGCTGTGAACGAGCTATCTGTGACTCTTTCGCATGAAGGTCTTCGAAATGCATATCCATGAACCGCCTAGTCCGTAGGAACAACAGTAAGAGTAGTCAACAGTAGTCTTTTCAACATCTGAATTGCGAGTAAACATAAAACTTAGGGGAAAGAAACGTGAACACGCGGGGGATGTTCCAATGCTTCTTTGAGAGGTTAAGAGTTTTGGAAAGTTTCATTTTCAGATAACTTGATTCGATATGCTGAGTAATCATATTGAAATGTAGCAGTTTCATAATTTCCTTTTTGTTGTATTTTGCTCGTAGGTTTAGTTAAATTAATGCGCATGGACCAGCCTTATCATGTATCATCATATTACCGCATGAACTTATCAGGGACTGCCGTGAATGAAATGGTGAAATGATTCAAGGATTGGTCTGTGATCTCTCTAGTAGAAGAGAAAACACAAGTCCACAGGGTCCGAATCGGTCGGGATGAAATACTGGTTCGAAATGAAACTCTCGGTGGATCCCTTAAAATCGCCACTTCCCATGCTTTTCTGTACTTGGCTCACCTAATTGGAATATTCAGGCGTCATTTGCCAAGTGAATTGTGAAATTAGATTTGTTTAATTGTAGATCGAAACTTAAATAATTCCTTTAGTAGCTGCAGCTGTGTTAAGGAGACGTAAAGCATCAGCTTTTTGAGTAAAATAAGGTTAAATTTCATATTATGTGGATTCCAGGGTTACGGTAAGGGATAGAGATGAGAACCACTTGAATTAATCTTGTACTGTAAATAATATGCGCGTGATCAAAGATAGGGTAGTTAAAGTATTCGAATTAATATTCCACCTTTTTAATTTCGTTAGTATTTTGTTGTACGAAATAAAATGGAATTTTTCACCTCCTCGTTTATTAGCCTGTTTCCCTTCTGTTGCCAGTAGCTTTAAGTTTCTTTAAGTTGATATCTGTTTTCCAGCCACCCTGCCTCTAGATAATTTTGCCCTGGTTACCATAGCAGTTCTACGGATCAGATAATATTTTACATATGGCACAAATCTTGCAGAAAATATTGTCAATAGTCCGTGCATACTTTACTGTAATAAGTATAGTGTCATAAGTTCAAATAATGCGTCAGTTTTCATCATAGTATCTCTGTCCCACATTATTACTTTGACATTGCAACTTCTTTAAAGGGTCACTGCATACACGCCGGAGAGCCGCTTAGGAGCGAGACGAGGGTGAAATTTAAATATTTCTAGGCTCACGTTTAAATGTGTATTTGTAACTACGTACATTTCTTTAATACAGTATTTTTCATGCATAATCGGAGAAGAAATAATATTCCGGGAGTAGATCACCCTGGGAAAATAGTCATGGCACATATGAGGTTCATAGACGTGATTATTTGCGATACATCATTATCATCTATGCACTCTCACCCCGCAACGTTCTCTTCCCTCAGACATGACACAGAAACAGCCTTGGCGACACGGGAGGGCCTGGAGCGAGCTCTTTCCAATTTCAGTCGAAGTCCGATTTGTAGTAATTCACAGCTTCCTGGACCACTCGACGGCACCGACGAGTTTCATTCAAGCAGTGGAATTGCCTGACGTAACTCATCACGCGTGCAAAAATTCAGTGCGCATGACTGCCCTCGGCACTCTTGGTGTGTGCTAAGAGGAAAATGTAGCACACGCCTCATTTCGTTGCTCGATAAAATACACATACGTCTTCTTGATGTCTCAACTTCTGATTCAATGAACTCGTGGAAAGACGAGAGCAGTTTTTATTCTTGTTTTCACTATCCAAAATGACACATAACTTCTATCTAGAGCGCACGTTGAAGGACACTGGCTTTGATTTCGAAACAAATAGTGTGTGCAAATATATTTATCTTTTATGATATAAAGTAGGTAGCTCGACTAACGCAACGCTCTAAATACGGACTTTTTGATATGCGAACTTTTTTTCATATTCCATCCCAATCTCTCGGTGCGAAATAATTCTCCGGACGCGAACCGTAATGCTTTTATTCATGAATTGTATGACTACTTAATGTGAGCAACAATGCGGTAAAATTGTTTCAAACTGTCAAACGATGTCGTCGAGTGCAAAGCGCGTACGCAAATTTACTTCAAGCGTCACCTACGTAAGGGACGAAAAGAAATAATTGTTGACAGCTGATCAAAAACCAAACTACTCTACCATACATGAGGTAATGATTTTTTGACATTTAACGGAAGATGGTTTTTACACGAAGTTCGTTAAACGAAATATTTTGGAAATCAAAATCTGTAATAACTGTGCCCACGCAAACATATTTTTTTCCCAAAATGTCTAAACCTGTAAAAAGATTAATTGATTTCTCAGGATATGAAATGGAAAATTTGGACCTCGGACAAGAGCGGATTATTTTCGCAAGTCGAGGTACCGCTGTATTATTTTGGCGAGGATTATTACACATTATTACACATAACTAGGGTCACATAACTGGGAAAACAAAAGGATAGTGGGAAAGGTAGATATCGCGGAAGAGTTAATTTAGATATATTAAATTGACGCAGGCGAGAAAAACATCAGCGCAGGAACTAGAGTAGCCAGTTAACGAAGCCCTATGGTAAATTTAGGCGAACTACACTTGGAAGATATGGTATTCCTTCAGAATCTCATTAGGAAATAGGAAAACGTAAAGAGTATTTTTTGGTTAATTCTCATAATTAACGGTGAAAGAGTTTGAGCAGGAAAGTCCCTATGGTCTACTAAAATTCACATAGCTGGGATAAAGTTTGCGTTAGATAAAAGTTATGAGGACCATAAGGTTATGAGTTTTATTTCGTGCGGGGCAAGGGAGCATAGTTATCAATAAAAGTTTGGAAAAAAAAGGCAAAACACTATCGATGAAGTTCAGTTGAGAATTGATTTATACGGGTGACACTGTGGAATGTATCACACTTCGCTAGCATTACACACCGAACATGGTGAGGATGCATTTGTTTGCCTCCTTGGTTTTGACAAGACGCTCGACGCAGCAGAGTGGGCAAAGTTCGTTAGCGTTGCATAATGCTATAGGAAACGAGTGGAATAAACTCTTATTTGAAACCTAAACAAGAATCAGACAACGCAAGTACGGGAAGTGAGTAGAGAAAGCGAACGTGCATATCCATATTGTGAGCAAACTATGGCCGCCCGTTATCGCCCGTGAGTTAGAACTCACGCTGAGGAAATAATAAAAGAATTTATACTGTGCTGGGTGTAGGAATGCTATAAGTGTGGGGCTGATTTAGACACATCTTAAGAATGTGGAGTATATGTAAAACCGATAAGGCAAGGCTTTGCGGTAATTTCCGAGCGGAACAAAAGATAATGCCATGAATCAGAGAAAACAAAAATAAACCGAATATCGAGGAACGGGAAGGTGAAGTAAAACATTCAAGTTGAAGAGTATGAAGTTGAATCGCAGCCGGTCGAAACACTTAAGTGACTCAGCCTGGCCACTCAATCCAGAGAATAGAGGAATAGGGATAAATTCAGATATCGCTATTTTTATCAAATACTCCGAAACGGAAGATATTTTTTAAATTCGGGATTATGACATGTTAATCAAAATAAATGGACGCATTGTTTTAGATAAGAATGGTTTGAGAGGTGAATTTTCTGAATTCTATACCTGAATTCCTAGGATTTCAATAGTGGGGAAATCGGATTAGACTGGAGGTTCAGGCAGGATTAGCTGGTAGTATCACGTATGCTTTTCCTCTTATACACCGAGAAAATGATAGAAGATGCATGGGAATAAGTGGGGGGAGGAATGATTTAGGGGAGCTGTTGAAGTCAGATTTGTATACGATCAAGCTTTTGTTAACCAGTCAGCCAAATAATTGCGGTCATTGCTGACAGTATTACAGAACCAGAGTGATAGGTATGCGATGAGCATCAATCATCAGAAAACGAAGATAATGAGACTACGAATAAGTAAGAAGGTTAAGTTGTCTCGGTGTTTGAGAAAACCTTCGCCGCGACGCAAAAAGGTAAGACAAGTTCGGTCGATTGTCGAGATCATGCCCACTGTTTTATTTGATTCCGTAAGCGTCATTCACCATGAACTTCTACCACAAGGGAAGGGAGAAAATATGAAAAGTCGCTAGAGGAGCTACTTATATCCCAAAGGAATCGTACCAGGAGTGTCCCTTCCTTGGCCGAAACGCTGATTTCAGTGCAGGGTCTCTGGAGGAGGCTACTTCAAAGGAGGACAAGATTTATTAGCTTCTGGGTGATTGGGAAATTTTTGTTTAAGTAGTTCGCGAAATTTTGGGACAAACCTCGAATTGAAACTACATATTTGCAAACTGGAACATTGCAATTCCAAAACCAAATTTGAATTTTTTCATTTGTCTATGTTATTAAAAAATTCCACAAATTAAACAGCTCAAACATTTTACGTCAATTTGCAAATTGACGTAAAATCGGCGTTGAGTAGGTTTCTGAAATTCATTAGTGCTAAATTAGTCCTCTTTTTCTGTGCCATATGACTTCAAATTAATCGTAATTTTAGGCAGATTACGGCTCCTATAAATTCGGTTCTTCTGACATAGTAATCCAACGAAGAAATTTCTCCGCGCTCATGTAATTCAAGCAATTAATCAATCAACGGATAAGGCTGGGAAGGAGATATCCATAAATCGCTTGAAATATGTGAATAAGGCCGAAAGCGTTGCTAGCGCATTAACTGCATTTGCATAAAAGATAAATGGAGAGTAAACAAGTTTGTAGTACCTCTCAACCTTATTAGCTGCTGAAGATAGGTAGTGTTTTCGGGTTATCCTTAGGCGCAAAATCACCCGAAGTACATATGATCGGTAAAGCTTACTTAATTTCTCATCAAATATGATTAAATTAATATTGTAACGTTTCCCAATGCTTTCCATTCTACTTTTATCTCTATTCTTCAAGACCTCTCCAGTGCCCTTGCTGCAAAAATGTGAGAACTCAAAAATCCCCACATTTTGCTTCGTACGTGTCAAAAGTTCAGCCTCAACGAACACATGAGAAAGTCTATTTATAATATTACGTTGCAGCGAAGTGTGCATAGTATGCATTCCAAGAATATGTGTAGTGTATTTTAAGCTGATACTTTATTTGGTGATTTTTGGGTGGAGAAAATATTATTTGTCATATTCCTCCATGAAGCATGACGTAAACATAATAATTAAGGTCGTTTGAGCTTGAATGAAATACAAAAGAGGGCCACATAGTTATGTAGTAGCACATAGCATCACGACTTACCTCGCTTTAGCTTCCTCACCAGTCTCTTCACAATCGGCTATCCCTTTCTCTTCGCCTTCCGCGTCGCAGACGAGTGCCGGCATGAAGGCCGCACAATGGGTGTTGCACTCCCCACACCACTCGCACCATCTGACCCGCAACGTATGTGGTGATGAAGAGCGGGGAGAAATACGGAATCTTAGTCCATGAAGGTTCAATGCGAGTAAGCGGTGGAGCTGGTTGCAGATTTTTCAAATCTGCATCCGCGACCTTAGTGGCGTGTGGGGCTGATTGAGGTTACCGGCGCAAGACCAGGTTGATCCACACGTGCATGGTTCTATTAATCCGGAAGTTCAACTTCGCGCACCGATGCTCAGGGCCTAGATCCTTATCCTAGTCTAGTCTTAACCGCGGTCAAAGTCCCTTCCTGGACCAGCCCCAGGACCGGTCGAAAATGATTTAACAAGTGTGAATAAGAAGAGTGCATTTTTTCCATTTAACACTCAAGACGTGACACCGTGAGCTCAATTCAAAACAATATTTATTCAGTTCAGATTCTTTTATTATCTGTAGCTGTCTTTCAAACATTTTTTTAGTCTTTTTAGGAATTTTTAACGTGAAAGGCTAACTTCTGTGGAGTGACCACTGGATCATTACTCGAGTGCGTACAGAACGCATAAAACGTCTTGATTTGGAACATTTAAATCCCGTAGATTATATATAATGGACTATGTTTATATTTATCGATATTCTGTACGACCTATGATAGTTTCCGGGGCTTAAATTTAATAAGTTTGTATGTAATCGTATATCGTTTTTCAAACTCTTTTTGAATTTATCCTGATATTTCCATGTGAAAAAATTAGGATGTTAACAGTGGAAGTCGGCGAGAGACAAAACGCTTTCATTACTCGTAAAACTTACATTTCCACCTAATTTTTACTTTAAACTGTTCTCTTCTTAAATAGAGAATTAGGGATACTTTACTTTTAAACCTCCGAATAGCTGCTCTAACTTCTCGTGAGCGTTACCGATGCCGTTTACATGTTTATGATGGGCATACAACTTTGTAGGTTATTTTCGTTTGGTTCATTTAGAAAGTTTTTGTTTTCGACACACTTAAGGTTTGCTCTTCGAATTAAGTGATTATCTGGTCGGTTATCCATTTCATCATTTTTCTGCGTAATTGAAAATAGGATCTCATTCTAATAAAGTTCTTTTTAATTGGAATAGCTCAAATCGTAGAGGTTATTTAATCGGTGGGTTTTTGAACCCAGAGACAGTACTGCATCAAAATTGAGATCATGTATGAAGCAAATGGTTCTATAGAAAGAGTGCATTTGCAATTTGAAGACAGGTTGCGTGTTGGTAACGGTTTCCATATCACAATCTAAAAGGGCGAGCGAGGGCGTCATTGCGTGAAAACCTTTATATTTAACGCTGTGGCATCTTAGCCTGGAGATCTTGATTCTCGAGAGATCCGATTGGAGTAAAGCTCTTTGGTCATGAAAATAGGTGAAAGTACCGCTAGAAAGAAAAGAAACTTGCTAGATCATGTTAAATATATAACGTTAACGGTTCCGTCGGGGAAGTAACGACATACGGCGCTGAAGTGGAATGCTGAACAAACAATAGGCGGATAGAACTCTTCCACGTGCATGGGTAAGGTCTAAGAATGTCTTATTTGTTTGAAATTTTGATTGAAAGAGTCTTATGGAAGACCGATGAGGAAACCTTCCAAATATAACTAATTATGCTTGTAGAGAAGCACAGTCGATGGTTCAATGGTGAGATGCCGAGCTAAAAGAAAGGTTCTGGAAGATTTAAATGCAAAAATTAGCTATTAAATGAATAAGTTTGTAGAGAAATGAGCAAAAAGAAAATTCTACTCCGAAAATCTCATAAAACCTGAATTAAAGGTGACTGAGGTAAATTGCATTCATGCTGTACTTCGTTGTGGCATCGTTTATGATATATGAGCTAAATTAAAAAGGACGATGACCAAGCAACCAAGTCATACACAAATCCAGCATAAAAACACAAAAGAGCCGTGTGCGTAATCTCTGATCGAAATGTCAAAGCGAGAAACCATTTACACAACAGGTCTCTCCTTCATAATGTTACCTTAAAAAGGTAAGTAATTAATATTTTACTATAATTAGATGGCAGTTGAGGATAGTTTCACGAAAGTGCACGGCGATGGAATTAATATATACACCTTGTCATAATAGTAGTTCTAGGCATTAAATTTCCATCATAAATTACATAAGTCTCATCTTCCTGTAGTCATGAGAAATGCATTGCGGTCAGTTTAATTGGAAGGTCTTTTGCCATTCATAAATTCTCTTTTATATTCATCCCTTATGCCCCCTTTTGTAGCACAGGGAACACAATCTTCTCATTTTACTCAAGCGACCGTAACGAGGGGCTCTTCCATTGCAAACCTCCTCTCCCAATCCTACCATGTCATGTACATTTTCCTTACATTTTTGAAACGTATGGGAGACATCGCACCTGACTTGTGGGCACAGCATTTATAGTTTGGCATGGTTAACATCGGAACAAAGCGGTATGTTCTGTAAAATGTCTGATTAACTCGGATCCGAGTACAGAAGTTGGTAAATAGACATAATTCTCTCTCAATGGATAATAACCCTCCCTGTTCGAACAGCCTTCAGAGGCATGACGCTCGGTATCTTCCCACTAGAAGCAGTTCCTTCTTTTCCCGGGTGATTGTCACCTGCGCACCGGTGATCTGAATACCTAAGTGCCCTCGTGGATCAATATGGTCTTCGCGGCGAGAGGCAGTATGTAGTCATTTACGGTTCACCTCGTTTCCGGAAGGAGGTAGCCATCCATATTTTCCTCCCTGTACTCATCCTCGGTTGATCCGTCGGTTGGGGGCGTCGTCGAGTCGTGGCAAAACACCGATTCGCCCTCCGTCTCCTCGCACTCGGAGACGTCTTCCCCAAAATCTCTCTCCTGTCTGTCGCTCGGCACTCGCATTTCGTGATTCGAGGCCCCTTCGAAGGCGGACCATGCCCCCAGCCGCTCCGTTTCCACCTCTCTCTTCATCGGGGACTTGACGTTCGTGATGCAGGCGGACATGGCGACGTGTATCTGACCCAAGGTCGGCATGGGGCTCACGCCCAATTCTGAGAGAGCCTTCACGGTCCTCTTCCGGCGTCCCTCCTCGATATCGTACTTCAAGATCGTGGCCAGCGAATCCACTACCTGTACCTGCCAAGGGGAAATTCGAAACGATCGACTGGCTTCACATACTCATGGAAATATTTCATCTTATCTTACTCAACTTTCGGAAGGGAATTTAAATCGAATGAGAAAAGCAAAAAAAAAATGCAGTAATTATTCAATGGTGACCCCAAGTCATAGGGAACGTTATTTGGCGGATGTAATCTTAGTTGTAGTAATCATTATCGTGTTGAAATTTAGTAGATTGTGAAAAGAAAGAATGTCAACCAAATACGGGAATTGCGTTCTAGTTTGTTGTTTTGCGAACTTTAAGGGCCTTTAATCATGGCCTAGATAAAAATGAACCTGGTGATTGAAATTTTAAATAAAATGAAGAGATCGATGCTAGGCTGAAGTGGAAAGAGTTGCCAGAAAGTTTAAAAAATCATTAGTCACTCTATCCAGCATCTTTGTAAAACTTTTAATATTTACACTTTATAGTTATGCATAAATAATGATAAATTTTATTTCGTAATGTAGATATAAATTTGAAAAATTATTACCCCTCGCATTATGGCTAACCAGTGTTTTCTCTAAACACTTCGTGAAGAGATTAGTTATGTAAATATGGCTTTGGAATGTATCAATTGATGAAAAAGTCTTGAGGATTTCGCCTGCTTTTCCAGTATTCCAGTATGCCAGTATTCTTTTTTTTATTTACCAAGCCAAATTATTATTCTACTCTAATTTAAATTTGCATATTTGATTTGCGCTAAGTTATTTTACGTTGAGCGTTTACTTAAGAAATAAGTAAATTCAAATGTTAAAATTTTAATATCTAGTTACGAAAGCCCAAAAGTAGACTTTAATTTTGAAGGATTATTTTTACATTTCCTCCTTTATCCAATCAGTTATTTTTGTCCCAAGACGAGATGCAAATTAAGTACTCATGTAATTGTAAAGATGAAACGTAACGTTGATCGATGAAAATGTTAGGGAAACCCAAAGCCCGGCCCGAAGACACCCCCAGATCCAAAATCACCTGTTATTGTCTGCTGATATTTTCTTGAAACTGGTTATAAGAGGCTCTGAATATGACACATTGGTGTATTGTACAGTCACGTACAAGATTAGCCTTTTTGTGCTATTTTATGCCGCGATTTTGGTGGAGTAAGGATCTTTGTGACTCACTAAAGACGCTGGAATAAGGCGAAAGCCTTTTCATTAAATATATTTTTAACAGAAAGTAGTGTCGTTGGTAGTCCTTTTTCCAGAATTCCAGCTTCCACTTCTTGACAGCTTTAAATTCCAGGTCTCGTTCCTTGGATTAAAGTCGTTATGGGATCAAAACGGATGTAACTTATTTTAGGGGCGTTGGAGTAATTGAAGCTCATTAAATGACACGAAAGGAGGTTGACCTTCCTGGATCCTTCGGTACATAACCAGCACATTCCCACTTTCTTCTTTTGAACTGCTTAAGTAGCGTGTATCCCCTCCTATTCCATTCCAAAGTTCTTTATTTTTAATTTAACCTGTTCTTTGTATTAAAAAAAATTCTTTTTGCCCAACACACTTTCGAAGCATTGATTTTATTCTCTATGTTTTTGTTAGGTCCATGTCACTGCACCATATAAGAATGCTGACCATACAAGGCAATCATTCTCCATTTCAATTTTATGCAGTAATTACTGCTTGGTGGTTTTTTATTCGGTTCTCTATTTAGTTTATTATTTATCCCGAAGGTGTCTTTGGTCATTCCAGTTCTTATTTTGATCATTGCACTCCTTAAGTAATGATAATAAATGAGCTTGAAAATCACCTTTTTTTTAATCTTCGTAGTTATACTTCATGTTATTGACTTTAAGAAAATTTATTTTTATTTTTGATGGATCTTTCTTTCATCGGGGTCAGGATGTGACTGTCGAAATCGACTCTATATTTAGCGGAACACTTTTCCCGCGCCAGCGAATAATTAAGAAACCGATACTCTTAGTCAGCGGTCGCTAGCGGAGGTAACAGCATTCACTTCTTTTTTGCTTGGGGCTAATACGTCATTCTCAAGACTTAGTGTTTCAACAAGTCTAATATATATCATCGACTTATAACCCATGCTCTTCATCTGCGCGGGAACAACGTATTACACCAGTGGCGCAGGAAGTTGGTCGCGTTTTTAAATGATACGTTCCAATCCCCCTAAAGTATTTATGACCGTTATACGTTTACTCGTCCCTCCTCAATAATGGAAAACATATGATAACTTAGTTCACGGCGCGTTTTTATTGTTAATAGCCAATGGCAATCAATACTTTTGCTTTCTATTATTCTTTTCTTAGGTGTAAAAAAGTTAATAATCAACTATGCATTCTTATTCATACCCCAAATGTTCTTCTTCTTGTGTGACTGATGTTACTGATCAGAGCGATCAGAACACGATCTTAAATATTTACCTGAATATCCGAGAGTGCTGTGTACCATGGTGGGCCAATGTGCTTCCACCGCTTAGCTTCCACGGAATCCACTGAAAATTAAAAATGATAATTAAGTGAATTCTTCTTTGCTAGCCTAATGGCAGAAGAATCCTCAAAGGTTTCTTTGCATTTCTCACCGAGTGCAATATTTTCCACTTCCATAATATTTACTCAGTAGTAAAATCGATGAAAAAATACCCGTATGCTTGTGAAACACATGTCTTTTCTGCACTGCTGTTAATCTAAAGAAGAAAACAACCTTTTACATAGGTGTTTAATACTATTACGTCTTTCCTAAACGTGTGACGACTAGCCTTATATTAGTCGACCATTCATCCATGATGATGAATCAGTTAGCATGGCATTTAAAAGTTGCGAAGTGGATAATTTCTGTCCGGGAAAAATATCAAAATGTGCTGATTTTCGTCAGGTTCTAATACTGGCATAAAGGCGTAACTGATGGAGGGAAAACATTCCAAGCAACTAAAAAATATGAATATAAACGACCTACGGTTTAAACAATGAATTCTCCGCTTGTCATTTGACATATATAATTTTATTCTGAAGAATAATTGTTATTTCAAGTTCAAATGAGAGTAAGATAAAATCAGTAAATTCTCCTCGCGCACCTTTGAGACTCTTTGTGTTCCGCATTACGTCTTCCGTGTTCCTCCTTGTAGTCGTAACGTCGGTCTGCAGGAAATCAATGACGTCAGAGTGAGATAGAAACTTTCGTCTAAAAGCTGATTGTCTTCCGTTCGAAACATGCTTGCTTTGCGTGTCCATTCTTATCTCCCTCCATTTCAAAGAACGCTTCTGAGACCTAAGAGGTGGGGTGGTTTCTTGCTGGTGGGTACGTGACTGCATATAAATAATATCCTCACTGTGCATGCTCACACACACACACACAAAAACATATTGCGATTCGGTAAATGCAGTGAACGATTAAACCAGTCTTGCGTGCTACGTGCTTCAAGTAGCCCTGGTCAGATTCGCGCTTAATGACTTCCCGACTCGCCGTCGAAAATTTTTCGAAAAAAATATTAAAGTAACGGAAGTCTATACGATGTGTGGGAAAACTTGATGATGAATTAGAGTATACTTGGGAAGTGCATGTATGGGAGAAGTCTATTTGGTGCATTTCCAACGTCAAAAGCGACGTTTGGCGACGCGACAGCTCGTCAGGGGTTGGCGTGCGACATACAAGATGAAGACGCGTGATTTTTCACTGCAACATGGTAGACTCTATTCTCAAGCTCAGCGTTTGAAACAGCATTGAGGAAAAACTTTCTTTCGACGGCTCATGTGCATAATGAATGTGTAACTCAATACTCTCGCGGATAGAAACAAAAAAAGGGTACCAAAACAATCCCAAGGTCACGATGCAGCAATTCTAAAGGGAGCAATGGAAGCTGTTTTCTCCTTATTACAATAAGGGGCTGAAATTGTCTGAAGCCGTCCAATTCGAAAGGTTGCCCCATACGGGCGTCCACTGTTACGCATCCAGGATATGTGTAGTTTCGGGGTAACCCGAATGGGTGGTCGTGGATTTGAGAGGTGAACGGATGCAAGCTTCATATCGTGGAAAACCGGTTTGATGTCCTTCAATATAGTTAGGAACTTGTTGATATATTATCTTAAAGAGTCTCTACTAGAATAACTGCCTCCAAAGCTATCAACATTTTTATTACGCCAAATCATAGGTGTTAGAGAATGTGAAACGATATGGCGCACATATGGTGACGTACAATTTTTTTCGTTACCAGAATTCTAGACGTCAAAACCAAAATAGAACGGAAGCAAATGAAAAAAAAATGTTTTTTAAAACCCAGGTGAAATTTGGGCATTAGGTACGTGTTGTTTGACTCCGCAAGCCTCTGAATTTTTCTCCTTTATCCATTTTTCATTTATGTTTACCTAAAGCCCCGTCTCATTTCTATTTTCCAGCATGGCAGTCCACAACGTGAGGACTTAATAGGAGGACTTAGGAGTAATGTAAAAATACTTCAAGTTAGCGAAATACAAGTGTACCAGTCATTTAGTGCTTTTCTCCTCCTGCATTACATAACGAATCGTCCCTAACGGACTTTGTATGCTGTTCCCCTTTTCTGTCTTCTTTTATTCTTCCACGATTAAGCGTTCCACCATTCACCCTGTCCGCATTCAGCGTAATAATCTTGAGAATATTCACAACGCATCACAATGGTCCTTTATCAAAATTACAAATCTTTGCCCCATAGTTTCCTCCCTAAAGCACGCTAAAATGGGAACTTTTCTTCCTCGAAAGTCACACAAGAAATCCTTGAAAAAACTTCATTTCCTTTGCGCCCCTTTTTTTCATCATGTTCTGACGTTGCGATCATTTTCCAACCGGTCCTGCCCCTTTGCCGCCATCAATTTTCGATTTTCCCCACAATCAACAATCCACCACAAAGTTTGTCCGCTCATCCCTAACCATATGTCGGATCCCATTCCAAAACACACCTAGTAAAGACGCCGTGGACTTTTCTTGAACTCCCTTGACCGCAATTGAAACGTCTTAAATTGGAAAAGGTCCTTCCAACCTAACCCTAAAATCAACCCCATCAACATGTATGCAATACCTGCAGTTCCTACCGCAGCTTTTGGTGGAAGTCATTTGGAAACAAGCCTTCACGCCAGCTGTAGTCCAAGACTATCCATTCCGCACTCCTTAAATGCATCCTTAAATGCAAAGCCCCATCACCATAACGTAAACCGAAACATTTCCACCCAGCCATCCGATAGAACTCTTTGCCAACCTCCTCCAGTCAATAACTTCCTGCCCTTCTATCCTGAATTCTTTAAAATATAGGAAAAAAATCCATTACCAAATCTTACGCCTTTACAAACTGATCAACAATCCCAGCATCTTCATTATTGGAGAAAGGGAGAAAGCTCGACTGCTGTGCTCCACAGCACCACAGATCCTCATACCATCCCTACTCATCCAAACCCAACCATCCAGAAATCATCTCGTTACTTAAATACATACTGTAGGTTCTCCTGCAGTGTTTAACCACTTCTCATTAATAAATACAGTAATTGTTTATCAAATTTTCTTTTATCTTATAATTTTTGTGTCGATTTTTACTAACCCCCCTGTGGAAATTCGACGACCACCAGACCCGTTTCTCAATCCCTTACAATTCAAAAACTTCCCCCGACTCCGTACAACGCGAGATGCAAAGCCTGCTCGTCCCGCAGTTTCTTCCCCAACAGTGCCTCAAATTATACACCTGTCCCTTCCGCCCTCTTCCTCCACCTCAAAAAACGTAATGTATTACCTTAAATGCACACTCTGCTCGACTTTTTGCACCAGTCAATGAACCACACCCTCAATTCAAGACTTATTTTTAATTTAATCTCAATTCTGAATCTTTAATCCCTCCTACCCGTCCGCCTCCGTCCCCGTTCCCAAACACGCTGCTGTCCACATCTGTTTCGTCAAGTGGTACAATGTATCTATAATTTCTTCCCTTCCTTCTACAGGCAAACCAGTTCAACTACAAAATAAATGAGAAGGCATGCACAAGGCTATTTAAATCCCTTCATTCTTTCAGATTGAATGTTGCTCCCAACCGACACGCCCCTCGATCACCATTGCACTTATTACCTCCTCTTTTATCTATACTCCGGTCCCTCCTACCGCTAAAATCCCTTCTCCATCTTCGCTATTCATCTCTTCAATCATACTAATGATTTTACTATGTGTATAACTTCACAACCTTTACGTCGCTTTCTAAGAGTTCTTTAATTATAATCCATAATGGGCGTTTAAAAACAGGATTGGATTAGTTACTCATTACGGTAGCCAAAAGAAAAAGGTAAAAGGAAACATGTAACTATTTGTGATCTTATTTACCTAGAGCAATTGATTATTAAATAACATTAATTCATGTAAGGGTTCACGAGGAAGAAAGACTTATACGTTCATATATATATGTCATACTTTCTTCTAAACAAATTCACGATCGATCACGCAGCGGTCGATAGTTGGACTAGCTGCTGCCCTGGTAGTAACCTAGTGAAATCGATTATTTCAACCAAACCGTTTGAATTGGACCAAGAAACAACGTAAACATAACCCTTTTCCACGGTTTCCCTTGAGAATCAAATCAATTTTAAATTTATTAAATCATTAATAATTTATTAAATATTGGAGCATCGTTCACCATTTGATGCCCCAGGTACATTACGCTTAGGTATCCGAGAATCCCAAGGTCACCCTCGTTGAGAACGTTCTCGAAATGGGTCCCTTATAATGAAACTTCCAATAACAATGACATGGACAACACTGTCTTACCTTTCCCTCGCCTCTTCGCTCCCTTCAACGGAGGTGTTGCCTCGGGCTCCTTCACGAGGATCTTGGGGTCCATCTCATTCCTTCCGGAGCAGCATGCTGTCCACTCCCGTTCCTCATTTCTATCGCCTGCTCCACCCTCCCTCGTCGCCCCTGAATAAAAGGAGTCCTCGTCCTCGGGGGCTGATGGCTGCCTCCTCGATGGCCGCCCACCACAACACGATTCCTATCGATTCGGTTGGGCAAACAGAGTGGAAAGTAAATAGCAGCTTGTCGTGTGAAGGTGGCCATCAATTCATATAAAACCCGAGAACTGTTTGGGATGCCGAAGCAATGGATTTGTGAACTTGTTTTTTACAAGGGAAAATGTTTAGAAAGTTAAAAATTTCAAGGTCCTAATCCAATCGCTTAATTCAATTTACAGCTCCTCGACGCATGCAATGTCAAGTGATAAGATCCACGTTGCGTCGTCACTGGAAATATCTCTCTATCATAGTGTGATTTTGATTAACCTTAGCTCTGAATATTGTCTAAATTTTCAGTGTTAGCTAAAAAAAATCTATAAATGCTTCCTTTGGGTGTTTGAAATTTGTTTCTGGAAGGCGCAAAAATCATCTTCGTATCGTTAAAAACTCAGGCATTCAATCAGATTGACTAGGTCCTAAATGAAAAACTACGCTCGAAGTTCATATCAAATTTCTGATTCTATAGCTGTATCATTTGATTATTTTACGCATGTTATGTATTTTAATTGCAATGGTATCATTTTTTAGCATTTTATGTTTGTGTCTTTCTTGAGAAATAAAGAGGTGATGGTGTAATTTGTCAGATAAAAATTAGCGAATATTTTCCCCATTTACGTCAAATGAAATGGACTTTTATTGGAATACGAAAAATTTTACCTTATTATAACGAACTTTAAAGGCACTAATTTAAAAACGAGTCGATGTTTGGAAAATGCGACGGTAGAAATCATTCAAAAACTTCGTTAAGCTCCAATTATTCTGAATAATAGTGATACATTCATGCTCACACTTTTCTCTTTCGTGATATGCACTGTCAAGTAAAGCCTGCTATGTTAGTTACGAATGGAAAGTTAATCTCTCTTAATAATTTCTTCCATACTTTCCTTTATTTACATTCTCTTTTGTTCCTGAAATATTTGAATATTCCTGTCTCGAGAGCCTCTTCAACCACATTCCAAAAGTATTGTACTCTCTGATAATACCAGTTTGGTGATTCCATCCATTCTAATAGCGGAACCAAACCAGCGTAGAACAATTTCATACTTAATAATAACCGGTGCATCCAATTCACATTCTTTCATAACTTCTGCTTTTCGCAAACCCGTGTTTCGCTCCCACACAAAGTGGGAGGAAGTGTGGGAATAACTACAATACGTATATACTCATTGTTTGCTGCCTTAAATTCACATTATTTTTTATATGCTCCGCGTACTACAATTATCCTTCCTGCCGGTATTCGAACGTCTTGGGATCTCTTAACTTATCCCACTATCCTTCGTAAAAATCTTGCCAAAATGTAAAGGATCATCCAATTTTCCAATCACTTCTCACTTTACCCCCGCTATGCAATCATTTTCCCTTTCAAACATGACTAGTTGGAAGCATTTACCCTGACTTCATTCCTTCTAAACCTCACTAAAGCCATCCTGTCTTGTTCCCTTGTAGATGTCATAGGCTCTCAACTAGCAATACTGCATCGTCGACGTATAGAACGAGAACAGTTATAACTCATATCATATCCTACTCTTCCGTTAATATCTAAAACTTAAATCCATGGAAATGAACAACCATGGTGACATTACGCATTCTTATTTCAAGCCATTACTTATTTCTAACCATTCGCTTGGAGTCTCATTCGCTCTTTAACTAGGCTAACTAAATCGAAAAATCACTGTCCATTCCCTCATTAATCTCACAAAACCTTCCGAAGCTTTCCTCGATTCACCGCTTTAAAACGCCATTCTCATAAACGCCAAAAATATAATAATTTGGTTTCGTTAGAACACTGCCCGTAATACAATAATTGTATACCTTCCAATGGGTGAGACATTGGCAAAGGTATGCTGGCTTTCATGGTATTGCCTTTAGAAGTGATGCTAGCTTGTCTAAAGCAGTGAAATGGTAATACTAGGGTTTGGTTTCGCATGTACCATTCTGGTGATAATGTACTAAAACTGAATGTTAGAGAAGAGAGCCGTATCCGTCAGCATGAAATGCAAACATAATCACGTAGGAAAGGGTAGTGGAAAATCTGTCGACCTTGCACACCATACCTTTCATTACTTTTGAATGTCAATTTAAATCCTCAAGCGGCCAAGGGTCGCGACGGGTACCAAAAATCATACAAGATTGTCTAATTATCAAAAAACGGACATGAAGAAATACCGTAAATATTAATTATATTAATGCACCTACCAAAATCCGTTTATTTCTGATTCAGTCCTCAGGTTTTGGGTATGCATATGGGATTTAATTTCTGTTATAAGCTATAAAATCGTGTGATCCAAAAACATATTTTGAATCTTGAAAAAAATATGTATGAAGGATTCACCCCGTTTATGATTTATTTTGCCGGCCCTTTAGGGAGGACATTCGGTTCAATTAACGTCAATTGACCCTTTTCCAGGAACATGACAATCGCACTGCATTGAAACTAATAATTATAGTTGAAAAACATCCAAAAGCATAATAATTGGGTTTTCACAAAAGTAGAATGATTTTTTCGTTTTTTTTAATTGTGCAATCCAGTATTTCAACGTAATTAACGAAATATTTTCCCATCTTAATTGTTATTACCATGTATATACGTCCCACTCACGTCGCCTCAATAACTACAGGACGGGATGGAAAGTTGTCGTCTGCTATTTGGCAAATTAAGGCTAACCCAATTAGTGCATATACTTTGAGGAGAAATGAGGAAACTTTACAAAGGAAATCAAAATGAATAAATATCACGTAAAAAAATAGCCTGAAGAAATTTCCACTGACCCAAGGCTGCACGAAAATACGGAGATTGAAATGAACGCTTCCATGACCCCCCCGAGTTGTGCTTTATGAAAAACGTGAAACCACGTTTTGATGACATAGCTCTTAAAAATGCAGCCGCGTCGTCCGTGGAGGCAATGTCTTCGCCTGCAATGCGCAATCACGAAGTTCGTTTGTCCAAATACTGTCTGAGGTGGATTTCTCTCTCCCAAACAACATGGATGTGTTCATTCTTACGGCTCGCTCAATTAAATACATTACATCATAGGGACGCCATTGGTGGAATCACCTCATATTTATTGTTACATCTCGCAAAACCCTCCCATGGACTACAACCTTGACGTGGTGAAAGGGTTTGTGCGTTCCGATAACCCCTAGACCTGTGCTGGCAGGAGCAATGATTATTGCTCCTGGTAGGCTCACCCATACCAGATAGGTCGAAGGTTGGGAGCCAGACGAAAGGTAGTCCAAAAAGGCAAAAGAAGAAGACCTATTTAGTTATAATAGGAACTTGCAATGTTAGGACAATGTTGAGGACAGGAAAATTAGAGAAGATTATGCGAGAGATGGAAAGGGGAAATATAGATATTTTAGGTCTATACGAGGTGAGATGGAAGGATGGGGGGGGGGTTCCTGGAGTGATAATTATAAAATAATATACAGCAGCGGGGACGAGAACCAGCGAGGGGCTGCCATTATATTAAATAAAAGCGGTAGGAAGAAGCGTAGTAACATAGAACAAGCTCAAAATAATAATATTACTAGTAGAGATAAAAGCAGAACCGACGAACTTTGTCATTGCTCAGGTATACATGCCACCGAGCAATCATAAGATGGAAGAGGTCGATAGGATATACGATCAGTTAGAGGACATAATCGCGTGTGTTCCTGCAGGGAAATATTTGATAGTTATGGGGGATTGGAATGCGACGGTAGGCGAAGGAAGAGAGGGTGACGAGGTCGGGGACTGCGGTTTAGGCACGAGGAATGACCGCGGGGAGAAAGCAGTTGAGTTCTGCTGGAGACAGGGGTTAGTCATCGCCAACACTTGGTTTAGACACCACAAAATACATAGGTATATATGGAAAATGCCAGGTGACTCAGAAAGTTATATGTTAGACTATATTCTGGTTAGCCACAGATTCAGAAACAGTGCGATCAATTCGCACGGCTTCCCGGTGCGGATGAGGACTCGGACCACAATTTAGTTGTGATGAAGTGTAGCGTCCGTTTCGTTTCAAAAAGATAAGGCAGAGGCGGTGGGATAGTAAATGGAATGTAGAAACATTAAATGGATTGACAAGGAAGGAGTATCAGCAGGCTGTAGAAAAAATCATGGATGCTGGTAACGAGCTGAGTACTATTGAAGAAAAATGGGAATGTATCAAGAAAGGGATATCGAAAGCCGCAAAAGAAACTATAGGAACCATTAATGGGAATAGGACAAGTAAACCATGGATCACGGATGAGGTGATTACAAAGATAGATGAGAGAACAAAACGGAAGAATCTAAACAAAGAGTAGGGAAAAAGGGAGTACAAACAGTTAAATAATAAATTGATACGGGCAACAGATAAAGTAAAAGAAGCATGGTGGAAGGCGCAGTGCCAGGATATGGAAAGTTTGCAGAGGAAGGGTGAAATTCGTGCGCTATACAGCAATGTTAAATCACTATCGGGAAGTAAGAAGGGAAGATCTGTGCTAACAGCTAGAGATAAGTCGGGTAAGACAATAGTTGACAAAGAAAAGACCCAAGAGAGATGAAAGGAATATATAGAATAACTGTATGGTAAAGAACTTCGCCGACAAGGTTACACATAGAAAGAGATAATGACGTAGAGGGAGATAGCTTTGGTCCAGGCATACTCAACGATGAGATAGAAAGGGCATTAAGGGAGATGGAATCAAATAAGCCTGTGGAGGTACCCAACATTCCAGCGAACTACTGAATTTTTTTTGGAATATGTGGGATGAAGAGTCTATATGGACTGATTCGTAGTATATATGAGGAAGGAATCTGGCCGGAAGACTTTGTTAGATCAGTTAGTCCCTATTCCGAAAGAGGTAATGGCTACACCATATGAGGACTACAAAGCAATGTTTGATTTCCCATGCAGCTAAAGTTGTTCTCTGGGTCACCAACAAAAGGATGAAAATCAGGGCAAATGATTACTTGAAATCACTATAAAAATTACTATGAAATGACAGGGGATGATTAGTTTTGGTTTAGGAAGGATAAGTGGCACGTGTGATGCCATTGCAGTAATGAGATCACTAATCGAGAGGAATATAGCATACAATCAGGACGTATTTGTTTGTTTCGTTGATTTCGAAAAAGCGTTTGTTAGAGTGAATTGGGAAAAACTAATGAGTATATTGCAGAAAATAGGAATATATTGGAGGAACAAGAGGCTAATTCGCAACCTTTACATGAGTCGGACTGCTCAGAAGTGAGTGGGGAACGAAGAGCCGGGATGGGTAGTGTAAGAAAGAGGTGTAAGGCCCATTATCACCGGTGCTGTTCAACGCATATGTGCAGGAAATGATTAGGGAGGCATGGGAAGAATTGGAGGTAGGAACGAAAGTATGAAGGGAATTCGTAAAATTATTCAGGTTTGCTGGTGCCAAAGTAGTAATTTGTCAGTCAGCCGAATGGTTGAAAGCATTGCTGAGTGAATTAGATATTCAGTGCGATAGATATAGGATGAGGACCAATATAAATAAAACAAAGGTTATGCGATTTTCTAGAAAGAAAAAGGCCAAGCTTAACATTAAAATAAGAGGGCAAAAACTAGAGCAGGTAGAACAGTTTACGTATCTCGGAGGTGTTTTGGACCAACACGGTCAAAGTGGTAGGGACGTAAGGAGAAGAATTGCGCTAGGCAAAGAGGCTTTTACGAGGAGGAGGGAGTTGATGAGAGGGACGTTGAGTAAGGATATTAAGAAAAGACTCGTAAAAACTTTGATATGGAGCGTAGCTATGTACGGCGCGGAAATGTGGTCATTGAAGCAGGAGGATAGACGTAGACTGGAGGCTTTTGAAATGTGGGTGTGGAGAAGAATGGAGGAGGTGAAATGGACCGAAAGGAAAACAAATGAGGAAGTGCTAGGTATGGTGGGGGAAGAGCGGGCAGTGGGATATTGAATACTGTAGTAGAGGGGAGAATGTTAGGCAAACGAGGAAAGGGCAGGAACAGGATAGGGATGTTGTACGGGATGAAGGGAGGAAGGAAGCACACAGAGATGAATAGGGACTTGATGTAGAGTAGTTTGCTGGACTGTTTTTTTAGGAGTCAGAAAATATTCATTTGGTAGTTGAGTACATCCAAAACCTACCTTAACCGGTAGATTACTTAATAATAATCTCGCAAAATTACGCTACCTACCACACTAACCTGACCAAACAGGTTTCTCGCGCTGGTTTGTGAAGGTCACGGGTAGTCCTACCGGTGCTGCTATTTTCCTTATATCCACAATTAATTGATGGGTTTGTGTTGACGTAAAGGCAATTGGGTTGGGATTTTGGCTATTGAAACCTCAGAGTCTCGAATTTAAATCTAGGTGAAATCTATTAATACCCCCAATCTAAGGATAAACCCAAACCGTCATTTTCTGACGCTACAAATAGAAAGGCCTTCCTACCCTGGATGCATATGCCACCAAATAGGACTGATGACAGTGCCAGAACTACATTTTCTTCCGAAAATGTTGTTGTTAGAAGTTAAAATTTCTTCACAACTTTTAAAAAAATTGATAAATTACAAATATATAATAAATTAAACGGTTGTATTTGGCGTATATTTCTACATTAAACTGTCAATCAGGAATTTTGATGCGTTGGGTGGATTTCAGGAAAGTACCAATATAATTAAAATGTTTATTTTGCTATTGTTCGCATGTTCAATATATGTAAGTACTTAGAGCGCAGTTCGCGCATGTTAGACTAATATTATATGCAAAATTAATGTATGGCTTCATGTGGATTCCCCGTTTTGTCACTAATTTCTCTTCCATTATTCTGAACAATGCATGTGCTAAATACAGGGAAACTTTCCTTCGTAATTGAACGCTAATCTAATAACTTCTCTGCTCTTGGTGGCCGCAGTTCATGCCCCCGCTCTCCCATCTCTCGTTGACTTTCTATGTTGTATTATTTTGAAACGAATCTCCTTTCCCCCTTAGCTTTCTCTTTTACCGTAATCCCTCCAAGTTAAGACTGCCACGCATCCTAGACTAATATTAGCTAAAACCTATTGTACGGGTTCATGCGGATTCCTCGTTTTGTCACTTATTTCTATGACCACTTGTCCATTTTATTTTCTTATTTTATAATAAAGGAAGTTGTAGTCTAGTGGATAGAGCGGTGGGCTACTGTCTGGAGGTCTCAGGTTCAGTTCCGAGTGATGCCTATGATCAAATTTATACTTCACCCAAGATGTGTGATTTTATGGTATCAGATATAGCAGAATATTTATGACTCCAATAAAATTGAAAATTTATATTACTTCCGACACTATTTTCGAATACCTACTGTCCTCTGAGTATAAAATTATTTATTTATTTTACTTATTTATTCAGTATTAGTCCGAAAACAGCACATTTTGGCCTTTACATCGAATTATATCATCGAATTTACAACGATAATAATGGTCACATTTACAAACACTCAAGCCCTAGATGGAGGGAAACTCACCCAGGCGGGAATCGAACCCGCGATCCTTTGAATGGCAGACGAGGACGTTACCCCGCCGCCACCGGGGTCGGCAATCTACTGCAGGATGCGTCGTAAGGCCATAATGTTTCAAATTTAACTTGATTGGACAACGTATTAAAATATTACTTTGTAAGAAAAATGGTTATAAAATATGCGCACATATATGAAAACATTTCCCTGCTTTATAGTGTTCATAGATCCTTTACCGACTAGAATCATGCGTAAAAGCAATGAATATGGGTTTTTAAATGTTTTTTAGCTGTGACAAGCTTAGATTTTGTGAAAGACGGGTGCCCTATAGTACATACAAATTGCAGTTTATTTTTGAAAAAATGAATGAAATTCATGTCGATCCATTCACCTTTCGATATGGATTTTTGGGGGATTTCGAAAAATGAGTTACTTCTTCCTAGTCATATCAGGAACTTCATACTTCCTGTATAAGGAAAAGACAATGCGCGTCCAGGAACAATGTGCGTCTTGGAACGCCTCTACTCGCATTGCTGAAGAGAAAGCTCCATACACTCCTTTTGGGCACCGGGAACAACCATTTAACAGCTAAGCATAGGTACAAATTTTTGAGCACATTATGAATTGAGGCCCCCCACGGAATACTAATTTATTCTGGTGTAATGTCAAATTGATGGAAAACAAGCTCATGGGGGCTGAAAGGCAGCGTTGACACTTATTGTGTCGATCTTGTGACCATGATGAAAATGAGATGCCTTCATATAACCATGATAACCCAGCTAAGAGTGAAATTCCCACCTCAATAAAATAAACACTTACATTATTTCGTCATTTTTATCCTATTGTTTATTTTCGTAGCTAGCAATTCCAATGGGAAGCTCTATTGTTTTTATCCTTCATATACAGGGTCCGTACAATAAGTATGGGAACTGGTTCCAAAAATCAATATTAATTGCAGTTATCATTACAATTACTTAATAATCTTAAAAATATATTCCTCCTGCATCGATACACTTAGTTCGGCGTGTCTGCCACTCGTCAAAAGCCTGCTTGAAGTCGGTTTCCGGAATACTATTGAGAGCCTTTGTCGTCGCCGCTTCAACCGCCTCGATGGAGTCGATCCGATATCCTTCGAGCTCCTTTTGAGCTATCCTTAGAGGTAATAACGTTGTCGATAAAATCTTCATCTTCCTGGACGCAGTCCAAAATTTCTTCCGGAATTTCCACCCGCGACAGTTTTTGATCCTCGCTTCAGACTTTCGGCTTCGCGTACACTTTCCTCATCGCAAGATCCTCTGTTACAATGGTGTGGACGGTTCCGACTGAAAGGCCGGTCTCCTCACTGATAAGGGCGATGGTTAAACGCCTGTCAGAGTTCAAAACCTTTTTCACTTTGGCCACCTGAGCATCGGTTCGAGCGGTCGTCGGGCGTCCGACGCGGTGCTTGTCTTCGACGAGCTCCCGGCCTTCCATAAACATTTTGTGCCACTCAAAAACTCTTGTGCGGCTTAAGGCATCATCCCCATAAGCCTGTTTAATGAGTTTAAGGGTCTCTGACGTGGATTTACCGAGTTTAACGCAAAACTTCACTGCGCAGCGTTGCTCGACGGTGCGCTCCATGCTGGCGCGACGACACCACAAACAATCACACGTCACCAAAATCCACCTCCTGTCTCAACGCATGCCCGAGGGCGACTGAACTAAATTGCGCCTGAGTGGTGGGGAACCTCTCTACCAAGCCGACCGGTCGGACCCGGTCCGTTGAGGCTACAGCGAACCAGTCACGATACTTATTGTACGGACCCTGTAAATGGGATTGAACTTCCCCTGTTGCGATAATAATATCCATGTGATTAAGAACTAATTTGAAACTTTAAATTAATATTATTGTTCTAAAAATCCAGACCTAGCGTCATTTCGTCATTATATACCCGAATCAGGACATAATTTATCACTTGATCTCCATGTTTTACAAGCATTCCGTAGGTACATTATCAGGAGACGCTTTCTTAATGTTTCCGGTCAATTTAAAAATTCGAGTGGTTTCTTCAAACATTATTATTCAATTGAATTAAAGGTTCGCTAAATTTAAATCCTAGCGTGACAAAAATTTTCATATGTCAGTATATATGTGTTTTGCATGATTAAAAAAATGCTTAATATGTGTAAACGGTTTAACCTTATTCTCTAGGTTCCTCTCCAATATCTTCTGAAGTTGGTCTTCAGCCGCACAATTTTCGTTGCCGTCAAGATCAATATTGACTTTTTGTCCTCCAATGTTAATACAAATAGTGTTGTAACCCCAGCAGAAATCTTCGTGGCATGCACTACATAATGGCTGTTCGTCGATGGTCATCGTGGTTCAATTATCTTGGATTATTTTGAGCGTATGCGCTTTTTCTGCCAGGTCTTCACTGCTGCTGCCAGAACTCAAAATATAAGTAATTTACTGTCAGTTGCAATTCCAGAAAACTTTATTCCTGACAACAGAAATAAACAAAATAGTATAAAGGCGTACGATATGGAGTAACAATGGCAACAATGTTTAGTGTTTTTCTTCGCACATCATCGTTTGCTTTTGTAGTAGGTATACAACTTAAACGATAACGCGACTTTTTATACGTGTGGACTCTGATACTCGTAAAGGTAATGCGGTGCTCACCCAGTTCCATAAATCATATCTTTCCAAATTGGAAAAAATTCCATCCATTTTCATTTGTACTATTTTTTAATCACCACATAGCGTTCTACTGAAGTAAATTGAATTGAAGTGAAAGACAGTTCACTTGATCTTCTTCCTTGTGGCCCTTGCAAACATTAACTTAGTGACAATTGATCATTTAATCTTCATAATGCTTAACTTCATTTGGCTTGTAATTTACTTCAATATATTCTTAATTTTTTTCTATTCTTTAAAATCTTTGGTAAGGCGTATCTTAAAACAATATGCGTCAACTCAAATACTGTGTTATTTATAATTAATTTTAATAATATATCTCTTTCTAAATAATTTTAAAAATTAGGAGTTATTCATGACATTTATAAAACACAACTGAATTATCATTTGTTTTAATTTTACGTCAAGAAGCATGTTCCATATACTACTCCCTAAAGAGTAAGTTTGAAAATTTATTATTGTTAAGAATGGCATGCAGTTGTTTCTCGAATAATTAATGTCTGAATATAATAATAATAATATGTTTATTTGTCCAGCAGACAGCGCACTGTATTGAGAATACATGTGACGGGTGTATAGGACACGTCAGTAGGAAAACAATTAGTTGACAAAATGAAATGCAAAATAGTTATGACCTCAAAATAATACACACCTAAGTTTTAAATAGATATTCGTTGACACTACATTAGCACTCATCTACCAGTTATGCTCCTCGAGCAGGGAAATTCTTGTCTCATTTTTTTAATGGATAGGTAGATTGTTAAACAATTTTGTGCCCAATGATGTTGGTCCTTAAACTGCCATAGACAGGTTAGATGATTTCACTTGTATATATATCTTTACGTCTTCTGGCATTGCGACAGTAATATCTATTATTCATCGTCAATTCATTCTTTTTTTTCATAAGATAAGCCACCACATGATAGAAATATGAGAATGTACACAAGGTACAGTTAGTATTATAAAAATATTTTTAAAGATGATGTTCCCCATATTACAATTCCATGAGAATAGAGCAATGATTAATGTGTAATCGGTGCACGATTGAGGAAAAGTGTGACGTATTTATGCACGAACGATAGCGTTCAATAATTCACCATAGCAAAACCGTCAGTGAACACAAAATATGAACAAATTGTATTTGTACTTAAATCTAACACTGCGGAAAGATTGAAAAAAACTATATGCTCCAACATGCTTTGCGTGTTTGGCCTCCATGGGTGATAATCGGCAGCGCCTAATGGGCTGGAGGCAATGGGATTAAGTCTTAAACAGAGAGGAAGGAACAGGATCAGTACGGGGTACTAGATAGTACAGTAATGCGATGATATAATTTTACCCTTAATAAAATTAAGCCGTCTGCTGGTGCAGTACAGCTTATTCACCGCCGGAGTGTGCGCGTCACACATATGGAATCAATGATAAGTCTGTAAAAATTTTTATTTTTTTGGAACATCGACATTAATACGTCAGTCTACCGTCGTAAGTTTTGGATAGTCCCTCAAAAAAAATTATACTTCGTCTTTAACGTCCTCCATCCCAAATTTATGATTACCTTACATTTTCTTCTACAGTTATTCGGATTAAGTTTTCACTAATATCTTCTGTTAAATATGAGTGAGGTCCCTGCTATCAATTCCCGTTCATCACATACTCTACGCACATATCCTGAAATGCAACCATATACAATGCCTCTGTGTTGGTCAACTCACCAACCTTTCATCTGTAACGAGGGCCAAATCGATCGTTGCGATATTCCTAATTTTCACCAAGCCTAAGTATAACCTCCTCTCTGCCACACGAACGGTTCCTAGTGATTCACGTGGAGTTAGGCTTCGCATATTGGGTCTTCTTCCCCTTGCTGAATAGCTAAGTCACTCTACCATACAGGTGTCACACGATAATAAAATTATGTAAATGAAAATGCGCCCTAAAGCACGCTAACTCGGGTTTTTTTATGTTTGCAACATTGACTATCATAGTGCCCACTTGTGGTGAGTTGGGCCGCATAAGTGTATGCTTTCGAAATTTTGGTGAGTTCTAGACATAAAGTTTGTCTTTCCGACAAAATATGTCACTTAAGGAGAAGAGGAAAAGAAAAATGACGTAAATATGGTACAAACTTGGGTGAGCGAACGATTTGAATTCAATGCAGAAGAGGTGGAGGAATTCGGACGATCGGTGAGACTTCCGATGGTAGTCGGCGACGTATCAGGGTTTCGAGAACTGTAAGAGGCCCTTTTCCCTTTCCGCAAGCCAAATTATGTTACAAATATGAAATAAGTTGACCGAGAAATCTGAAAATGATTCAACATAACCACGAACTCGTAGCATTTAATGCCGCAATATTTTAAACCACTGCTCTCGCTGAATTAAAATACTGGAGGTGAAATCAAATTAGCTGAGTGCCACTGAGACATGTAATTAAGAATAAAAGAGGGGAAATAATTCAATGGTGAAACTGCCGACGGAGTTTATTCACAATAGCTGTAGTTTCTTCAAGAGCTAGTTGATAATTTCAAACGTGTTTTCCGATGGTATGTTGTCTCATTATCGTTGCATATTTATTGTGGAATCGATGGAAATACTCCATTGCAATGGCCACAGCTACCTAAGAATGAATATCATTTTCGGGCGACCAATATTTTTGGGAATGATTCCATGAGTTTAGTATTTTAATGTATCAAAATCATATGAGTTGAATTTACAGACTTAAAATAATGGTAAAACTAGCGATTGAAGTGGCGAATAATGTCAAAATAAAACTGTAAATCCATATGAAAAATACGCTTTTATGCAATCCGGGTTTCTCTGCGTTGCAGCATCATCAGCAACGATTAATGACTGAAGTGGTGCCGATTAATATTGCCAAGCGTCCTAGGAATTGCAACTAATTAATTGATAAATATTTTTGTTTTTTTTTATTTCTCATTTTTGTCACCTTCCTTGCCATGATTCCGTACCTCTAAAAGGAATCTCGTCCCACAGTTCGAAATTCACTAGTTTTTACCATTGGCAAAGGCCTCTTATACTAAGCACCTTAGAGACTTGGAGACCCGATGCCGCTGACCGATTTCGCTCGCAACATGCTCATGGGGAATACTTAAGTGCGAGCGTGCAAGCTTGGAGGAGCATCAATCCATCTTATCCTGAGTGTGCCGTTCGTTGGTATATCCGTTAACCGCGCTTTCGCTCACACTTCCAACTGCATTCAAAACCTAGACATTACTTGGATTCCGCCATACCTCCGCAGCCACAGTGTCAGTCTGGAGACGAAATCGACCTGCCGGACAAACTTTATCGAGGGTGAATGATTGTGCGAAGAGGCAGAAGGCCTCCACGTGAATACTTGGGATTCCAAACTCCAGTGTGGAAAAGGGAAACAGTCCCTTCATGACTAAACCTGAGGGAGGTCTGGTGACTTTTCTTTTTAGCCACCTATTTTTATTTATGGCACACCCCTCTCAATATCGTACTCCGTGAAGTCTTATACCCCCCCCCCTTTATTTTGCTTCGCGCCTTTCCTTTTAAGCCCTCTATTTAATTTTCAAATTTGAATCAACATCAACAGAAAATTCCCCTCATTTTGGAAGATCATTTGGTAGAACTCCATCCTCCACAACACAGGCTTCCTCATTTGTCCGTATATATAATGCCTTCTTAATGGCAGCGCAGTACGGGTGTGCCTGCTTATGGTTTACTCCCACAAACTATCAATCATTGGTTCCTTTCCAGCAATATAAATCAGTGGGGATACCTGTATGAGACTAAATGTTTGAATGAACGCTAATTGTGATATTTATTGAGGAATGTGTGCCAATTAGATTATTTCCGACCAGGGAAAGGTTTGAATAAAACCAAACTTCTACGACCATCGTGGGTTGTCAGAGATTTGTTGTCTTTCTAGTTAGCGACTTAACCTGTTCAGCTACATCTGTAGACGGGTAGATGTCTTATAGGAAGCTGATCGGGAATCGGGATGATCACTTGACTAGTGATACGCCGTCCGTCGGATGGGACGTTAATCTGTGGACGGACGGACGGACTTTCGTTAAGAGTAGCATGACACTGGGTTTCTCTCGACCCTTCATCCATTCCCATCCATCCCTAATGGCGCCAATGATACCAGCTGTTGGTCTTCTCCCCTAAAGTTACTACAACTAGGAAGATAATCGAAGGCTATACCCCCTCAATTGATTTGATATTTGGCAAAGGCCGTCATGCAGCACCTTGGCTTACTGAGATTATGTTTCTACTTATGAGCGTGAATTAATTTTCACCCGTAGAAAAATTGTGCTTTCAAATTCATAAGAAAATACTCTGCACTTCCTGTCACTCGACCGGCCACTCCTCTACCAGTCAATCCTTCTTGCCTTGAGGCGTTGCCTGTGATAAGGCCGACTGGAACGAATTCGATAGTCTACCTGGTTTCGAAGGACCAATTATATTGAACTGAAAAAATACTCTTTATACCTTAATTGGAAAAGATACAAATGCAGTTAGAATCAGCTCGATCTTTAAATTAATGTATTTATGAAATATTTTTTCTATTCTCTCATGCTGTGAAATTATTGGAAAATTTGGGACATTTCTGACGGATCATAGCAATTCGGCAATTAACCCTTCATTCCGTCCCAATTTGTGTTATTTAAAATAAGGCAATAACAATTTAGCAAAGTTTCCTGCCTTTTTCGTTTTATACGTTGGAATCTCTATAAATACAATTTTGTTTTTTTTCTGGCCCAAATTCAGGAAGTATGCTGTTTAGTTTCATGGCTACCGAAAAATATGACGGAATTTATGGTTTCTACATTTTTTTCTACATTGCAAAATATACGCTTGTAGAGCCACAAATATTCTCTTTACTTAGTGAAGTGCCAATTAAAAAGGTTTAGAAACCAATAGTCTGACCAGAGGATACCTATGGCATGAACCCGCAACATGTTTTGTGAATTTAATCTTAATCATAGTTCGATAAAAAATATTCACTACAAGCTGAGGATGACATTAAATTTTTCAAACACGAATTTTTGAAGGAAAATTATCAGACGGAAAGTGCATATAGCTATTGTGAAGGGAAATATAAATAAAGGAACATGTATCGTGTGTCCCCGCTAATGTAAACTTGTATTTTATTTTGATAAAACCGGTTGGTTCAAAAATCAGTGGCATGTGAATGAGTTTTCAATCGCTTCTACTTCACTGGATTAGATAAAGGTTTTTTGGGCAATATGTTATTTCTCAGAATGTCTACCGATTAGTTTGTTAACTTTTATTTTATTTGTTAACATTTATTGTCGATTTAATTAATTTTCTCCTCATGTTATAACTTCTGTAAGTTGGTGTAATGTGACCCAAAGTGCTTTATTTATTTTTCAGGTTTCATCAAGCCATCAATATGAAGGACTGGAAGGGAAGCACCTACGAATTGATGTGAGTTAATATATTTCACTTATTGTCCGCGTCAAGAGTCAATACATAAGTGATTCGCGTGCCGCATTACTTTTTGCCCTTGTTGTCTGGAATATTTTCATATTTATATTTTACTGGAGAGATAATATTTAAAAATGAATTTAGTAAAAATTGTAAACGTAATGAGTGAAACTATATTGCTAGAAAACAGTCCAATGGGGCTGGTAATTTTAAACATAACTTCAGTAAACCTATTTCGCAGTGGTACCTTCAGACATGGCGTTTTCATTTCATACTAATGGCAAATTTCATTCTCCTTACAACGATAAAGTGCTCCTCATTGATTTTCCTTTAGGGAATTTGAAATATTGGAGATATTGGTTCTAGTATTAGTGAGAATATGACATCAATTTTCAGTTTCATAGCTTAACTTCGTTCGAACGGAATGCTCGCAATTGGCATATGAGCATGTTAAGTCTGCCTATGTTGTTGGACTAAATGATGGGTGCGAAATATTTTGAAGGTTTACCCCGTTAATTTGAGAAAGTTCTCGCTCGGTGAAGTTATGGAATAGCTGCGCGACATTTCTTTCTGCTGGGCCACTCTGTGGTGTGGAATCGATACCAAAACACTCTGCAGCTGAATAGCATATTGCGTAGGCAAGTATAGGCTTGCAGGTAATCAGGTACCGGTGTAGATTGTCTGTAGAATAATAATTACTTTGATTTACTATTTACTGTATCGTGGTAAATAATAGACTACGTGCATTTTGTTAATAGTGTATTTAACCTTGGAGGCAAAATGGATTTGTGGTTTTCGATTTATTTCATTAATGATTCATCTCACTTCCGTGTAGATAAATGTAGGTATGAAAATATCAATGCATAATTGTAGGCAAATATTCATTTTATTGCCTACCCGTACTAGCCGTAGTTTTATCAATGGAAAATTAATGTGAAAATTTTAATTATTCTTCACGTTTTAAGTGATGATATATCTATCTTAACACCTCGGAAGTGCGACGAGGTTTTGGAAAAAAATTCGTTCATATTTATTTTATTGTTAATAAGATATCTGAGTAGACTTGTGGAAATGCATGTTTATTTTCATTTCTATGTTCTATGGTCAAAATTGTATCCTTGCGGCAGTGAATAACTATCGAATTTTGTAAAATCTTTTTATTATATATATATATATATGTACTGGGAATTGTTTTTATTGTCTATAGGGGGGCTGTAGACAAACACGCAAGAATCCTTCAGATATTTTTAGTCTCTTACCAATGTTTTTGAAATTTTAAAAATTCATAATGAAGATTATACCACTGTAATACTGCTGCGGACTGGTAGCATGATAATGTCATTATTTATATGTAATGGTGGTTTGGATAGTTGAAACTTCAGAAAAATCGTTTTCTTTCCAGGATGCGGGTTATAGGTGTGCTTCGATATGTAGTCTCCACAGTGGTTATGCTAGGTGCTGCACCTGAGCTTTTCTTTCTTTGGTCCATCTGGAAAGGTGTTTCCCTCGTTCTTCCACCTTGGGCATATCAATATGGGGATGACATCACTTACTCTATTTACCAGCGGCTTGTACTATTCTTTTTTCACCATTGCACTGGATTGCAGGTAGCGATATGAAATCTTCTTTCGTTAAATATGCAGTATTATTTGTGCCTTGTTAGAATTTTAATTAGAATGGCTTTGGCAGAGTGGTAGATTTGGATAATTTTCATTTGTGAATGATATGATAAGGAAAATAGTTGTTTGCAGAATGAACTTATGTCGAACATTTTTAAGTAGGTGCATGTAAAGAAAATATTATAAAAATGTATGCTTAATAAAATGTTTATAATGGTAACTATTATTAATCCTCACTCTTATCGTAGAAGCTAGGTTTCTGTTATTGTAGAATACTAGCCTTAGTCCATTGAAACATGTTCTGTTTTAATTTCTGACCATTCAATTTTTCGTTAACTGTAAGCAACAAAAAACGGTATACTAATAATTATCAATACTGGGAGTTTCATTTAATCATATGTTATGTGAGTGATATGTTAAAAGAGAAAATCACTGGTTTTATTGTTGGTTGTGTGAAATTTCACTGCAGTAATAAAAACTTATTAACTTTTAAGAAGCTGTTATTTTCAAATGCATTTTTCCTAATTATCTGTGTCCCCTTTAATTTGCTGATACCAGAAGAAGATATTAATAAACTCCAAAGAAAAAATTACAATAGCAAAAGAAATATGCTGACAATTTAAAGCTTCATTTTCAGACACTTATGTTTTCAATGTGTCCCCTTGTGATTGAGGCTGCACAGGCATATTGCTTTGTTTGTCAAAAAATGGCGGAAAAATAGTTGTTGGTTTAGATATTGCTGCTTATGTCAGATCAAAGTCAAATATTTCAGAAGCCAAGAAAGTAAATTTTTGTACTGCATCAAAATGTTATTCAGCCTCTACTTTTGAGGTAGTAATCATTGATGATATATGATTGGTCTACGTTAATATTACTCTATATTAGTGATCTCTCTCCCATTTAATTTAAAATGCACATGTGCTACTCTCTTTCATAGTAAATAATCCACAATTTTATGTTAGGACTAAGTGAGAACAGAAAATTGTGGATTATTTACTTTAAAAGAGGAACAAGTATGCACTTTAAAGGAATATTTTCTTTCATTATGGTCAATCCCTGTGGGGTTTTTACATTTCTGGCTCAACCTGCATACACAATATTACATCGTCTCATACCTTTAAAAATAATAAACTCCCTGTCATTATTTTTAATTGGATGTAATTACAGCTCTACTTATTCAATGTTCACCTATTAGGCATTGAAAAACTTCAGTTATAGGTTAACATGTCTTTTTCATTTTGCAACTCTTTCTGCCAGAGCATTTCTTCTGTTCCTTGTTTATCCTCTTTTTCAAATTTCACATAACCTTATTTCTTAGGTCTTCTAGTATGCTCCCTTCACAACTCTTCCCCAAGTTCTAATCCAAGTACTTGTTCCTCCGATGATTCTGGTATATTTTGATCCTGAATTTTGCCATCACAGTTACCAAAGTTGACCCAATCCAATGAGTTTTTTCTTCTTCCTCCTTTGCTTATCTTTTGGCTTTTTCACAGCTACAAATACTTATTGCTTTTTATATTTCTTGTCAAGTTTTTATTGTTCTGGCAATGACAAAATATCCAATCCAGTTGAAGCTCCTTAGGGCATTGCATTATAAGTAACTAATGATTTTCTCATGATACTGTGCAAGCTTTTATCTTTTAATTATTCTCAGTAGCATCAAATATGTGTGCTGAGTACAATCTATTCTCTTCTGGAACATGATTGGTGCCTTAATCATTTTCTCGTCAGTTTTCATTACATTCACTTTATAAAACATGGTCCTTACTCTTTTTTTTCATCTTAAAAGGTGAAATTAATTTGACCTTACATTTTATGCAAAGGGCAAGGTGGTTAGGCACAAGTTCATCCTTCACATCCTGCTGCCATGGAATATAGTTTCTTACCTCACTATAATTTTTTTGAAATTTATTTTCTGTACTTTCAATTATCTCAGCTTTTGTTCAGTGTACTGAGAAAGTCGCTGGGAGATAATTCAAGCCTTTGTGTTATTTGTTATCTGTATATGCGTTTTTAAGAAACTGCTTTTGTCCATATGTAAAATAATTTGGTATCCAGTGGACTCTTGGTGGTTTGGTGTTTTTTCCACGCAAAGTTGAGACAAAAAACATCTTCTCTTTAAAAGTTGGATAGACATTTCAATATCTCAATTGTTCAGGCAGTCAATATTGGGATAATATAGTGCAGTTTTTTTTCCATAACTTTTACTCTCATTATCCTGTGCTCTAGTTCTTACACGGAATGAAGTCATACTCTGCCTTTCTTCCAAATGCAAACAACCCTTCCAAAGCAAATGCTTATATGAGATTCAGTGTACCATTGGCTCAAGCTATGTTGGATAAATGATACAGCTGGTTAAAATTAGGCTTAGGGAGCATAGAAGTGCATGATGGAAAGTAGTTTCAGGTAGCTTAAGTATTGTTTGAATTCAAACACTACTTTTCTTCATGCTCGGATCAAAGTTGGCCAACAGTAGTTCACTTCTAAAAATCCCACAGCCTTCTTTACTCAGTGCCTGTTCAGGAAAATTATACCTCAAGTTGTTCAAGTATCACTGTATCTATTGGAGATATTCCTATGAATAATACCCATAATTTCATTTGATGAACATCAATAGTATGTCACTCTATCTTTCCCTGAGATTGGAATCACTGTGATTCTTTTTCATAGAGCTACCATCTGAGAAGAGGGCAAAACGTCTGCTCCTAAACTTGAACTCCTTATCTACTGAGTATGCTGCTTAAAGTCAATTATTTTCTTTTTGCAAATTGTTATGTCCATAATATTTTCTTCTAGTATTTAAAATAAAATATCACAATAAGGGAATATGGCCCTGAATATAAAAAGAACAAATTGAAATCAAAGACCATAATGTTAAATTTCCAGTAAAATGCTCATGTAGTTTTTGTGCTTGCTTATATTTTCCATTTTGTGGATATTGAAGATGTTGGACGTATGTCTGGAAAAATTTTCATGTAGGTATGTAAAGCCAGGTTCCTTTTAGCTGACTTACGGAACAAGTTGGAAAAATCACCATTAGTAAAGAAGTACACTGGCAGATTTCATGAATCTGGATTATGGTGAAAGAACCAGGTTTAACTGATGAGCATAGTAGTGTATGAAAAGAACATGTTTGCAGTTTTTGCGGAGATTTGTGTGTAGGCCTCTTTCTTTCCTCAACATCACCATGGCTCCATCGTATGTTCCGGAAATTCCTCTAATCTTTAAGCCTAAAGTAGCCCTAAGTCTTCAGCATATGAAGTAGGAGGGAATAAGCTCTTCAATTCAAACTGACCTCTTGAAAATGCAGAAATCTTACTTAAACTTCTCCATCTTCATAAGGTTATAGAATACTGTTGTCAACTGAGCCTTCATCAGTTACTGAAACTACAAAATGGGTTTTATAGATTTCTTTCTTACAATAGATAAAAGTTCATTCTGTATAATCCCAGGAAAATCACAAAATGCGGTAGATGTTATAAGATGCACTTTTAATGAATTGTCTCACTCAACTACTTCATTAAAGTAATTAATTAGATGTTTTGTATTTAAAGATAAAATGGTTTTATATTGCCTTCTAAAAGTTTGGTCTTACTTCCCTATCTTAGCTATTTCACTATTGTTTCTCACAGTGATTTTCACTTATAATTTTTGAAAATTCTGTTTTTAATAAAATTGTAACTGTATTGAATTTTTTTTATCTCTCTAAGAATTCAATTTTCTGGTATTTCCCAAAAAAATGAAAACATATGTAACTAATATGATTATGCAAGTCTTAATGGCTTTAAACAGTCTTGTATATGTTATTCAATTCATCAGTGTTCACTTTAATTCTGAACTATTTCCTCTTTGTAAATGAGTGGATATGGATAGCATAATAACTGGTTAATATTTGAAAGCCCACAAACCCAGGTATCAATCTGGTATCCTAGTTCACTACAGTTCACTGGAGGTATTTGCTTTCGATTCCCAAATGCGTAAACCACTACTCATGCATTAACAATCATAGTTGTTGCCATATTGCCTGTTGCTTACCGCTCCAGTTATTGTTATAATGGGCACATTTTAAAGGCCATTGGTTTCAATCTTCCTAAACTCAATGTTTTATTGTTCAGGGGCATTTTTTTGAAACAAATCTTTCAATATATCATAATTCATCCAGAAATCTGCAAAACCAAAACCTACCACTTCCCTGTGCCACCCATCTCACCTTCAGATATGTTTACTAAGTTCACAATTGGCTGCAAAACTTTACTGTAATAAATAAGTTAATGTTTGCTAGTTATAAGAAAACTGATCTTTATATTGCTTGAGAATCACCTTTGCCCCACAATTTCCACACTAAGGAACTTCCAGTGGAAATACTGTGTGTGTGTACCTTGTAATTATAATTTATCTATAGTTTATATAGGATTATGTTTGTGTTAATTGAAAGTAAGCAGAATTTAAAGTGGATTCAAATCTGCCTCATTTAACATTTAAATGAAGACAGGCCAATGATTCTTGTTAATATTACACCTTACCTAAGTATATATTTTCATATAGTAAATTTTTTAAAATAACAATTGAATTATTCATTCTCTCTCAACTTTGAATTAATATTTTCTCAATATTTTCTAGGTGTATTTCTATGGTGATACTGAGGAGGTGTTTAAGAAAAAGGAAACCGTCCTTTATATTGCCAATCATCAGTCAACTGGTAAATGTCATCTTAAACTGTGTTTATACATGTATAGACTATCATGCATAGGGTCAACATCTGGCCAATTACACCTATTGCATCCTGTTGGGCCACATAACTATAGAATCCTGAGGTTATGGGTGCCTAACATTTTGCACTATATAAAACAAAATCATGTGCATAGTTATTCTATGGTGGCACGATGAGTTTGTATTGGTTGTTCTCTGGCATACAATGTATAAATGAATACTTTCTTCATAGGGGGCTCTGAGAAAGATTTTATAGGGGCCAATTAGCCCCTATAATGCAGAGGGTTAACCCTGATCAAGAAGTATCTAATCTGTCAACACTTGCCATTGGTTATCATTTTTTTCTGTTTCCTTTTAATGTGGTAAAACTTTTTCTTTGTCTTCCAATATTATTTTTCCAGGTATCAAACTGGAGGATGTGGGAACTTGGTTCAGATCAAATATGTTTATAATTTGTACAGAAATTTTAGACTCATCAAACTTTGTGCGATGATCAATTCATTTCAATGGGTAATATGTACTTGTACATAATTTGTGGAGTATTGTACTTGAATTCTTTTTAAAACTAGTTTGGTTACATTTTGAGTTCAGAGGAAAAATTAAATCACAGCTCAAGTTTCCATTTGGTCTTATAAAATGAATGATTCAACTTTGATCTTAATTGCAGGTAAATTTCTAGTCTGACTTACTGCATTTTTAACTTTTAATCAATTTAATTTTTGATCAGTAATGCTGAAGTGGATGACTAATGAGGAATACATTTTATTTTCAAGAGAAGTTAAAAAGGGGATGGGATGTTGATCATATTTATTGTCATCGTACCATTAAATTCATGATAGGATTTTGCTTTCCTTTCTAGAGAATTCATTATCCATGACTGTTTTCAAAACTGTCTCACCTGCAGAAAAGTGTGCATAGTTGAGTCCCAGTCTGAGCAATGGGATGGTAGCATTCCCCTGAAGGAAGAATTACATATTAGTCTTGTCTAATTACTCCAAGTTGCTTGGAAGAAAATGCATATGGGCCTGGTGATAAGGGAAGTGCCATTTGAAACTCCTGAAAAAAATTATCCAATAATGCATTTTCCATAAGTTGAGCTACGTTTTCAGTACAATTTCACCACCTTATATGTGTATAGTTTATTGAATATGCATTATGCTATTGGCTGTAAATTCAAGAGTCCTGGAGTTTTCCTTTGTCATCATCAAGTAGCTGGTTTCTCTTTAATACCACTAAGATTAAGATTGTCCCAATCACTTCTAGTATATTGATCTAGTTATAAAACATGTGGGCCATTTATTCCTGTAAGTAGATAAGGGGATAGAGTGAGAAAATTAATCATTTTTAAGCATACTATAGTCTGCTCTCAAGAATTGTAAGAAAACCGGAATGAAAGATAGATTATACTTTGGACTCATCATCCAAAGCATGATATAAACTCACCCTTATTGTGAAAAATAATATCTTTTTTTATCCCAACACCCAAAATGTGACCACATAAAAATCTCATGTAAAGTTACTAATATTTCCAATTTACTCTATGGCCATTCACTCAACTCCTTGTCTAAGTAAAATTGATGCTACCAGCCTCAGGTTCCAAACTGCGATAAATATATATTGTGAGCTCCTTCAACCTTATTGTAGATCTTTCGGCATTAATTGTAGTCTTGCTGCTTAGAGTGTTCATTCCAGAAACTGCATTAGTCATTTGTGACCTCTTATTGTTTATAATTGGTGTTCTTCTTGCACCATAATTGCTGATACTTTTGCATACCTACTAATTCTCATGTAAATAAACTCATGTACAACAAATCATTTTTGCCAATTTTATTGTTGGTATTGTTGTTCATTTTGTCTATTAGGCCTTTGAAATTTTTTATCCAGTTCAGTTATAATAAATGAGTGTTTTGAACAGTGTTTCAATTACAGGAAAATAATCTGAAATGTGAGTGAAATTTAACTAAAATTAGGTGGCAACACTCACAACTAGTGATAATGAAATCTTGGGCCTAATGTTTGCACATATCTTGCAGTTTGAAAACATCAAAATATGTGTACATGCATAATGCTTGGAGAACTAAGCCATATCCCATTCATTATTGTGTATTTAAATGAGAGATGTCATAGAAATATAAAATATGTAGCCTTTGTAGACAGTTTTAATCAAGTAGTCTTGGACGTTAATTTATGGGAATGTATGGTCCATGTGATGTAATGGAAGGCTTTTACCTATTTAAATGATTTCCTGTTGTCTTTTCCCTTTGAAAATATTCAGTACTTTATGAATAAATACTAATTTCTTAGTACAATTTAAAGAGGATACCTTATTTCAATTGAGAGTTTTTTTTATGAGTCATACTTGCTTTGTGTATATTGTAGTTAAATTTTTTTTCATAGTGATTGAAACTTGTTTCATGCTATTAATTGATGAAAAATGGATAATTTTTAAAAAGGCATTATTTTAACATAAATTATGTGGTATTTTAGTTGATTGGATTCTCACCAACATGGTGGCTGTGGAGCAGGGATCTCTTGGTCACCTCAGATTTGTCATGAAGCATGAACTACAGATGTTGCCTTTATATGGTTATTACTTCTATCAGCATGGATGTATTTATGTGAAACGTAGCCATTTTGAAGCTAACAAAATGGTGAAGAGCATTGAATATCTTAAGGATACACGCATTCCGGTGAGTGTTAAGTGGTAAATAAAGGTGAATACTTCATATCCATAACATTCACCATAATATCACCTTAAACAAGCATTTAGTGAGTTTAACTTTCAGTCTTCCAGTTATTGCATGATAATACTTTGCATAAGTTGGTCTGGTATTGCAGTGGTTTGATCATGTACCATTAATGGTAGATACTTATTATTATTGATGTTCTACTGGTTAACATAAGTTTTCGATGGACACAGCCTATGTTTACAATTGTACAGCAGTTCATTTACTTACTCCTCCCAATAAAACTCAACCTAACATCTAGCACTACAGTAAGTCCCTCTTCAATTTAGTATACTTCCTACCTATCTTCATTCCATCCAACATTCCTATCCTATTCATAACCCTCCCTAGTTTGCCTAACATTCTCCCCTCTATCACCATCTTCAACATCCCTATCAGAATGCTGTGCTTCCTTTGGATTTTTTCCAACAATCCCCTCTTCTCTCCCACCATGATTTGTACTTTATTGTTTGTTTTAATCTCCGTCCATTTTACCCTTTCTATTATTCTCCATCTCCAGATCTCAAATCCTTGAGCATCCATATACACCTATCATCTTGCTTCAGCAACCAACTTTCCAATCAGTGTAAAACTACACTCCATACCAAAATTTTACTAGTCTTTTTCTTAACATCCATACTTCGTGTCCCTATCAACCATGCCCTCTTCCTTGTGTAAGATTCTTGGACTTGCATAATTCTTCTTCTTATGCCCCTACTACTTTGACCATCATGGTGGAATACATTTCTGAGATACATAAACTGTTTTACCTGCTCAAGTTTATATTGCTTGATTTCATTCCCTTAAATTCCTTCTCCATCTCCCAGTCAAGTCCGAACCTGAGCTATCATCATCATATTCTCTCTCCATGACTAAATTTGCTGGCCTAATATCATTAGGAAGTTCTACTGGGTGTTCTTTCAACCCTCTGGGTGTCAAGTGTAATTTCTAAATTTTGTTTTTACATAGATTTCCAAGCTATTTTAAAGAGAAATGTAGAATTTATGAAAAATATCCATAAAAAATTATTATTTATAATAATTTTCTGAACGTTAATCAAATCTTGTATAATGAAGTAAAAAAAAGAGATTAAAGAATAAAAATTGGAATTATCTATTGTTATTTATCTTTAAAGCTATCAAGAAAATAGTCACCTAAGGGATAATGACATTATCTGAAAAAAATCGTGTGTTGATCATGGCGACTTTTGTGCTGAAAGTATTAATAATGAGATCATTTCATTATGTCTGTCGTTCTTTTTTAGTCCATGACTCTATTAATAATTATAATTCTTGTTGTGTAAATAATTTTATCATATGTCAGAAGAGTTCATTTCTGCTGATGCTATTTATTTCTTAATGTGTTATTTTTCACCTGAATCAAATACTCTCTCTGCAGACTTGGGTGGTGATATTCCCTGAAGGTACCCGGTTTGATCCCGGTGATAAAGGGCGTGCCACAAAATCTAGGGAGGTTGCCATCAAAGCTGGACTTACTCCCTTGGAGCACCACCTGACACCAAGAGCCAAAGGTGCTTGGCTGGTTACTCGACATCTGCACCAGCGCTTAGATGCAGTGTATGATGTCACTGTTGCATATGCTGGCACATGCAACTCAATTGGATCTCGTACCAGAGCACCACATCTAGTTGGTTAGTTTTTATGTTATTTAAAATCTATTTGTGTGGTTTGTAGTGACTTTCAAAGTCACTTTTTATATGACTGAGTCAAATTTTTATATGAATGAAGGTAAGGTCTGTGGTGGTATAATCCTACGCGAAAGCAGAAGATTGCATCTCTCAATGTGATGGTTGCCAAAATCCTTTCCTCATTTATCTTAAGCTATAAATTTAATCAAAAGTTTGATTGATTGTCTTATTTGGACTGGGAAGATATATTGAAATGGAACATGTGGCCAAACTCCAGGGCTTCTAAATTGATAAGAAAAAATTAGGTAATGGATTTAGCCGCTATTAATTTTTCAGTTCACCTTTATTTCTGTTGAGCATTTTACCTCTTTTCCTATTCAGGTATGTATGTTTTTTTCCAATATTCACTCGATAAAAGCCGAAAGCCATTATTTAGTGAGGTCAGCTGAACCTCACTGAACTACTACTATCAATGTGATGAATAGTGATGAATACTATCAAATGAACAAAAGTATATTGATCTTAAATGTAAATGTGGTTTCAGCAAACAATAGCTTGGTTTCCTACACATTACAAGGTTAATATATTCTATTATTTCAGGCTTCACTTCGTGGAAGTATTTAATATCCATTACTAAAAAATAAAGAAAGACTCGTACTTTTCCACAGATTTTATTATACGGTACAACGTGTTTCACCGACTTGCGGCATCATCAGGTACAAATTTGCAAAACAGACAGAGAAAGAATATATACCCTCAGGACAGAGTGGGGGCGGGGAGGGTTGGAAGGATTTGAGAGGGGTGGGGGCTCGCAGGTGCGTTGATGGATTGTTTTGACCATTTCCAGGCTAATTTCTCGGAGAGGAGTGGAGAGGGGTATGGGAATAATTGCTCATTACAAAGTGTCGTGTTGGGGTTCACCAAGTGCCTTCTAATCTCTAATTGTTCGAGAGCGTCCATGGACGCTCTCGAGTCTCACTGTTTTGAAATGAGTAAAATGAGGGTAGAGCTGTTTCTAATAAAGGGTAATTATGATATTTCCTGAATTTATTTGGAGTCTGAGGCTGTGGAAAGGTGATTTTGAGAATTTGTATGATACTGGTGAAGAGTTTGACAGTGAGGCAAACTCATTAGACTTTGAAAGTGACTGCAGGAAAGTTTGTGTAATTAAAAATAAGGCCAGTAAGAATTTTAGAGAAAGGAAGAAGTCCAGATATATATGATACATCAAGCTAAGTGTTGAAATTAATGTAAGTTATCTATAGTTCATTTGTACACATTTTTAACCTGTTTGTCTGCAAAATTCTTGAGACTTTTTATTCCAAACCTGTGATTTTTAAGTACGAATATCTTATAGCCAACACTGTTTTTTTGCTGTGGAACTGTTAAATAATTGGCTCTAGGAGTGTCACCTTTCAAACTCAGCAAATAGTTTACCCTCACCCTCAGATAGCCATTAATCCTAGTAATAATAAAGGGAAGTACCATGTATACCACTTAGAAGATTAAACTACTGTAATAGTTTCACCAAAACCAAAATGCATGTTACTTTGGCATCTATATTAGCTAAAGTCCATGAATTCTCAGAATTTTCTGTTGTGATTGTCAGGTTTTTTAACCATACTCTTTTTTTGTATGAAATATACCTGGTGAACTGCTGTCACTGCACACAATGATTTGACTTTCCACGAATACATAATCATTATTAATATTTGTGGTCATCAAACTTTTATTTATTGTAAGTGAAGAAAATAAGTCATTTTCATAAATAAAGTGTTTATTTTATTACCTTATTGCTTGCAGTTACAAATTTTAAGAGTTAATTTAACGAAAATATAAGCTAGAGTATTCTTCCTAAGAAATAAGTTGAAATACCTAAATGCATTGATAGGTGAATTTTTTAATCAATGCCATTGCCTCTTTGATGCATAAAATCTTTAACATGACTGCCTCTCTGGGGCCTTGATAATGACTCCAATAGCCATTTATTCATATTCCCTTTCTTTGACTAATTAATAGTTATCAATTTTGTGTTAAATTACAGATTTCCTTTTGGGAAAATGCAAAGCTGTACATATTCACGTTCGCCGGATTCCAATGTCTTCTGTCCCTGTTGAAGAATCTCATTTTCAGCGTTGGATTCATTCATTGTTTGTGGAAAAAGATCGGTATGTACAAACTAAGGCATTTACTAAATTATCTTACAGTTTAAACAATTTGTTGTCACCAATATATTCTTGTGAATATGAATCCTCTTCATGTTGTTAAAATTTGTCAATAGGTGTTTAGCTTTATTGGAGAATGAAAGGATTCATTACTGTTTTTCTAGTGTTCGAAAATCTATTGGTTTCTTCTGTAAATTTATTTTGAGCTCTTTCTATTTCATATATCAAGCATAGTTGAAGACAAAAGGGATGGGTTTGTTCAAGGAGACATCTTTCAAAAGGACTATGTTTTTGTTCAAAAGCAATGTTTTTTTCATTGTAATGGATTCTTCTCATGTATTTGCCATGATCCCTCTTCTAGCAGGAAATATTTGCTCTAAATACGTGTGTCTGATGGCCAGAAAATGATTATGAAATACTATGATGTGATATATCACCCCAAATAGGAAGTCAGAACTAATGTTAGTAAAAGCTGTTTGAATGGCTATTTTTGATTATGTTTCTACATGTGCTATTAGAAACTAGATTGCCAGATATGCAATATTACATATTTGAGTTCTAATAGCCTAATGTTTTATTTCAGCCAAGCTTAGCTATAATTAAATTCTTTAATGTGCTTAGAACTCAGGGGGTGACTCATTCACCTGTCTTGTAACATAAAGTAAAAAAAAAATAGACACTGCCACTTAGGTGTTGCATCAGAAAGTTGAGCGTGCTGGGGTAAATTGTTGATAAACTTGACTGTAGCGCACAGGTTTGTGGTACCCTGAAAATTTTTGTTGCACTCCTTATCTGGTATGTAAATCATACTACTTGCTTAAAACTATTTAGGTTTACGTTTTTGGGAGCTAATCTTTTTATGATTTTTATACTCAAGAATATGAGGAAACACTGTACCTTGTACTTCAAGGGCAATGTGACATCTTGGACTTTGGAACTGAGACAGGTTTACAACATGTGTAATCTAAATACAGTTCTGTCTAGTCATCAGAAGAGTGATCAGTCAGTCAAAAAACAACTCTCAAGTTTTCTACAGTCTTGTTTCGGCCAATTCAAATATTATTATTATCATCACATGAGATGAACCACTTCTTAACTTTAGATAAAATATAAAATTTTTCTTAAGGTTCAGCTCAGTAAGTTAATCCTCCAGTTTTCCATGGTAAATGACCACTATAAATGAGGCAGTAGATGTGGCATAGGTACCATGAATTGTCATTCAATTTATTGTGGGTCATTTCATTGTTTCCTGTATTATTTCATTTCAATATGATAGCTTGAGGTGCATGAATGAAATCTTGGATTTTTTTTTGCGTAGGTGTCCTTTACTCAGCATATTATTAAGCATTTTTCATTCAGTTCTCTCATCAGTGTGAAAAATGATAATATGTAGATTTGTAATCATCCTTATTCAGAGTAGACAATGATGGGCAAGTGTTTAATATTCTTTTCTGAGTCAAAATACGATCTTTGAAAAGATTCTTTCGAGCACACAAAAATATTGGTAATAAAATGCGATGAGATATGGCAAAGAAAATACTTCCCAACTTCCTCAGACTTCAAGGAGGCTTTACTTATCTTCAATTCAATGCTTGGAATTCACATTGCACAGATTTTCAGTTCCCTAAGTTTTCAGCTTATGCATTGACTAAATTGCTGAAAGATTCCAACTTCTGAAGCGGTTACCTTGGAAGAATGTATGCCTCCAAATGCCATTCACTTGATGATTTTTGTTAGTGCTCTATTGCATTGGGTATGTTCATCTCTTTCTCCTCTGTCATTCTTAGTCTCTTTAACTTATTGATCAGTTGTTTCTTTTAAAGAATAAAGAAAATGTTGCCCCTAAAACTTCCATAACACTCCCAAGGATCCTTTTCCAACAAAAGAGAAGGATTTTTCCTATCACCAAATTTTATGATCCCTAACACTTGTCCATGAAACTAGTTCATAATGACTCTTGGCCTATTACTTCTGAACACCTTAATGTGACGTGATCACTGGTTTCCCTCATGCCACTAAAAATGCCCAACCATGGTTAAACTTGAATACAGGCATTTAGGGGCTCTGTTTTGCGAGAACACAGGAAACTTATGAAGTGTTATGTTATGTTAATATGTATGTGTACGTTAATACGTAAATGTTGATATTTTTGCCATTTATGGAATATTTTCTTGTATGGAACGTTTTGTTTTCTTTTTTCCAGATTGCTGAAAAGCTTTTATTCTAGTGACTCTGCCACCAATGCCAAAGTGGGGCCTTCAAATGCACTTCTCTGGGGCTGTGGTGAAAATGGCAATGGCCCTGTGTTCAAGCAAAATTTGGGCCTGCGTTCCACTTTGCCCAGCCTCTTAATATTCTCCCTCGTCTCAATTCCACTGTTTTTCACACGCTTTGGCCGCTCTGTTTACTTCAACACTTTAGTTGGAGGCACCTTGGGTGGGTATGCTTGGCTGGCAATTGCCTCTGTGTGCTGATCTCACCCAGCATTGGTGTTAGACTTGTGAACATGAAAGAGTGGGAACCGTCGTATTTTAGTCACTGGCTGTAGGCCTCACTTGCGAGCAATTTGGTGCAGGCCACTTAATTGAACCAACGATGTGGGCCCAAACTTGTTAAACTTGGCAAAAGTGCAGAATTGTTAGACACAACTTTTATGTGAGGCATGACATGACACAATATGGCTTGACCATTGATGAGAGGGGTTAGTTACCATGCTATAATCGATAAGTCCTTGATATTTTCCCAATGGTGTAAGCTTGCTGAATTACCAAATGCTAAGGCAATGTAGGAATTTTTAGCTTTGATTGCAGGAACTCGAGTTAAAAAAAAGTAGCAGCAAAGGCTCACAATCCTTCACTTTTGCTCTGCAATAGGATTTAAGTTTCAATTAAATAATTTTTCCCATGTTTAAATAAATGTTAAAGGTGGAAAATTGCATTTTTAAAGAATGTTGACATTGAGGCGTGATTTTTAATGTGGCCAAAGTTTATACTCAGGATGAGTATGAATGAAGTGAGTGCTTTAAAAGCCATGGTCTTGCCTGGCATTTTTAAAGTGTGCTTGAATGCCATGTGCTACCCATTTGATGATGTTGGCTATCTGGTTTTGTTAACTTGATGAGCATCTCCCTTAATCAAATGTGCCCAGTGGTGCCATTTTTTTTAGTTTTATGTATTTATAATTCAAGTTCGATTGTGATGTGATGGGTCAGACTCACTTGAGTATGATAGAATTGTTTGTATAAGGGTATTTAACTGTTTCGAGTGCCTCCATCGATAAGCATATGTTCGAAAAAATGCCAGTGTCTATGACAGTGATCCAATATCCTGCCCATCAATTCTTTGAATTAAGTGGACTGTTAAGGCATGCAGTGGGTGAAATGGTGAATATCATCACCTCTTACTTTAGGTCATCTAATGTAATATTATTCAACTCATACAAATTACTAAATTCCATAACTATAGGGCATTGTTGAAATTGGAAAGAGAGATTTATCACTGTGAAAGTCCTCGTGAATACATAATTAGATGATTTTTATTGGTCTTGCAAGATTGAATGATATTAAAATGATATTATTCCTACTCTTATACAGATATTTGAACGGAAGAATACTGGAGTACTTGATATCATGTGAAAGTATTGAATTAATTTGTTGGATCTCTCATGGTTTGTTGGCTGCATCCTTTTTACCATTCAGTCAGCCATAAAGAAAATTCCAGGTTGTTGATTCTTTTTGAACAGGTATTCATTTTATATGCCTTTTATAGATTGAACATAAAGAGTTATTTGACATTTAGTGGAGCATGTTTCAATTCCCAAAGATTAGTTCCTTTTTTTTCAAGTCTACGTTTAAAATAGTATTGTCTGTTTGTGACAAGCTGTAATTGTTCATTACTTTGTGATTTACAATGACCTTTATAAGGTTGATTTTAAAATATTATTTTTAGGAATTTTGAAATGCTTGGAATTATCAATTATTTTTAAATAGTTGTGTGTGCTATGGTAAAAATTATTTTTCATTTTGATGATAAGTATGCCATAACTATTGCAGTTTACTTTGTACATTTTATATTGGATTGCATATGTGCACATATATGTTTGTATGTATGTGTGAAATATGTATACACTAACAAAAGCATTTTAGGGTATTTTTAATAGTTTTTGTTAATGTAATGGCATGATTAACTACATCATAATTTGCCAAATATTGTCAAGAAAGTATTTTGTGTTACCATTATTATTATAATTTTACTGCACAATCTTTCCAAGTTAACACTTCATTTCTGGAAAAGGAATCACTGTGTGGCTATTTTAGATTTCTGTCAACATAATTGACAAGAGTCTCTAGTCCTCTTTATGGATGTGCAACCAAAGAAAGAGTTTCTCTACTTTGAAAGTGTTGGCTATTTACAAATATTGAACATTCTGAAGTGCCTCCTTTAACATCACTTCTTTAATTTTTTTTGTTAAAAAGGCTCGAGTTTTTATGGCAGTGCATCACCCTTTGCTTGTTTATATAAAAAATATATATTTAAAGCTTGCTCTGCTCATGTTTCTTTAAAGTTTGTCAGTTATAATTTGTTTTCACAATGACATTTCATACTGAAAACATGTATGCATCATTTCCTCAGGTTTGGAAGTAATTTCTTGCACAAATTGAAAAGCCCATGCATTTTTGTTATTAAAACCCTCTCGACCCACCCATGCACAAAAATTCATGGCTTTTACCTAGTTTGCTATGTTTTAGATACCAAACTAGGCATCAAGAACATTCAAAATTGAAATCACATTCTTTCTGGATATGGTTACTTAATAGAATGCATTCCACATTAAACATTCTTAGAGAATTCCAACTCCATTAGATAACCGTAAGTAAAGTTTTTCTTCAATTTTTACACTCAATTAAGATCCCAGGAAATGTTTCTCTAAGTCTGCCTAAGGTTTATTTCCAAATGTTTGTTAGACACATATTGGTAGATAATGCATTCCCTGCAGTGATGTATTAAATTGGTAAGAGTTATTGTTAATAAACCAATTTTCATCTCTATATGCAATAAAATTTTGTTAATAATCCAAGCTATCCCTAAAAGTTCATTGCAGAAGTGTTTTTCATCCACAGAGTTTTCCATTGCTCCATTTTTCATTTTCAGTAAGTTAATGAGCTCCAGGTAAGTGTATGATTCTGCTAACCTTCTTTGATACATTCCATAACTTGTCACTTTCCACCACCATTTACATCCAAAAATTTCTTTGAATGTTAAATTATTAGTCTTTACCTTTTCAAATTCTAGATGGTATTGTCCATAGTGTTTGAGTACCTTTCAAGAAAATGAGCTCTTCAAGTTAAGGCAACATTTCTCAAATATTTTAAATGTGTGGAATCCCTTTATGCAAGTGATTGAACTTTCATGGAACCTTAATCCAGACCCAGTATGAAAATCCAATTGCAATTTAAAAAATTACTGGTACTTAATAACCCTCCTCTTCAATGGAGTAAATTCTTCTACATTCCATTCCCCAAGCTGCCTTCCCTGGTTTATCTATTTGAATCAAACGCTACATTTCATAATTACTAAATTGCGAACTGAGTCAGCATCCACTCATGGGAAATTTTGGGAATCGAAATAACCATAATACAAATTACCACAATACTGGTATGTATAGTCTAACTGATACCTTTCCAAGTCACCTGGCATTTTCCATGCATACCCACACCTTTTGTGGTGTCTAAACCAAGTGTGGGTGATGATTAACCCTTCTGTAGAATTCAATTTCTTTCTCCCCGCAGTAATTTATTGTTCCCCACCTTAATACCATCTCTTCCTTCACCCACCAGTGTATTCCAATCCTTGTCACTAAGAAATGTTTCCCCACAGGAAAACCCATGATGATGTCCTCTTACTGATCGTGTACCCTGTAGGCTTCTTCATCCCTATGATTGCTTGTTGGCTTGTATACCTGAGCAGTGACTAAGTTCATCCGTTCTGCTTTTTCTTCTACGATTAATGTTCTATCCATTCTTGCTCTTATGTTATATATGCTTTTTCTTACCGTTTTATTCGATATAATTGCCATTCCTTGCTGGCAGTCATCCTCTCAGCTTTGTATTACTCTATAACTATGACTCCTGTAATTCCCACTATCCTTCCGTCTAATCTTGCACAGCCCTAAAACATCCATATTTACTCTTTCCATCTCTTGCCTTACAAGATATATACTATTTTCTATATTTGCATAAACTCCAATTTTCTTGTCAACAGTTTTCTAACATTCCAAGTTCCTATTCTACCTAATTCAGTCTTCTGTGCTGCTGCTGTCAGAGTTGCTTTGCAAGGATTTTGTGAGATGACAACCATTGAAGCCTTGCCTCTCCCGCTGCTGGGCACAACACATGACCAATTGGGCCAAGTCCTGTTGTTGCCTGGACTCATTTTCTCTATACTGTGCATCTTAAAAATCTTGGGATGAATAATCGAGGTGGTTTCCTGTTGCCTTCCTCAATAGCTTTTAATGTGACACCATTTCTCAATGGAGCCCTCCTGAGGTCAGATGCCTTTGCTGCCGTCTAACTGAGGAACAGATGCTGAGTGGACCATATTTCATCTCTCTCCCACCCTTTGACCTATCTGATATGGGTGACCCAACCAGTAGCAATTATCATTGCTCGTTGTAGTACAACTCTAGGGGCCATTGGAACAAAACCACCACTTGAAGGTTGTAGTCCTTGGCAGAGGATATTCAACATATGAAACCCAAAATGTTGTTGCCCTTAACTGCTATGTGCATAATAAAACTTCATTTATGCACCACCACAAGAAGAATTGCTTGTGGATGGTTTGTGGTCACACTGGAATATGCAAGTTATAATCATTGAGACCCAATTAATCATCACTGATATCTGGGTATAACTATGTTTCAATCAAGAGTAGGACATCAAAAGAAGTAGCTACCTCTACATATATAAACAGTTAAAGTTTTATTAGAAGTCCAAGAACATTCTGATATTATACCATGAAAGGCAGACCCACAGATTTTTTAATGAGAAAGCTACTTTTGCCACTATTTTTGGGAAACCACATGTAAAAATTATATGTTCTGTTCTCCATTCTTGGTTCTTCCTTCAAGATTTTCTGTAAATTATTTAATGCTTCCTTTTGAAAAGGAGTATGATAATTAATAACATTGGTTCTGTTGGTCAGCTTATTCTTATGGTGAAGCAAACACAGTACCATCTTTATTAAGAGACTGTGACAGGCTTAGGTTTCCTGGCATAAGATCAACTGGTGCAGGACACACATACATACTCATAATCAGGTAGGGTAATTATTGTTTTTAAGTTAAACAAATCATGAGAGCACCTTTAATCCTATTTAGCATCCTTGGCTGAATTGACTTAACTAGCAGGTTCTTAAAAGTCATGAATAATTACTTTTTGGATCTCCACAGGCATTAGCTCTTTGTTCCTTGAAAGGCCCAAGCAGCCAATGTGAATAGGCTGCAAACACAAGTCACTGAGATTTCTTTGCTCCACTGATTGCCACATGTATTGGAGGCATCTGAACCACTCGTAAATAAATGTGACAAAGCAAAACCTCTGAACCCAAAATCAGCATTAGGCATAAATTCAGCTTTTTCCAATTCAATCCCAAGCAAATGATAGTCATGGAAAATGGGAGCCTAATTTTGATATTACGTTGCTAAATTATGTTTTTTTTCTTTTGAGTTTCATGTGATTTTCATCACACTATTCACTTAGATAAGAAAGATTGTTCTGCAATTCTTTGGCATCAACCAAGCAATCGTTTGGGTGGTAAATATAAATCATCTGAGTAGAGATGCACTGAGGTCATTTATAGAAAAGAACATAAGTGTACAATCAGTATAGGTAAGTATTGTTTTTTGCGGATTTTAAGAAAGAATTACAGTAAGTTGGAAATCTTAATGAATGCATCACAGAAAATTCTATTGAATTATCTGCAACCTGTACCCTTCTAATACGTGGATGAGCATTTATAGAAAGAGGTGTTAAGAGAGGGTCAACCATGGTCACCATTATTTTCAATATATACGCTAAGGTAATAGCAAGGCAGGCAGGAGTGAAAGTAAGTGGGGAATTCATTAAATCAATTGGCTATCCGGATAATCAAGCTTTAGTCAGTCGGGTTAATGTCATTGCTGAAGGCATAAGAAAAGTAGTGTGATAGCTATGGAATGAGAATCAATGTAAAAAACAAAGTTTGTGACATTTTCAAGGAGGAAGAATACGCTAAACATTACATTCAAAAGGGCAAGAACAGATGAAATAGAAAACGAATTTAGTGCGGTTTATACCTAGATGGTCAAACTATTGGGGACTTCAGTCAAAAGCTTTCGCAGGGTGGTGTCAGCTGATGACGGGACATTCAGTAAGCATATGCAGAAAAGATTAGTGAAAACTCTTATATGGAATGCAGTATCATTCTGCATGGTCAGGGAAGGATGATGATTGGCAGCTTTTTAAACATTGATGTGGAAAAGGTGAAATGGACAGATAGGAAATCAAACAACGAGGTACTAGACTTGGAGGGAGAAGGGTATGATTGGAAAAAATCGACCAAAGACACGTAAATGGATGCAGTGCACTTAGATGGGTAATGGAATGCTTAAGACTGAGACAGACGGGAGTATGTAGAAAAACCGCGGAAAAAGATACTCATATTGGATTGAATTAAAGGATGAAGATTGAATACTTAACTGAACTTGGCCCACGACGAGCTAGCCCACGACTATCCACCGGCCGTTGGAGCTCTGGATTTTTCAGTCATACCAACGTAAATATTTATGCAAGACATAACTATGTAAATCCCCTAAACCATTGCAATAATCCGACTACAACGGACACACTAAAATCAGTGATACTCCCTGTAACCACTTGCAATTGTAAGACCGGGATGAATTATGTAGTAAACGATATAGGGCCCTAGAAAGAACTCTACACTGAAGTTAGCCCAAGCGGGAAGTCGTCTTTCATAGCAAAAACTATGAGGTCCTAACGAAAACGTTTTCGACAATATCTGCTGAACTAGAAAAGTAATTTTCCTGAAAATCACCAAAAACACTCGGCAATCCCTGCTCTATCACGGCACAGGCATAAAACCCACATCCATAGGCTAATGTAGCATCCAGGGCCCAGTGCAGTCCAAAGGGTCGCCCTTTCATACCAAAAACAAGAAATTACTTAACAATATCTACTAAACTAGAACATTTATTTCTCTAAATTTCACAATACACATTAGGCTACACATGTACTTCAAGCAGTCTTTCGCTTACCCCATGCTCCTGGCCTAGTTTAGTAACCAGGGCCATATTACCTCACCTCGGTCGTCATCTCACACGAAAAAACACAAAGTACTTCACAATATCTCCTAAACTAGAACATTTTTTTCTCCAAATTTATAAATACACATTAGGCTACACATGTACTTCAAGCAGTCTTTCGCTTACCCCATGCTCCTGGCCTAGTTTAGTAACCAGGGCCATATAACCTCACCTCGGTCGTAATCTCACACGAAAAAACAAAAAGTACTTCACAATATCTCCTAAACTAGAACATTTTTTTCTCCAAATTTATAAATACACATTAGGCTACACATGTACTTCAAGCAGTCTTTCGCTTACCCCATGCTCCTGGCCTAGTTTAGTAACCAGGGCCCAATAACCTCACATCGGTCGTCATCTCACACGAGAAAACACAAAGTACTTCACAATATCTCCTAAACTAGAACATTTTTTTCTCTAATTTTCACCATACACATTAGGCTACACATGTACTTTAAGCAGTCTTTCGCTTACCCCATGCTCCTGGCCTAGTTTAGTAACCAGGGCCATATAACCTCACCTCGGTCGTAATCTCACACTAAAAAACAAAAAGTACTTCACAATATCTCCTAAACTAGAACATTTTTTTCTCTAATATTCACAATACACCATAGGCTACACATGTTCTTTCAGCAGTCTTTCGCTTACCCCATGCTCCTGGGCTACTTTAGTAACCAGGGCCCAATTACCTCACCCCGGTCGTCATCTCACACGTGAAAACACAAAGTACTTCAGAATATCTCCTAAACTAGAACATTTTTTTCTCTAATTTTCACCATACACCCTAGGCTACACCAATGCTTCAAGCAGTCTTTCGCTTACCCCATGCTCCTGGCCTAGTTTAGTAGCCAGGGCCGATTAAAAGTGACTACGACACGACACTGAACTTGGCCCACGGCAAAGGGTTATCTCAGCTGATTTTCTAAGAATTTCAAAATATCTCCTTTACTAGAACATTTTTTTCTCTAATTTTCACCATACACCCTAAGCTAAACATGTACTTCAAGCAGTCTTTCGCTTACCCCATGCTCCTGGCCTAGTTTAGTAACCAGGGCCCAATTACCTCACCTCAGTCGTCATCTCACACGAAAAAACAAAAAGTACTTCACAATATCTCCTAAACTAGAACATTTTTTTCTCTAATATTCACAATACACCATAGGCTACACATGTTCTTTCAGCAGTCTTTCGCTTACCCCATGCTCCTGGCCTAGTTTAGTAACCAGGGCCCAATTACCTCACCCCGGTCGTCATCTCACACGTGAAAACACAAAGTACTTCAGAATATCTCCTAAACTAGAACATTTTTTTCTCTAATTTTCACCATACACCCTAGGCTACACAAGTACTTCAAGCAGTCTTTCGCTTACCCCATGCTCCTGGCCTAGTTTAGTAGCCAGGGCCGATTAAAAGTGACTACGACACGACACTGAACTTGGCCCACGGCAAAGGGTTATCTCAGCTGATTTTCTAAGAATTTAAAAATATCTCCTTTACTAGAACATTTTTTTCTCTAATTTTCACCATACACCCTAAGCTAAACATGTACTTCAAGCAGTCTTTCGCTTACCCCATGCTCCTGGCCTAGTTTAGTAACCAGGGCCCAATTACCTCACCTCAGTCGTCATCTCACACGAAAAAACACAAAGTACTTCACAATATCTCCTAAACTAGAACATTTTTTTCTCCAAATTTCACAATACACATTAGGCTACACATGTACTTCAAGCAGTCTTTCGCTTACCCCATGCTCCTGCCCTAGTTTAGTAACAAGGGCCCAATAACCTCACATCGGTCGTCATCTCACACGAGAAAACACAAAGTACTTCACAATATCTCCTAAACTAGAACATTTTTTTCTCTAATTTTCACAATACACATTAGGCTACACATGTACTTTCAGCAGTCTTTCGCTTACCCCATGCTCCTGGCCTAGTTTAGTAGCCAGGGCCGATTAAAAGTGACTACGACACGACACTGAACTTGGCCCACGGCAAAGGGTTATCTCGGCTGATTTTCTAAGAATTTCAAAATATCTCCTTAAGTGGAACATTTTTTTCTCTAATTTTCACCATACACCCTGAGCTACACAAGTACTTCAAGCAGTCTTTCGCTTACGCCATGCTCCTGGCCTAGTTTAGTAACCAGGGCCCAATAACCTCACCTCGGTCGTCATCTCTTACGAAAAAACACGAAGTACTTCGGAATATCTCCTAAACTAGAACATTTTTTTCTATAATTTTCACAATACACCCTAGGCTATACATGTACTTTCAGCAGTCTTTCGCTTACCCCACGCTCCTGGCCTAGTTTAGTAGCCAGGGCCGATTAAAAGTGACTACGACACGACACTGAACTTGGCCCACGGCAAAGGGTTATCTCAGCTGATTTTCTAAGAATTTCAAAATATCTCCTTAACTAGAACATTTTTTTCTCTAATTTTCACCATACACCCTAAGCTACACATGTAAATCAAAGCAGTCTTTCGCTTACCCCATGCTCCTGGCCTAGTTTAGTAACCAGGGCCCAATAACCTCACATCGGTCGTCATCTCACACGAGAAAACACAAAGTACTTCACAATATCTCCTAAACTAGAACATTTTTTTCTCTAATTTTCACAATACACATTAGGCTACACATGTACTTCAAGCAGTCTTTCGCTTACCCCATGCTCCTGGCCTAGTTTAGTAGCCAGGGCCGATTAAAAGTGACTACGACACGACACTGAACTTGGCCCACGGCAAAGGGTTATCTCAGCTGATTTTCTAAGAATTTCAAAATATCTCCTTAACTAGAACATTTTTTTCTCTAATTTTCACCATACACCCTAAGCTAAACATGTACTTCAAGCAGTCTTTCGCTTACCCCATGCTCCTGGCCTAGTTTAGTAACCAGGGCCCAATTACCTCACCTCAGTCGTCATCTCACACGAAAAAACACAAAGTACTTCACAATATCTCCTAAACTAGAACATTTTTTTCTCCAAATTTCACAATACACATTAGGCTACACATGTACTTCAAGCAGTCTTTCGCTTACCCCATGCTCCTTGCCTAGTTTAGTAACCAGGGCCCAATAACCTCACATCGGTCGTCATCTCACACGAGAAAACACAAAGTACTTCACAATATCTCCTAAACTAGAACATTTTTTTCTCTAATTTTCACAATACACATTAGGCTACACATGTACTTTCAGCAGTCTTTCGCTTACCCCATGCTCCTGGCCTAGTTTAGTAGCCAGGGCCGATTAAAAGTGACTACGACACGACACTGAACTTGGCCCACGGCAAAGGGTTATCTCGGCTGATTTTCTAAGAATTTCAAAATATCTCCTAAACTGGAACATTTTTTTCTCTAATTTTCACAATACACCATAGGCTACACATGTACTTACAGCAGTATTTCGCTTACCCCATGCTCCTGGCCTAGTTTAGTAACCAGGGCCCAATTATCTCACCTCAGTCGTCATCTCACACGAAAAAACACAAAGTACTTCACAATATCTCCTAAACTAGAACATTTTTTTCTCTAATTTTCACAACACACGGTAGGCTACACATGTACTTTCAGCAGTCTTTCGCTTACCCCATGCTCCTGGCCTAGTTTAGTAACCAGGGCCCAATTATCTCACCTCAGTCGTCATCTCACACGAAAAAACACAAAGTACTTCACAATATCTCCTAAACTAGAACATTTTTTTCTCTAATTTTCACCATACACCCTAGGCTACACATGTACTTCAAGCAGTCTTTCGCTTACCCCATGCTCCTGCCCTAGTTTAGTAGCCAGGGCCGATTAAAAGTGACTACGACACGACACTGAACTTGGCCCACGGCAAAGGGTTATCTCAGCTTATTTTCTAAGAATTTAAAAATATCTCCTTAACTAGAACATTTTTTTCTCTAATTTTCACCATACACCCTAAGCTAAACATGTACTTCAAGCAGTCTTTCGCTTACCCCATGCTTCTGGCCTAGTTTAGTAACCAGGGCCCAATAACCTCACATCGGTCGTCATCTCACACGAGAAAACACAAAGTACTTCCCAATATCTCCTAAACTAGAACATTGTTTTCTCTAATTTTCACCATACACCCTAGGCTATACATGTACTTTCAGCAGTCTTTCGCTTACCCCATGCTCCTGGCCTAGTTTAGTAGCCAGGGCCGATTAAAAGTGACTACGACACGACACTGAACTTGGCCCATGGAGATATTTTTTTTTATAGTTTGTTCTTTTATGCACTCAATATTATCTGAAATACGACCGTTTTTTTCTTCTTTTCAGTGTCACATAGTAGACCAATGTTTTAATGGAAACACACCAACTCAGCAATCTGTTTCCTAATTCATTACTTACAGGTTCTTTTTCATTTTAGCACCATATTCCGGTCACAGATTCCTCACTTTCACACTTCCTCCTGATTCTTCACTTCTCTCCATTTTCTTTCTCTGATGTCTTGAGCTGCGAAGATGGGATTGAATGAAAAGGTCTTAGAAGGTATGTATGGATAACCTTTTTTTGTATTATTAGTAGTGTTCATTTATACATCACGGTTTTAGTTTATCTGCAAGTTATTCCACATCACCCGAAGAGGTTACTCGCTAGATGCGTTTCTCTTTGTGCTTGGAGAAGAAACGAGCGAAAAAGAGATCCCCGGGAGGCATATGAGAAACCGCTCGCTCTTTCCCTTAATTAAAAAGGGAGCATCTCCCGAAACCTACGGTAAAACAGAGGAATTTTATCAACATTTTTTTTCGTTTTTTAGCGTTACGAAATCCTTTAACATTTTAGTGGCATGAAATTGCCGTGTTTTAAATAAGCATATTTAATTTTCCCAAGTCATTCCGTCACCCGCTTCTTCAGATAGACGGAATTGACCGCAGATCCTATATCATCATTGCCGCCTCCCTTTTCCTATTTTTTAATTATTCCTACGCTATCTCTTGAGATGCTTTCCGTCCCCCGCTTCTTCAGATAGACGGAATGCACTTCAGTTACTATAAAATCATTGCTATTTCTCTTTTCCTATTTTTATTGGTTCCTACGCTATCTTTTCTGAGGCTTTCCGTCCCCCGCTTCTTCAGATAGACGGAAAGCACCTCAGTGCTTGTGATAGTAGGTTAACGTATAAACTATTGGTTAACCTTTGTATTGGAGGAAATTCAACCAAATATAATCGCCGGTCAACTTGTAAGATGCGTTCAAAGCTAAGACGATGTACAACCAAGGGATAGCCACAAGGCCAATTAATTAGCTGTTTGCCATATCTAGTGATTGAATATCTAATGTTATCCATTTAGTGCACAGTATACTCGACCAAGCCATATTTTCGTAATCGGAAGCGGTGGCAGTTTTATCTACGCAATAAAGGTGATACCATCGGGAACACACATCGCACGCGACCCACGTTGTACTTCCTCGGATTTTACCCCGATCGCACAAAGGGCATATTTCGTTAACTTTACGGAGGGATTGTAATATAATATCCCCCCCGCACAAAGTAAACGCCTTGCGGCGTTTACTTTGTGCGGGGGGGATTTGTAAAAAAACTTCCTTTGTTCGAGAGAAGACATGGGGTTGGATTGCCCTCAAAAATCTACCGCACGGCAAATGTAAATTATAATCCAGAATCGTGTTTTTCACGATTCCGAACCACCTTTCCACGCTTGCGTTACTATATCGTGGTCCAAATGAAGATAATTCATCTCTGCCCTTCAAAATATTCGACCAAAGAGGTACAAACGGTAGGAAATGCTTCAAAAAAGTAGATAAAAATTTAGGGCTGAAAAAGGGATTTGGATCCCCACAGCACTCAACGCTTGCATTTTCCGCAATGGCAGTGAAAAGGAGATAAAAAGGACTACTGTTATATAGGCTGCTTTTACGGACCCGAGGAATGGAAAAATCTTTCCTGATAACGGTTGAAGGAGTCACTGAGCTCTGCGTAACCATCTCTTGGATTTCACACACAGCTGCATCCACCGCCTCGCCACGCCTCTCGCATTTCAATATAATGGAGAAATTTTTAAAAATATTTTCCAAGACGCTCATGGAATTTGACGTAACCATTAAGCCAATTACAGCTGCCAAGAATTTCCTGATTTTTTTTTTGGAATAAGCCTTCGCAAGATGTCGCGCCACTAAATGCATGAAATGAGCGCAGCAGATGAATACGGGAACTTCAATTTTGGCATCCGTCTTACCAATCAACATAGCATAACAATCATACAAATACTGAGAGAGGGTGCAACGTGACCAAACCAAAATTACAGCATTAATAATGGCAAAACTGAAATCACACACGATGCCATTAAATAAAGGTGAATTTACTTTTGTGACGGAGCTAGCGAAATGACGGAACTGAAATAGAAAGTTGGCTATCGCATTGACATTGTGCCTATCGCTAATTAGCTCCAAAATGGGAACAATTACATTTCCTATATTAACAACTCCTGCGTAGTAAAGAACGCGTTTTTGAAAACCAGGAAGGCGTTTCACGACAGACCCCGTTGCATCTAGGTGGAGATATGGTCGGCTTCCTTTCGACAAGGAAGCCACGAGGCGAACTTGCTTCGTTGAAAAACAGTATACTGTTAAAGGGAGTCCTAAGAATTGAATGTATCTCTCCTCATCATTTTTTTCTGCCATAAACATTTGAATTAAATCATGTACGGGATTACTGCTGAAATCCTTTTCGGCTTTGCTCTCCATACGCGCGCGTTGTAGAACATTTAGAGAATACAAGCCTTGCAAATTCCCACTTTCCAAAGAACCCTCTTCTGAAGATAAAACCGCTCTACTTCGGAAAACAGATGGCTTCTCTTTCTTTAGAATTACTTTTGCAGCATCTCTATCTGATCCACGAAGAGGACGACAAAATTTTTCGGTGCCATGTTTCTCTTGGCCCTTGCTGAAAACTCTTAAGAACACCTCACTACTATCATTTATACTTGGATCGTCTACCATTATATTAAAGACCTTGCACTCATTATGCTTGCAATACGCCCGAATCACAATACTACCGTTGCCTCCTCGGACGCGATAGTCTCGGACAAGAAGAACACAGCGCGAATTAATCGCAAAGAACTTTCTACTTAGCACATTAGTCCATTTCCCTTTAACAAATTTTCCTTGCACAAATATTTCCTCCCACTCCTGACGGGAAAAATGAAACTGCCCTTCAAATACCCCTCCCGGTATCCAATTGCTCCCTATTCTCATGCTTTTCCCCGCTGTAACTGAACTTTCGTCTTCCATTTGCATGCGTGAATCTTGGGGAATCGCAAGCACTTCCTTATTATTATCCATAGTGGAACCTCGTTTGATAAACTTTTCCATATTCCACCCACTTCTTATGGCAAGCCCTTTCAATCTTTTATATCGCTTGATTATCTGTCTACGGCAAACTAATTGAGAGGATGGACGTCTTACTACCTGGCTACTGCGCAATGGACACCCTTGTTTGAATAAAATCCTCACTTGTTTATTCCTTCGCCAAAAGTAGTACACCGTACGCCTTCTCGTCTTGTCGTTACCCCCAAGGAATTCGGAGGCGGCATCCCCAAAAATTGTACTTTCCATGTAACCAGCAGTCTCCAAAGTAATGAAATCCAACCCCCGCGAAATAAAAAAATCACTCACAGCACTTGGACTAAGGGCACACTTCTTCGGAGACGTCATTTCCACCATGAAAAGTGAACTAATTAGGAGAAAGTGACAAGATTAATACGAAAAAACATGCACAGGAAAGGGAAAAGAAAAAATTGACAAGAAAAAGTGATTATGAGGATAAAAATCGGTGACTGCTGATGCATATAAGCAGAACTATTCGATTTCACAAATAATCAATTTCTCTAAGAAACACAAATGAAGGGATAGAATCAACTTATCAACAAGATATACAGCAGATGATGGCGCACTCTCTCTGTTAGACGAAGCAGCAGTTGGTAGAAACAGCTATGTTCCTCGTCCGTATGCGAAAGAGCAATGAAGCATGTCCGCACAGGGCCATGTGATTCGAGTCACCCTGAAAAATCTGTGAATCCCGTTTTCCAGGAATACCCAAACCACCTACTGCCAGAAGCAATTTGTTTTACTCCTCTAAGGCCCGTTATTCTGCGGCTAACCCTTCCCTCCTCCCTCGACCCTTTTCTCTCCTGCAAGGGTGAAAGCGATGCATTTTCTCAAGCATAGTTAACGCTCAGCAAAAGCTTTTGCGGTATATTCGAATCGATTTCTCAAGACGTTAGCAAGGGTGCCAGAATTCCAAAAGGAACGCATAATATTAAGTTAAGTTCCGTTCATAACATATGTTCATTCTTAGTTTTCTGTACCAATGTATTTCCACGTAATGGGGATAATATGCTTTTCCAATGTCACCGTTAGTGAAGATAAATAAAAATAAGTAACCTGAGGATAGCCATTTTCCATTGCAAGTTACTACGAATTTCATGTTAACGCGCAAACAGGTTATTGACATGATATTCAGTAGCTCTATTTCCCAATATTGATGACAGAGTTTTCGTTATGGTTATCACATTTTGCAGGCTCCTCTCTCAAGTATTTCCTCATAACCCTTTCTTGGTTAAGTTAGATATGTCTTCGTCATTTGCCAGGGTTTTTGTGCTAGCGCATAGTTGTTTACCTTTTGAGGATAAAGCCACCCATTAATAGGGTAACAATTCCTTTCGGAAACTAGTGGCAAAGTGAGATATATTGTCATTTTAGAAAGAAGAGCAGACGTTGGCAAACCTAATTGGGTCTTTAGATTGACAATGCTTTTACTCATTTATAATAATGATAGGTTACATTATACCCTGCAAGGCACCGCTAGGGTGTGGGACAGGGGGTGACTACTCACGTTATTCTGATCGTTTATCGTCCGTGAGAAAAATGACATTGAAAAATACGAAAAGCATTATAACCATGGAATGGTTATTTTTGTTAGATGTTTGTAAGCTGCTAGCTTACTATAAATGGATTTTATACGAATGCAAACGCTTCCCTAGGCGTTAAGCTGCTATATCCTCAGGGTTACGGATATCTCTGTGAACCAAAACATCATCGGCCGATTAACTACGGAATTAATGTCCTTCGTTTCCTCGGTGAAACCTGAACGAGGGATATGTGGAAAGCTAACAAAAAAATTGGAATTTAATAGGAGAGTCCTCGGTTAATGCGATGAAAAGGTGAAAGAGAAATGTGATCTTTCGCTGGTTAGGTCTCATTCAAAAAATGCTGCAAGAGTATAGAATCCTCACGAGGTTGGATTTATTGTCGACTTGGATCGCGTGCAGCGTGGGTAGGGATTAGATTTGTAAGACATTGTAATGACAAACCGAGTAGAGCATGAAAATTATTACAGCTGCTAAGCTCGGAATCACTCACGGAATGGAGTTAAATTACAGATTAAATCGCTCGCAGGAATTGAAATGACGTCTCTTCAAGGAATATGTTGAAAATGTTTTATTACTGTCATCGTACTACGGCAGAAAAGATCAAGTGAATTGCATCAGAGAGGTTAAACGTAGAACAGATAGAACTAAGGTGCAAATTTCCCACGAAGAAAAGGGATCCCAATGATGTTGTCCGGCGGCGGTAGGGATAAAAATATTCGGGTCAAAAATAAATATACTAAATATTGCCAAGAAAAACCGAGGTCATCAGTCAAACATGCACAATCCCAATACACAGCTCGACACAAATGTCAGTTTGATTGTGCAGATTACCCAGAAAAAGAAGGCTCAGGGAACCGTTATAAATAGAAGGCCTTGTTTAAGCAGTGGAATCTGTCCACTGTAGGGCCATTCCGAGTCTTCATCAAACAATACTGTCGTTCTGCCCCCTAATAGTCGTGGTGATTATGTGTTCTATATCCTTGCCTGAAATTGATGTCACGTAGATTGTCCTGTAATTGCTGCGTACTTTCCTCTATCGACTAAATCCGGCGTTGTGTTACCTACTTCACAATCTTTGTGTAACTTGGCTCCAAATATTTGATAAAAATTAATGTTGACTAAGTTTTCCTAGAAATAGCCTTAACATTTTCTGCTGAAATCAGCGAGCGCTTTAGGAAAAGCTGCTTTTGCCATGGAATAACTTTCTACATTTACATAATACCCCGCAAGCCGCCGCATCATGCACAATCGCACAATCATGCAAAAATCCCTTCATCCAACACTCATGCAAACACATATACCACAAACCAAAAAAAAACTGCGCCCCAGGATGCAGCACGAAAGCCACCCAGCAACACGCAAGCTTTGATTGTATTTTGGTAAGAACTTACCGTGGTGACTAATGAGGACACTTTACCGGTAATGAATAGTTTTGCGTTGGACACCATTTGTTGCCATTGTCATAACAGTATAAGTGGAATGCCCTGTGAACTAGAAGCCCCAGCCACACGCACTTGAAGGGTTATTGTGACCACGTATACGACGAACGACTGCTTGAGTCTTGAGTGCGACGGTGCATATACCTCTGTTATTTTATTGCAGTGGTTGAATCTAACAATACCATTTGATGCCGTCATCATTCACTTTGCTGCAAGGAAACTCATATGCCCCGTGAGCTTGAAGTACTTATGATGGAATCCGGATAAGATCCGTTTCTTTCTTATTTAAAGGAAGACAATTTCCGTGTCTTGGCGGCGTCTGACTGATTATCAAGAAAAACACGTCAAGTAATTGTTACATATGAATAAAAAAGTTACAATATTTTCTCAGTTTTTCTCAGTAATCAAGTGTATGCGTCACATAAAGGTATTCATAAGGCAACATAGTATCAATTTTTTCCCACTAAAGCTTAATGACTTCTCCAGTTAAAAATATAAGTGCGACAGCGTTGTTTTTCAGTTCCAGTTTAAAGGTTTTTATTTCCGTAAAGCACAGTTTTACAAGAATTGATAAAATATACATTGAAATATAATAAAAACAATACGGAAACCCCGTTTAAGGGGGTGCTTTCTTGCTCCTATCTACGGTGTTGAAGTACAAGTGGGGTTGGCAGTCGGCACCATGAAAGGAAATGCGCAAACAGACGACACCGGTTTTTCCCGGGAAAGCATATTTCGTCGGCCTTAAACGACGAGATTAGGAATCTTTTCCTTCGTTCTCGCCTTAGGAGTTTTATGGAGGGGGTGTGTGCCAAGGAGGACCTTTGGAGGCATTGGGAACCTTTGGGGATTCCTTTGTTTCCCTCTCCCGGCCCTACGTGCTTAAAAAGGATACAGAACATCATTTCATTTCAAGGAAAGCTTATGTTTACAATGAACACCATTAAATGTCCACAAAGGTGGGAAAAAGGGAGGGCCACCGTCATGCAGGGACAAGGGAAATGGGGAAAGCGAGGGGAAAGTGGAAATCCCAAGCTGGTCGGAAAAAACCCAAGTAAGAACGCAACGTAAAGAGCAAATACAGAATGAAAAGACTTCGATAAACCATAGGTTTTCACATATCAACTAACCTCATGTCCGATTACTCGTTGCCTGCTACCGTGCCGTCTTAATTGCTATACTTTCACCTAAAAGAGTATCTGCCCCCCCCCCCCGGCACGCGGCCTAGCGATGACGAGTATGGTACTAAAATATGTAAAAAAATATCTATCCAAAATTTTCACTAGCTCTTTCAAAGTGATGTAAAAATCTTATTTGGAACACTATATTCTCTCGATGGAACGATAAATATTGTGAACAAAGATTGCAACTTTGTGACGCCAGATTGACCCAGGAGGAGACCGAGCGGATTCTTCATGAATAACTCCTTACTATCGGGATGAGTTATTTCATACTAAGACATTTCCCATACCTTGACCTTGCATGACGGCGACATACGGAACATAAGTCTGCTGTTCTCTGTTTGAATGGAAGTGCGTTGGCATGGCTAAATCCAGTTTGAGCATGTGGAAAGTGGAGGATGGTTACATATAAAGTTAAAAAACAATATTAGTGCCCTGCAAGCCACCGCTAGGGTGTGCGGCTGGAGGTTAATACACAGCAGATCTATTTTGACCAGATTTTTTCTCCTACTCCCGCGGTCGGGCAAGGCAATTGTGATCCCTTATCGCACCTGGAAAAACTGACACACGAAATTTTTTCTTCCCAATACATAATCCGTCTTTTTTGGTGGACATGATTTCGCCTACCGTTGGAAGATGGGGTTATTATACATTTTGTAATAATATTATTTTAATAGCACATAATTAATGTCATTATTAATCATACATCATTGTTCTAATAATACATGATTGAAAATATTTCATCGGGTCCAGGGAATATATTGCGCTTAATGTGTTTCCAGATAAATTTGTATTCTCCTTATTTAGTTAGATTTGTAAAACGTTGTTTTGGTACTGTATCCAAAATATTAGAGCAGCTAGGCTCGGAATCACTCGCGGAGCGAAGGTGAAATAAAAGATTAAACCTTTCGCAGGATTGAAACGACGTCTCTTCAAGGAATGATGTTGAAAATGTTTTATTCGCCAAATCGCACTACGGTAGGAGATATCATGCAAATAAAATTACAGAGATTAAGTGTAGAACAGATAGATTTAAGTTGACATTTTTTCCACGAACGATAGGGGATCATAATGACATTGTTCGACCGCGGTAAGGGTAAAAATATCCGGGTCAACATTATCCTGGTGTGTTTTCACCCCCTGCCAAGCACTCTGGCCGTGGCTTGCTGGGTATATATTAATAAATAAAAAATGTATTATCTGAAATGTACGCATTGAATGGAGGTTATCTTTTCTGATTCTCGGCGTACGAAGGGAGGTCACATATGCTGTTGCATCTGATGCAGTTGAATTCACTTCAGCTTATCCTCCGGGGAAATGTTACGGGACCTCTTTTATTCCTACTCAGTAAGATACGTTTATTTGCCGACGATGTAGTGGTTTACCGTGATATCCGCGATCCTGAGGACACAGCAGCATTTTCAGATTACCATAATGCTATACAATGCTGGTGCGACCCTTGGAAATTAAAATTAAACTTCAAAATATGCGTCATGATAAATTTTTAGAAAAATTCCAATCCCAACACGAACGACTACTGCATTGGAAACACCGACATGGGATGAGTAAATTGAATTAAATGCCTAGGCGTTACCCTGACTCACGACCTCTCGTGGCACATACGGGAAATTTGTGGATAAGCTAACAAAAAGTTAGGATTTATCCGAAGAGTACTGGGTATATGTGATGAAAAGGTGAAAGAGAAATGTTATCTTTCGCTGGTTAGGCCTCGTTTAGAATATGCTGCTAGTATATGGAATCTACATGTACTTAATACCCCGCAAGCCGCCGCAAGGGCGTGTGGCGGGGGTGTTAGGACACCACCCGTAATTTAGAAAAGAAAAACAAACCGCATGCAAAAACCACAAAATCATACATCCACAAAAATGGCATACATTCATGCAAGAACACTTACACCCCACACACCTGCAAACACTCAAACTACAAACTAACATACGCATGCACCTGAAAGTATACCTAACATCTTTGCAATGTTTAATTTTGTTCCGACTTGTAAATTCAATGTTTTTAATATTTCTAAATTGTCTTCGGTTTCTTACTATTATGATTTCTGATTTTTCGGGGAAAGAATGAGTATTTGTACCTATCTGTCTTGGAATCTATCTCCCTTATTTTATCTTTGTGTTCTGATCTACCTAAGTAGTGTGGGGCCATTATGATTCCTTCAGTGTCATAGTTAAACTCGTTTGTTCTGAACCTTTATAAAAGTCTAAGCCTCGCTTGTTCTCTTCGTAACTCAAGTGGTTCCCAGCCTAATTCCCCTAAGAGACCTGTCACGCTTGTTCTTATCATAACAATTTTGAACGAATCTAGCGGATTTTCTCTGGACTTCATCTAATTCTTTTTGCCAAATTTTCTCCCAAGGATCCCAAATACTTTCAGCATATTCCTAATGAGGGTCTAACCAGAGCCAAATAACACCTCCCTTTAACTTTTTTATTTTTTAATTACATTTCCCCACCACCCGTTTTATGAAGCCAAGTTTCTTTAAAGCCGATCCGCATATTGTCCCGATATGTGCTCCCCATGAAAGGCGTTAATGAATCATCAAAAAGGAATCCTGACGAAGTTGGATTGATTGCGAAAATAGATCGCGTTCATCGCTGAGGAGCTAGATTTGTACAATGATAAACTTCTACATCTACATCTACATAATACCCCGCAAGCCGCCGCAAGGGCGTGTGGCGGGGGGTGTTAGTTCACCAACCGTAAAAAGGAACAATACCACATGCAAAACAACAACGTGGAAAATTACACCCACAGCAGCCCACACAATCATGCAAAAATCCCTTCATCCAACACTCATGCAAACACATATACCGCAAAACAACAACTTAGTAGCGTATCCAAAATATTAGAGGAACCAGGCTGGGAATCACTCACATAGCGAAAATTAAATTACATATTCAATCTCTTGGATAAATTGGAAGGATGTCTCTGTATCAGTGAGGTTGAACATTTATTATCACCCCCATCATACTACGGTAGGAGGCATCTTGTCAATAAAGTTAGAATGAATAAGTGTAGAATAGATGGATTCAAGATGCTATTTTTTCACGACCGATAGGGGATCAGAATAACATTGTCGCGCCGCAGTAGGGGCCATATTCTTCTCAAAATTAGTCTGTTGTGTATTCACCGTCAGCCAAACACCCCAGCGGTGGCTTGTAGGGTCCTGAAATAACTGCGCGTCCTTTTCATCTCCCTTCATGCTTTCCAGCATGCTTAATGTCTTCCTTCCTCTACAACTCTCATCCAGGGGTTACATTTCTAAAACGTTTTTTTATTGATTACAATCCATCATGGATCACGAAGAGGTAGATCTTGTGAGACACAACTACCTCTTTTCGCCCAACACGTTTTCATGTCTGGCAATAATAACACTCACGTTGCTGCGATGTTTACAAACGAAGTTTATTATAAACTTGAGATCCACATTTGCTGACGATGCAGTGATATACGAGTGCCAATAGCATAGGGAAATATCCAGTAATGAAGATAGGGAATAATTAAGAATCATTCAATCATTAGGAACTATGGGGAATCAAAGGGAACCTGGGAATCATTCCATTCAAAAGTGGTGCCAGGATAACAAATGAATAAATGTGTTTCGATAAATTCTTGGAGCGAAAGAATTTCTCCCGAAAACTCACTAAACAGGGAAACGACGTAGCAAGCTTAGAAACGGTAAAAACTTCGTTGTAACGATAACTAAGGATACGTCCTGGGAGAAAGACAATCGTTAAAGTTGCAAAATAAAAGTTAGGATTCATCTAAAGGATGCTTGGGCATTATAATGACAGGGTTAAAGAGCTTTCTCATTCCACATTATTTTGGCCCAACCTAAAAAATACCGCAGGTGTATGGCATCCTCACGACATTGCCTTAATTTTGGAACAAGCTCCAGTGCAACGTAGAGCAGCTAGGTTAGTGAAAACCCGCAACGAACAAGGTAGCAACGTCGACACACTATTAGAATAATTAGCATGAGAGCCACTACTTCACCGTTGGTTGAATTACAGGTGCAATGGTAGATCACGTAAAATCAGGGAAAAAGATTGTAGATGGAATGTAGATGGATGGATTTAAAGTGTCTTTTTTTCCTTGGACCAATGAAGATAAAAATAGATATGATCGCAAGCGCGTAGACAAATACCATTGGCTGTGCATATATTTCCCTGACTACCTGAATGTTTTTGTATTTAATAGACCCATCTTCATTAATATTCTCCCGCATGATTTTATTATACGTATCCTGTAATTGAATATTTATCCATGTAAGTCCCTTCTTTCGCGTGATGAACTTGTTCCAGTGCACGATAAAACAAATCTTTGTGTTCAGGTGTGACCATCGGGAATGTTCTTATGCGGCTGATGACGTCACACCCGCCACCGTACGTCCTCGCGGTGGCTAGCGGGGAATGCTTTGCATGCGTACACTTGTGTTTAGATGATAACGAAATTTTCAGGAAATCGGAAGATTGGTGTCATTAAAGGAACAACGTTGGCATGACGACTGCTGCAAAAGCTTTGTCTTTTCCAATTAATTGAAGAATGGCACTGGAATCACCTCCGGGAAAACCGATACGCGATGGAAGAATTCGTGCCCGAGTACGCACCAACCTTGAACCCAAAGGCATGCTCCCCGCTGAGACGGGGTTCGCCTCGAGAGCGATGGCTATTGTTGATGTCCTCGGCAGTATTTCCCCTTTCACTTGATTTTTGACGCAGTGGGACCTCTCCTATTTGGGTTTAACCAGGATTTACCCTTAACCGATGGTCGACCAACACCCTTCGCCTCCCAATTCGTTTTCGTCCGTCGTTCAAGCCAATAGGGATTGTCCACCCATGAATCCTCTCCACGAATAAAGAAACACGTGACATTTTTTATCTAGGCGCGTCCGTCAACTTTCAAAGAGATGTGAACATTTTTCTTCAGTTACAACAATGATTCCCGTGGTAAGTGACCTGCACATTTCATCTTCTCACGTACTTTATGCAATCGTAAAAATGTGTCCCCGTTATACGAATTACATTTTTTTGTGTCATCAAATTTTCCACTTTCTACATTTAAGGTACTTTCTATGTTGTTTCCTTCGTTTCAGAATGAGAGACCTAAAGTGTTCGGGGCGGAGATGTTGGGTGACTCCTTCTTTGTTAGGGTCGCCTCAAACATTGGGTATAGGCTGCAAGATGGTGCGTTGGATTTTATGAGGATTACTCTTTCATACGGTAGTTTTGCTTATTTCTAATATCATTTACTTTGTGGTTTTATAGTTCATCCTGCCCGCATCGGAATGTGTGTCTCAGGACAGACAACCGAGGAGTTGAAGAGGAGGACCCAAATTGTTAACGCGATAAACGAAGAAGTCATTGTATTGATTGGTTGCAATGACTTCACTAAGGTATTATGTTCACCCATTTAAACTTGAGAGACGATAACATTAATTAATATGCCCACCATTGCTGACTGATTTAATTACAGGGGACTAAGTTTCACTCATTAAGGGGTAGCTACTGCTCCTTAGTGAGAACTTTATGGAACAGGGGATGCAGAATAACACTGTTAACCGTGATACCAGCACCAAGGTTTTGGCATTGTTCCAAATATAGGGCGCTTCTGGAGGCATTAAACAAAGCAATTTTGAATTGGCGAAAAAGTAAGTTCACAAAATGTCCTTACATATTTCTTTTTCGACGGTCGCGGTAGTCCTACGGGTTGAGCGTTTCACTACAGAGTAGAAGGCCCGGGTTCCATTCTCGGGCGAGTCTATGGACACCAGCAGATCCACCCAAGCTAGAGTAATTTTTCGGGTAGCAGGTCTTCCTGGGAAAACATAACCGGCCAGCACAAAGAAAGGAACTGGCCCCCCTACCCCAATGTGGGGATTTCACACGCCGTCAAGCTTAGTAATGGGTGAACTCTACCATCACCTACCAAACCGACCTTCGGGTTGATTACTGTGTTTATGTCTTTTTTATTCCTTTTTCACACAGATAAAAAATATATCTTCTGCTACTTTCATTATTAGGGGGGATAAGGGTGATTGACGCGGCAAGCTTATTCGTCAATGCCAACGGAACGATAAAAACACAATATTTTGAGAGGTAATCGATATTCTTAAATATTCTTCCGTAAAATTTGAATAAGAAGTTCAACACTCACAATATATCTTTCAGGTGGATAGGGCACCCAAACAGGAAGCGGTTAGACGGAATTCATTTGAACATCAAAGGTATGAATATATAGTTGAAAAAAATTAAACAAAAGTTAATCCCTTAAATCAGAGCGGGAGATGCTCCCTTTTTAATTAAGGGAAAGAGCGAGCGGTTTCTCATATGCCTCCCGGGGATCTCTTTTTCGCTCGTTTCTTCTCCAAGCACAAAGAGAAACGCATCTAGCGAGTAACCTCTTCGGGTGTTGTGGAATAACTTGCAGATAAACTAAAACCGTGATGTATAAATGAACACTACCAATAATATAAAAAAAAGGTTATCCATACATACCTTCTAAGACCTTTTCATTCAATCCCATCTTCGCAGCTCAAGACATCAGAGAAAGAAAATGGAAAGGAGTGAAGAATCAGGAGGAAGTGTGAAAGTGAGGAATCTGTGACCGGAATATGGTGCTAAAATGAAAAAGAACCTGTAAGTAATGAATTAGAAAACAGATTGCTGACTTGGTGTGTTTCCATTACAACATGAATCTACTATGTGACACTGAAAAGAAGAAAAAAACGGTCGTATTTCAGATAATATTGAGTGCATAAAAGAACAAACTATCAAAAAACCTATCTCCATGGGCCAAGTTCAGTGTCGTGTCGTTGTCACTTATGTTGGGCCCTGGTTATTATACGAAGCCAGGAGCATGGGGTAAATGAAAGACTGCTTGAAGTACATGTGTAGCTCAGGGTGTATGGTGAAAATTAGAGAAAAAAATATTCTAGTTTAAGAGATATTGTGAAGTACTTTGTGTTTTCTCGTGTGAGATGACGACTGAGGTGAGGTAATTGGGCCCTGGTTACTAAACTAGGCCAGGAGCATGGGGTAAGCGAAATACTGCTGTAAGTACATGTGTAGCCTATGGTGTATTGTGAAAATTAGAGAAAAAAATGTTCCAGTTTAGGAGATATTTTGAAATTCTTAGAAAATCAGCTGAGATAACCCTTTGCCGTGGGCCAAGTTCAGTGTCGTGTCGTAGTCACTTTTAATCGGCCCTGGCTACTAAACTAGGCCAGGAGCATGGGGTAAGCGAAAGACTGCTGAAAGTACATGTGTAGCCTAATGTGTATTGTGAAAATTAGAGAAAAAAATGTTCTACTTTAGGAGATATTGTAAAGTACTTTGTGTTTTTTCGTGTGAGATGACGACTGAGGTGAGGTAATTGGGCCCTGGTTACTAAACTAGGCCAGGAGCATGGGGTAAGCGAAAGACTGCTTGAAGGACATGTGTAGCTCAGGGTGTATGGTGAAAATTAGAGAAAAAAATGTTCTAGTTTAGGAGATATTATGAAGTACTTTGTGTTTTTTCGTTTGAGATGACGACTGAGGTGAGATAATTGGGCCCTGGTAACTAAACTAGGCCAGGAGCATGGAGTAAGCGAAAGACTGCTGAAAGTACATGTGTAGCTCAGGGTGTATGGTGAAAATTAGAGAAAAAAATGTTCTAGTTTAGGAGATATTGTGAAGTACTTTGTGTTTTTTCGTGTGAGATGACGACTGAGGTGAGGTTATATGGCCCTGGTTACTAAACTAGGCCAGGAGCATGGGGTAAGCGAAAGACTGCTTGAAGTACATGTGTAGCCTAATGTGTATTGTGAAAATTAGAGAAAAAAATGTTCTACTTTAGGAGATATTGTGAAGTACTTTGTGTTTTTTCGTGTGAGATGACGACTGAGGTGAGGTAATTGGGCCCTGGTTACTAAACTAGGCCAGGAGCATGGGGTAAGCGAAAGACTGCTTGAAGGACATGTGTAGCTCAGGGTGTATGGTGAAAATTAGAGAAAAAAATGTTCTAGTTTAGGAGATATTATGAAGTACTTTGTGTTTTTTCGTTTGAGATGACGACTGAGGTGAGATAATTGGGCCCTGGTAACTAAACTAGGCCAGGAGCATGGAGTAAGCGAAAGACTGCTGAAAGTACATGTGTAGCTCAGGGTGTATGGTGAAAATTAGAGAAAAAAATGTTCTAGTTTAGGAGATATTGTGAAGTACTTTGTGTTTTTTCGTGTGAGATGACGACTGAGGTGAGGTTATATGGCCCTGGTTACTAAACTAGGCCAGGAGCATGGGGTAAGCGAAAGACTGCTTGAAGTACATGTGTAGCCTAATGTGTATTGTGAAATTTGGAGAAAAAAATGTTCTAGTTTAGGAGATATTGTGAAGTACTTTGTGTTTTCTCGTGTGAGATGACGACTGAGGTGAGGTAATTGGGCCCTGGTTACTAAACTAGGCCAGGAGCATGGGGTAAGCGAAAGACTGCTTGAAGTACATGTGTAGCTCAGGGTGTATGGTGAAAATTAGAGAAAAAAATGTTCTAGTTTAGGAGATATTGTGAAGTACTTTGTGTTTTTTCGTGTGAGATGACGACTGAGGTGAGATAATTGGGCCCTGGTTACTAAACTAGGCCAGGAGCATGGGGTAAGCGAAAGACTGCTGAAAGTACATGTGTAGCTCAGGGTGTATGGTGAAAATTAGAGAAAAAAATGTTCTAGTTTAGGAGATATTGTGAAGTACTTTGTGTTTTTTCGTGTGAGATGACGACTGAGGTGAGGTTATATGGCCCTGGTTACTAAACTAGGCCAGGAGCATGGGGTAAGCGAAAGACTGCTTGAAGTACATGTGTAGCCTAATGTGTATTGTGAAATTTGGAGAAAAAAATGTTCTAGTTTAGGAGATATTGTGAAGTACTTTGTGTTTTCTCGTGTGAGATGACGACTGAGGTGAGGTAATTGGGCCCTGGTTACTAAACTAGGCCAGGAGCATGGGGTAGGCGAAATACTGCTGAAAGTACATGTGTAGCCTATGGTGTATTGTGAAAATTAGAGAAAAAAATGTTCTATTTTAGGAGATATTTTGAAATTCTTAGAAAATCAGCTGAGATAACCCTTTGCCGTGGGCCAAGTTCAGTGTCGTGTCGTAGTCACTTTTAATCGGCCCTGGCTACTAAACTAGGCCAGGAGCATGGGGTAAGCGAAAGACTGCTTGAAGTACATGTGTAGCTCAGGGTGTATTGTGAAAATTAGAGAAAAAAATGTTCTAGTTTAGGAGATATTTTGAAGTACTTTGTGTTTTTTCGTGTGAGATGACGATCGAGGTGAGATAATTGGGCCCTGGTTACTAAACTAGGCCAGGAGCATGGGGTAAGCGAAAGACTGCTTGAAGTACATGTGTAGCTCAGGGTGTATGGTGAAAATTAGAGAAAAAAATGTTCTAGTTTAGGAGATATTGTGAAGTACTTTGTGTTTTTTCGTGTGAGATGACGACTGAGGTGAGATAATTGGGCCCTGGTTACTAAACTAGGCCAGGAGCATGGGGTAAGCGAAAGACTGCTTGAAGTACATGTGTAGCTCAGGGTGTATGGTGAAAATTAGAGAAAAAAATGTTCTAGTTTAGGAGATATTGTGAAGTACTTTGTGTTTTTTCGTGTGAGATGACGACTGAGGTGAGATAATTGGGCCCTGGTTACTAAACTAGGCCAGGAGCATGGGGTAAGCGAAAGACTGCTTGAAGTACATGTGTAGCTCAGGGTGTATTGTGAAAATTAGAGAAAAAAATGTTCTAGTTTAGGAGATATTGTGAAGTACTTTGTGTTTTTTCGTGTGAGATGACGATCGAGGTGAGATAATTGGGCCCTGGTTACTAAACTATGCCAGGAGCATGGGGTAGGCGAAATACTGCTGAAAGTACATGTGTAGCCTATGGTGTATTGTGAAAATTAGAGAAAAAAATGTTCTAGTTTAGGAGATATTGTGAAGTACTTTGTGTTTTTTCGTGTGAGATGACGACTGAGGTGAGGTTATATGGCCCTGGTTACTAAACTAGGCCAGGAGCATGGGGTAAGCGAAAGACTGCTTGAAGTACATGTGTAGCCTAATGTGTATTGTGAAATTTGGAGAAAAAAATGTTCTAGTTTAGGAGATATTGTGAAGTACTTTGTGTTTTCTCGTGTGAGATGACGACTGAGGTGAGGTAATTGGGCCCTGGTTACTAAACTAGGCCAGGAGCATGGGGTAGGCGAAATACTGCTGAAAGTACATGTGTAGCCTATGGTGTATTGTGAAAATTAGAGAAAAAAATGTTCTATTTAAGGAGATATTTTGAAATTCTTAGAAAATCAGCTGAGATAACCCTTTGCCGTGGGCCAAGTTCAGTGTCGTGTCGTAGTCACTTTTAATCGGCCCTGGCTACTAAACTAGGCCAGGAGCATGGGGTAAGCGAAAGACTGCTTGAAGTACATGTGTAGCTCAGGGTGTATTGTGAAAATTAGAGAAAAAAATGTTCTAGTTTAGGAGATATTGTGAAGTACTTTGTGTTTTTTCGTGTGAAATGACGATCGAGGTGAGATAATTGGGCCCTGGTTACTAAACTAGGCCAGGAGCATGGGGTAAGCGAAAGACTGCTGAAAGTACATGTGTAGCCTACCGTGTATTGTGAAAATTAGAGAAAAAAATGTTCTAGTTTAGGAGATATTGTGAAGTACTTTGTGTTTTTTCGTGTGAGATGACGACTGAGGTGAGATAATTGGGCCCTGGTTACTAAACTAGGCCAGGAGCATGGAGTAAGCGAAAGACTGCTTGAATTACATGTGTAGCTCGGGGTGTAGGGTTAAATTTATAGAAAAAAATGTTCTAGTTTAGGAGATATTGTGAAGTACTTTATGTTTTCTCGTGTGAGATGACGACTGAGGTGAGGTAATTGGGCCCTGGTTACTAAACTAGGCCAGGAGCATGGGGTAAGCGAAATACTGCTGAAAGTACATGTGTAGCCTATGGTGTATTGTGAAAATTAGAGAAAAAATGTTCTACTTAAGGAGATATTGTGAAATTCTTAGAAAATCAGCGGAGAGAACCCTTTGCCGTGGGCCAAGTTCAGTGTCGTGTCGTAGTCACTTTTAATCGGCCCTGGCTACTAAACTAGGGCAGGAGCATGGGGTAAGCGAAAGACTGCTTGAAGTACATGTGTAGCCTAGGGTGTATGGTGAAAATTAGAGAAAAAAATGTTCTAGTTTAGGAGATATTGTGAAGTACTTTGTGTTTTTTCGTGTGAGATGACGACTGAGGTGAGATAATTGGGCCCTGGTTACTAAACTAGGCCAGGAGCATGGGGTAAGCGAAAGACTGCTGAAAGTACATGTGTAGCCTACCGTGTGTTCTGAAAATTAGAGAAAAAAATGTTCTAGTTTAGGAGATATTGTGAAGTACTTTGTGTTTTTTCGTGTGAGATGACGACTGAGGTGAGATAATTGGGCCCTGGTTACTAAACTAGGCCAGGAGCATGGGGTAAGCGAAATACTGCTGTAAGTACATGTGTAGCCTATGGTGTATTGTGAAAATTAGAGAAAAAAATGTTCCAGTTTAGGAGATATTTTGAAATTCTTAGAAAATCAGCTGAGATAACCCTTTGCCGTGGGCCAAGTTCAGTGTCGTGTCGTAGTCACTTTTAATCGGCCCTGGCTACTAAACTAGGCCAGGAGCATGGGGTAAGCGAAAGACTGCTGAAAGTACATGTATAGCCTAGGGTGTATTGTGAAAATTAGAGAAAAAAATGTTCTAGTTTAGGAGATATTATGAAGTACTTTGTGTTTTTTCGTGTGAGATGACGACCGAGGTGAGATAATTGGGCCCTGGTTACTAAACTAGGCCAGGAGCATGGGGTATGCGAAAGACTGCTTGAAGGACATGTGTAGCTCAGGGTGTATGGTGAAAATTAGAGAAAAAAATGTTCTAGTTTAGGAGATATTGTGAAGTACTTTGTGTTTTCTCGTGTGAGATGACGACTGAGGTGAGGTAATTGGGCCCTGGTTACTAAACTAGGCCAGGAGCATGGGGTAAGCGAAATACTGCTGAAAGTACATGTGTAGCCTATGGTGTATTGTGAAAATTAGAGAAAAAAATGTTCCAGTTTAGGAGATATTTTGAAATTCTTAGAAAATCAGCTGAGATAACCCTTTGCCGTGGGCCAAGTTCAGTGTCGTGCCGTAGTCACTTTTAATCGGCCCTGGCTACTAAACTAGGCCAGGAGCATGGGGTAAGCGAAAGACTGCTGAAAGTACATGTATAGCCTAGGGTGTATTGTGAAAATTAGAGAAAAAAATGTTCTAGTTTAGGAGATATTGTGAAGTACTTTGTGTTTTTTCGTGTGAGATGACGATCGAGGTGAGATAATTGGGCCCTGGTTACTAAACTAGGCCAGGAGCATGGGGTAAGCGAAAGACTGCTTGAAGTACATGTGTAGCTCAGGGTGTATGGTGAAAATTAGAGAAAAAAATGTTCTAGTTTAGGAGATATTGTGAAGTACTTTGTGTTTTTTCGTGTGAGATGACGACTGAGGTGAGATAATTGGGCCCTGGTTACTAAACTAGGCCAGGAGCATGGGGTAAGCGAAAGACTGCTTGAAGTACATGTGTAGCTCAGGGTGTATGGTGAAAATTAGAGAAAAAAATGTTCTAGTTTAGGAGATATTGTGAAGTACTTTGTGTTTTCTCGTGTGAGATGACGACTGAGGAGAGGTAATAGGGCCCTGGTTACTAAACTAGGCCAGGAGCATGGGGTAAGCGAAAGACTGCTTGAAGTACATGTGTAGCTCAGGGTGTATGGTGAAAATTAGAGAAAAAAATGTTCTAGTTTAGGAGATATTGTGATGTACTTTGTGTTTTTTCGTGTGAGATGACGACTGAGGTGAGGTAATTGGGCCCTGGTTCCTAAACTAGGCCAGGAGCATGGGGTAAGCGAAAGACTGCCGAAAGTACATGTGTAGCCTATGGTGTATTGTGAAATTTAGAGAAAAAAATGTTCTAGTTTAGTAGATATTGTTAAGTAATTTCTTATTTTTGGTATGAAAGGGCGACCCTTTGGACTGCACTGGGCCCTGGATGCTACATTAGCCTATGGATGTGGTTTTTATGCCTATGCCGTGATAGAGCAGGGATTGCCGAGTGTTTCTGGTGATTTTCAAGAAAAGTACTTCTGTAGTTCAGCAGATATTGTCGAAAACGTTTTCGTTAGGACCTCATAGTTTTTGATATGAAAGACGACTTCCCGCTTGGGCTAACTTCAGTGTAGAGTTCATTCTAGGGCCCTATATCGTTTACTACATAATTCATCCTGGTCTTACAATTGCAAGTGGTTACAGGGAGTATCACTGGGTTTAGTGTGTCCGTTGTAGTCGGATTATTGCAATGGTTTAGGGGATTTACTTAGTTACGTCGTGCAAAAATATTTACGTTGGTATGACTGAAAAATCCAGATCTCCAACGGCCGGTGGATAGCCGTGGGCTAGCTCGTCGTGGGCCAAGTTCAGTTAAGTATAGTAATTGGTATGGAGCAAGGCGTAAATGACTGAATCTTCACAACTGAGTAACTTGAAGGGAAGCAAGAATTACAACCACACAGCGGTAGATCATAGTCACTCATGCAGTGCAAGGAGAATGAGGATGATGAAATGTCATTTAAATATTATATGCACAATTTAATAAAAGGGAAATACTGAAGCAATATCAAAACTTTGCTGGTATCGTGGCCCTATCTTCATTAAATTTTTTTGGCAACTGACAATTTAAACGGTAACTATTTTGCCGTATCAAGCTTATTTCGTATCTCTTCTGTTTATGAGAGCGCATTTTGAAAATTCACTGGATAAGATTAACTTCGTCTTGTGTGGATAAGACTTTTGTGAAATTAGTGTTTCTGTGTTTATTTGAATATCATTTCCAGTTTAAATGGTAATATTGAAATATATGAATAATGGAAGTAGGTTGTGGAAGGGATTAGTAGTTAAGTACGGTAATCACTTAGTACAGTAATCAAGCAGTCAGTACGCTGAACTTCTTGTCAGTACGCTGAACTCTAAAAAGTACTTTGAAGATGACAATCAAAGTAATTTAAATTGCTCAAATATATTCTTTGCCTGACTTAATACGCCCATAATAGTTTTGAAAAAGCTTATTTGACTGCAATCAAAATGTGAAGTATGGTGGAAGATGTATCATCTCATGGACTGATGTTTGCTGCTTTGCAAGTAAGAGATTATCTATCAGCTTAAAAATAATTTTTTGTTTAAACTACAAATCTATATTTTAAACATAAAATGGTTAATAGTAATATTTAAATAAGCTCTTTTATATCATATTATGAATGTTTACCACTCCTTAGACTGGGATACATTAAAGGTACTAAAGTTTTTGTATTTATCTATTGACATTTGTGCTTCATTATTTGCCTTAAATTAAATTGAATGGGTTAAAACTCTCTGATGAACTACAAAGTAGGGGGTTTGTAGCGGGAGAGGTTATTTTACAGCGTTATTTGGGTGGATTGGGGTATGGGATTGTTGATTGTTGGGTAAAGGTTTTGCGACCAATGAAATTACTACAATAGTGGCCGGCCATTTATCGATCGACACAGACTAACCACTGCAACATTTTTAAGTATCACCTAACATGACACAATCTCAAGGCTTACACTGCAAGAATACTTTCTGCATCTCTTTATACCGTTCGTATTGCCCATTTGTTTCCTCGCATGCCTAGCATTCTCTTCAAGCCTTCGAAATTCCATTGCCAATCAAGAGCCTCTGCATGCACTCAAATTTTTTTCCGGCCACCATTTTTCCTCGTTTAGGCAAACGAACGAGGAATTACCCTAGCGCTTCCTCGTTTGTTCGCTTTTCCATTCATGTTTCCTTTCTCCGCGCCCACATTTCAAGAACGTTTCATCTATTGTAAGCCTCTTACCTCTAAGACCATTTGAAATTTTACAGGGTTAATAAGTATAAAACCTCCGAAAAGCTTATTAAATAAGATTGTTGAGGAGGGAGGGGGGAAGTAAAAGGAAAATATAAGTTGAACTGATGAAAAACATTTCCCCTTTCATTTTGAACTTTGAATCAAGGTGGGATTTTAAACTCCTTTCGGTCGGACAGTCGAATTGAGATCGCTCACAATGCCTTTGCACAGGGTCTGGGCAGCGAAGGGGACAGGAGGGAAACCAAATGAATTTGTTGGTGGTGTTCGAATATTGGATTTATTTAAAAAAAACTGATGAATACAGATGTTCAGCTTAATTAGAAAAATTAATGCTTCGCTCACACGAAGTCTTTGTTTACGAGTTCAGCTTTGTTTGCGCATGCATGTCGAAAAAATGAGACTTTTCAGAATCAATTGAAAACGTAAATTTCAGAAATATTTGTTGTAGCCGTGTTAATTTTGGAGTGACCTTTTTTGTCCCAGTTTCAAGAAAACAATTGCGGTTGGGTGCCGATCCGGATGGGAACATTGCTCTCAGGAATCAAACACCGTCCCCGGCCTCATCATTGCCTCATCATCACATACTGACTAGTCACTGAGCGTTGTGTGTCATTAATGGCGACCAGTCAAACGCCGTGATCTGGATTAACATACACAGATGTACTTTCGCCTTGACATTTAGTCGGTCATTTTAGGGAGTGCCCATTTCCTCGAAGTTCGTCTCTCGATGAGTGAAATTAATCCGAAGGCCAGGCACCTCAAATCACAGTATTTTTTTTTTTTTTTAATTCTTGGTGTCGATTTTTTTGATTCCTCATTCGAGATATGCCACCAATGGAAAATCCTCTCAGTCTTCCGTCCATTGTGATTTCCGGCAAGGTCTGAGGAGTCCCTCACTCTTCGGGTATCCGGGCTGTTGGGTAAGTGGGGCAAAGTCACTCGCGAAGACGCTTTAGCATTGGTGGCTGACGAGGGGGGGGATGTTGGCGAAGGACGTTTTCCCTCTCCACACACACACTCTCCCTCCCTCTATCTCCCCCCTCCCCCTCTTCCCGCTTCACGTCGTCGCGTGTATGCATTCCACGCGTGAAAGCAAACTTGAGTCAATTTTAATTCATTAATAATTATTGTATTAACACTTTGCTAAAAAAGATGTGCGACTTTTTCTTCTAAGAATTTTGTTGATTGACTAAAGAAAACCAAGAATATGCACGTAATTATTTTTTTCAAATTAGGGTTTTTTTTTAAGGAAAGGGTGAGATTTTCGAATTGCGATTCCGTAGGGTTGAAATACATTTGCGATTTCTAGTATTGTACTCTTATAATGAGAAGTTAGCCATTGAGGTTTCGCTTTACTGTTTTGTTAGGCTTGAAAATTCTTGTCGCACCTGTCATGTTTAGCCGGAAGTCAAACTGGGCCGAATACCACGATCGTCTGGCATGGTCATTTATAATTGATTCTTTTCTTCGTTTGTTTCGTGAGTTTTTTTTTTGCGATTGAATTTTGTGATTCATGACGGAGGAACCACCGTGAAATACTTTTTTCAAATTCATTACATTTATGCATAAAATATGCAGTAACCTAATTTTCTTGTCCAGTTATCAATTATTTAAGGAATAAACTTGGCTGCCAAATTCAACAGTCTCAGTGTAACCCTATGGCTCATGAGCATAATGCCCGTAAGCGTTTGTGCCACATTGAAGGTAATAGGAAAATACCTCACGCTTATAAGTGTGTCATCAGCTGCAAGCTATACGAGAACCAACCTTCTAAGTGGCACAGAATTGGCAACTAACTTCTATTTTCCATAGCTTCTTATTCCTAGTGTAATACGCGATGAGTGCCATGATTAATTAGAACTTTTTTTAATAAACAGAAGTCAAAAACTCGAAAACATTAATGGTGGTATGCATGCGAAGTCCTGGACATCATTGAAGGTGTTTTCTTCACAGATGGTCAAGAACAGAGAGTTGGCACGAACTGCGGCATAATAATAATGATTATGAGCGTGATTCTATGTCGAAAAACTTGACGGTCAAACGTTGCTATTTTGTTGCGTAGGGATTCTAACGTTCGCCTTTCACTCCCCGTTGATTTCATTTCCGCATTTTTTAATGCCTGAACTGTTCGAATAATTGTGATTAATAATTTTATTTAAGTCGCTATCTGTCGGGGTAATTTAATATTAACCAGTATTGAAGGTTTATTCGAAAATTGAATCACAAGAAAAATGATTGAAGGCTATCAGCAGGGGACTATAGAGTTTTCTAAATGCTAAATCCGCGTGAACAGTGTTTTAAAATTTTTCTGAATATTTTTAATATTCATATCTTCCCTATCCATGCGTTTCTTGTTAACAATACAAAGCGTTATATTTGCACATAAGAGTATATAACATGGAGGCAGTTCACGTGTTGCCATTATTGAAACGGTAGCTTAAATATATTTGGTGTAGTTATTGAATTCTAATCATGCGCTCCAAATTGTTTTTGTTTACAATTATGGACAATTTATAACGAAAGTGTATGGAAAAAACCTCATTAAAGATAAAATGTATTTCGTTCTAGATTTCATGCGTAATAACATTTTTTTTAATTGTATGATTGTATTTTTACATGCAGTGTCTCTTACAACGAATTACGATTAATGGATCTAGAGTGCTGAAATAACCTTCGATAGGGTGATAGACAGAGCTCTTACCGTTGCAAATTTTGCAATCTAGATTCCATATATTCACTAAAACAAGGAAGTTGGTCTTTCTCAGTCACTTTCCACGTTTGGTAACGGGAAATTTGTTTTACTATTCCAAGGTCATCTTACACTTGCTGCGAGATGTTTTATATTCCTGGAAAACTTAATTACTTTTTATAAAAATATTAAATTTTATCTTAATAAGTATTTTATGTAAATTAAATTTTCCAAAGTTTTCGAAAAATGAATGAACTTTGTATGAAGAAAATTTTAATAAAAATGTCCTTTTGTGTGTTCAACCGGTCACAGCTGGTATTTGGATGAATGTTTTTTTTTTAAGGTTCACAATGGTATTTCAAGTCTTGAGGGTGGAATGTGGCGGCCGAGACGGCGACAGAAAAAATACGTTACCTTGGAGAGAGGTTTGCAGCGCATCAAGGTTCACAGCTGGGAAACATTCGGAAAAATTTCGCGGTCTGATCAAGGTAATTGATTCGGGCAGCACTTTGTGGCGTACCTCCGTATTAATGATAAAAAAACACACCAAGTACATATACTTCTGATGCCCCCCTTATTTTACTTTTATAAGATGAAAAATCACTAGTGTACACGCATCCAACACCATACTAACCGCCACATTTAAAAGTGAGCCATGCTTACCATATATCACCACGTTTAGCATTAAAAAAATCAAAAAAATATTTCCTGTTCACCCGATTATATCACTTGCTATATAAAAACAATTTATTTAAAAAACATAAAAGCAATTATTGAGATTTTACGGTACTTCGCCTAATGGGATCAAATCGCAAAGAAAGCAGTTCCATTAAATTCGTCTTCGTTTATCTTGCAATAATAATTTTATGCCTTTTTTTATTTGTTCGTTCAATTTAAAATCAAATGCACGTCTCTCTTAATCTGGTCTTTTCTGATTTTTTTGTATTAATTACTATAGCAGGGAGGCTGTTCACCAAAGACGAAAGTACCATTATGAATTATGATAATTTAAGTTACTGTAAAGCAGTAGTTTTATTTCCTTATCGGAATGCAAAGAATACAACGAAAATTATTAATTTATTCTGAATATTTTTGGAATTATTTATGAAAATGATGATTGATTGTTGCCATCTCCAATCTGAAAAAAATATTTGAATTATGTATTTCAATTTCCCTTAATTTAAATTTACTTTTATTGACAACGTAAAACTTTCATGAGCCTTCTAAACCTCGTTTCGAGGCCACCATGTCTTCAGTATACCATGGCTTAAAGATGCGAGTGATTAAAATGTTGGATTAAAATAAATATTGACGTCGTAAAAATATTTTGTGTTTATGCTATGTGTGGAAAATGTTGTCTTTTTGAGATAATCGGTGTCGCAGAGCGTCAAATTTCAAAATGTTGGTATTGAAAAATCCCATTACATACCCATTTATGACATCTACATCTACAAAATACACCGCAAGCCGCCGCAAGGGCTTGTGGCGGGGGGTGTTAGGTCACCAGCCATGCATGCACAATCCCAATCATGACACCTATACAAAAATATTAGTTCGTTCATGCACTGCAAGAAAGCTAATTGCATAGAAGAAGGTGCTCTCATTGAACAGTATTCAATAACAGGATACGTATGTCCATATCTTGCGGGAGGAGTGTGAAAAAGTTGAGTATTCAAGCAAAAAAACACACACAGGATATCGATAACATTAGTACGCTACCAATGCTACTATCTACCTCTCGTGTTTGCATCGTAACATCCCGTTGGAAGTCCCTCTCTTGTTCCCGCATGGCGCACCATACCCAACATTAAATCCTTCGTCAATTCTCACCTTCGGATGGCTATAGGACGTGTTATTTATGGAACGCTTTTCGAACGGCATCTAAATTTTTAAGTATATCGGAAAACAGTTGTAAAACTTCTTTCAATTTTGAAGCGAAAACAAAATCTAACGATAAAAATGAGAATTTTTCTTTAATTTTCTTTCTGATGACACTTCTCTTGAGTTTGGATATTTATTTATTTTACTTTAAATTTGTAAAAGAAGAAAAAACCTGCTAGCGATTTCAATAAACTATATACTTGGATTTCTTGATAGAAGTTGATGGGAATGATCTGGAGTCGAATTTGAAACTTAATGCGTCCAATAATTATACTTTTATCGGCAGAGAGGCGGACTTTCGTGGCGTGTGAAGTTTGAACGTTGTTCAATTACTGATTCTTAAAAAAAACTGATCTTTGAAGAAAAAAGTTGCATTGCCTAACACGATAACGTCTATTAAAAAGATGAATGGTTATACTTCTATTTTTGCAATGAATAGAATAAAGCTATAGAATTTGTTCCATAGCATGGTTTCTGGACAATGTTTCTAGACATGGTTTCTTCTATCAATTTTTCACTATTGTTCAGTGTGCTTGGTGTCACCTCGGTAAGTCTAGGACTTTTGGTCTAGATGTTCTTTAATTTAACCGAGAAAAGGCGTCCGGGGCCGCTGCGAGGAGAGCCGGTTGCCATTTTCCAACTTTTCTCCTTCAAGGGAAACCTCATCTCGCAAAGATTCATTAGAACTCATGGAAATAATTGGTTCGCAATGACTGAATATTGTAATTTAATAATTTTTTTTTCAATCGATACATATCATACTTAATCATTTTCATGCCATGGGCAAGGTTTTCTTCTTCGCATTCTAATATTGGTACCGACTTGAAGATTTCCTTGCCTTTCCGTATCGTCCTTTGTAACTGACATACTCTGTTATCATAGCATGGGCCATTGAATCTAAATCTGCACTTTCATGGAGTAAATAAAGTATTTAAGATCTTCCCATAAAATTTAGAAATATCCAGGAACAACGGAAACGGAACATTATCGATAAAATTAGCAACAACATTTCTCTGGGGGGGTCAGAATGTCACGTAACCTAGGGTGAAGTAAGTTTTCGTGATCAGGAGAAATATTCGCTATACCGCAGGCCTCATATTTCGTCGTCTGTTGTTCCCTTATGGTTCAGACAACCTTTTGAGCCTTTTAATTATATCATTCTGTTATCCACAGGCGGGATTCGGCCATAGGAATCTGAAACTTACTTCTGTTTTGGGCAACTCGTTCCACCATGCCCAGAGCATGCCCATCCTGGTTGTGATTTTTCATCTTCCCTTTCACCGTCTACTTCCCGTTTCTCCTAAGTACACTCCATGAATATAGAAAGATTTCCACATATTCTTGATCCAAACGATACACGCCCTCTCAGCTTCCTCTATCTTGCCTTGCCAACTGTATTGGCTTTTCTCCGTTCATTTCCAACACCTTCGCTCGTTGTTCTGTTCCCGAGGGCGACACCCACTCATTATTCTATATCCGCATCTCTGATGCGTGAATCTCTCCTCATGCAAAGATCGACACACTAACCCGGCAATGATACCCCACCATCTGTCAGTAAATTTGCTAGTTGAGCTTCTTGGATTAAATTTCATTTTGTTCGGGGGTACTCTCGTAATTTTTTTGTCAAATAAGCCACTCAGTTTTTATTCAGTTATTCACATATCTACGGCCTAAGATATTTCAAAGTTCCTGCATCCTATGGTATGTGGACATCTGTTCCTTCTTCGCAGGCATTCGCCACCAATGTGCATTTTCAGCTTCTTCCGTTGCTCGTTTTTCTTCAGAATATCTTTAGCCTTTGGATCTTCTTTTCATTAATGCATATTGTGAACTCATTATGTAGTCCCTTTCTTATTGGATGATGTAAACGGTGAATAATGTGCTGGCTGGCACTTCTCTTTGGATGAGTGGTTTCAGCGATAATTTTTCAATTTTGACCGGAAAATGGCTCGGAGCAGAACCCTATTGGATTCCAAAAATACCTCCGTCCCATTATGCATTTCACTGCATTCATTACATTCATAAGGAATAACGGTGATGTGATCCTTTTGTATGCCTAATTCCTCTAAGTATTCACAGATTAATTTAGCCGAATTTAGATCTTACCTTAATCTCGCAATAGATCATTCAAGAAGTACGTTTAGGGGCGCAAAGAAGAGGGAACCAGATCGCTCTTCACGTCAGGGCAAGATAACAGAGCGGAGAAGACACAACCCTTTCTTGGGATAAGATTTCCTATGTGAACGCTCATGTTTTGTGATTTGACAACCCAAGTGATTCTTTGAAATTGAAGAAAGTTGGAAAGCTTTCTTCATCGTTCATCAGTGATAGTGAAATTCGGGAGTGTTACGATAGTATTAATTTTGCAAGATGATGTGAAAAATGCTTATTTTTTTCAAGATTTGAAAGATTTAGAGACTTTTCTACCAAGTCAAATCGTCGGCCGCTGTTCGGGAAATTAACAATAAAATTAGTTTGTTAAATACATCGAAAAAATCAAAATATATACAAAAATATTAAAGTTAAGACCCAGGAACGTTATCAATACCAACCAAGTACCTAGAACTATTATTTGCAGCTATCCTCCCCTGAGATCGGGGAATATGTTTTGTGCTTTTTACTGTTCTCATTGAGTTCTTATTTCAACTTCCCTAAGACTTTGGATTCACGGTGCCGCATTTGGAAAACTCACCTGTGGAAGTAAACGTGCCGCAACCTTTTCGCAACTTACACCTTTCTTCGGGCAATAATTTCTCCTCGAAGTCGGCACTTCAATTACGGGATATGCCTGACGCAACTACCCAGGCAGGGATGAGGGAAAACCGCTCATTAATGCATAATGCATAGGTGCACGACGGTGAACCTACTATCTATTGGTGACCGTGGGCGAAAGAAAGGGAAAGCACACGTGTTCACGGTGAAGAGCGAGGGTGTGGGGGGGATGGTGCCCGAGTGAAAGAGCCTTGATCCATGTTGTCGCAAAAAAACATTTGGAACGGCGGTCTCCGGGTACTCGAGCACGATTCTGGGCGTACGCTGTTGGGCTTTCACGCAGAACATCCTCGGGAGTTTGCTACACAATCTCCGTCGCCTCTAGTCGTCGTCCCCCCTGTAACTTTCTCCGTTGTGTCTGCGATTACCTACAAAGGATTTTTTAATTCACCGCAACGCCCACGTCAATTGCATCGACACGGTGAAGCGGTTCCCTCCTTCCCCGCCGAAGGGCACCACCCCGCCCATCATCCCATTGGCGGAGATACTCTTTGCTTGTTCTTTGGTCTAATTCGATCTCTCTTAAAGTTGCCGATGAATCATCATTTGAAATGCGTAGAGATTTTGATGTGATTTGTAGAATATGTTCCTAAAGGTCCGTCGACTTATACAAAGGTGGAAAAAATGGAATGTCACCAGATTAGTTTTATCAGTGATATTGAGCCATGAAAAATCTAACTAAATCAGCCGTACGACTGATGGGAAATTCCGCATTAGTTACTCCTTTCGTGTAAATACGAGGGCAGGCTGAAAACTAATGCACCCATCCTTGTAGACCACAATCAAAATGACATTTAGAAGCACTCCTGGTGGCATGTGGAAGTTAAATTCCCCCTCAACACGCATGCGTAAGTTTGAGATCGTTGCTTTTCATCCAGGTATTTCAAGAAGCAGAAGTATGAAGATGTGTTCTAGTGATATGTCAACGCGAGTTAAACAGCGTTTTGTTATCGAATTTTTTATTGCTGAAAAAGTGACTCCTACTGAGATCCATCGTCGTTTAAAGGCTGTTTATGGTGACGATGCTGTTGATAGGTCTACTCTAAATCGATGGGTAGTAAAATTTCGTGGTTGCGAGCCTGGAAAAGCCATAACTGTTGATGAAACACGTCGCGAACGTCCGATCACTGCCACAGACGATAAATATCGCAAACTCGTCGAAGATTTGATTCAAAATGACCGGCAAATCACTGTAAAGTGTATCGCAAACTATATTGGAATATCCAAGGAACGTGTCTGCTTCATTATTGAACAATTGACCACGCCCGTCCACACAACTCGCGCGCAACTGGAGAGGCTCTGCGAAACGTGAAATTTGAACCGATTACACACCCTCCTTATTCCCCCGATCTTGCGCCTTGCGATTTTTATTTTTTTCCTCAACTCAAGAGACACCTCAAGGGTAATCATTACACCTCGGACGATGAGGTGAAGTCAGAGCTGTCAAGTCCTGTATTCGAGAAAAGTCAGAAGAGTTTTTCAGTGACGGAATGAAATAACTCGTTACACGTTGGGAGAAATGTGTTAGCCTTAATACGGTGACTATGTTGAAAAATAAATATATTATTTTGAAACTTAAGAATTGTACTTTAATGTGCTTTTGGCCCGAGCTTGTTATTTGTTTTTGTTTACAAGCATATGCGCATTAGTTTTCAGCCTACCCTAGTATTTTCGTTTAAAGCTACTGTAAAATGTATGAAATTTTATGTATCTTGATTTTTGCAAACCAGCACCGTCTACCGATCGTAGTTTTCGTAAAAATGCGCTAAAAGCAATTTCCTTTTGCTATTAAAATTCGCGCGAATTTATGGCTTTAGCACAAATTTTGAAGGAGACAGACATAATATCCTCTGTGTTCCATTATTTGACATAAATGTGGTGTTTACTTTTAATTATTTATAAGCTCTAAAATGAAACGAGATTCTCGCATTGATTAAGCAGTAACGAAAAATTATAAAAGTTAAGATAATAACTAAATGCTTCACAATTACCTTTCCAGCCACCTTTATTCGGCATTTAATAATTTAGTATGTTTTACAATCGAATATGGCTACCCTATCTTCCTCGAAAAAGGAACTTTCAACTAGAATAATAGCGAAGAGAAAAGATTTTTAGGAAGGTTTGTTAGGTGTACACGTATTTATCACTTCTATAGTCAGGCGAATTTGAGAAACTTGAAGTATTTCATGCGCTTTCGGTACGCCGAATTAGGAGGTCGTTTAGCATGACAGATGGACACGAACTGAAATCGCCGATTGAAATAAAGTTTCAGTTAACAAGCCATTATTAGAAATGTGATCATTAATCTCAAATACTCTGACCGCCAGAATAATTAGCAACGTATAACTTACAAATGGTACCCATTGCATGATAAATTATATGTATATTCAATCTCAGTAAAGAAGTGTGATGATGCCGTTAACTTTCCTTCTAAATTCATAGAACTGCGGGAGATTCCGTGACAGTAACTTTAACGAAGTCATCTGCTAACACTGCAACAATTTTAAAGTGTAAAAATCATTCACCTTGACCGGGCTATGAACCCGGACCCCTCGATGTTCGGTCGAGTGCTTTGGCCAGTTAAGCTACCAAAGCGTCATCCTACACTCTGAACATGTAGGAGCTGTAAAGGAAGCAGATGCTATGACGAAATACCGTACATAAAATACTACAGGTATCCCCGTCAAGGGGAATGATTTTAACACCATGCAATTTTTGCATTCCCTAGTAAGCTTTTTGGATAGCAATAAACATAATGATATTGTTTCACACTTGTTATTTATTCGTGAAAACGAGGCTATCAAGCTATCAAGTGAGCAGTGGGTAGAGTGTTGGGTTTCTGACCGAAGGGACTGGGTTCGATTCCTCGTGATGCATCTGGGCACCCTCTGCTACACTCAAGCTGTGGGATATTTCGGGTAGCAGATCTTCCTGGGAAACAATAGCCGGTACAGGGAAAGGGACTGGCCCCCATATTCTGATGTGTTAATTTCACTCGAATGCAATTTGGTACTTTGTATTTATGGCAGCAAATATTGACAAGCAAAAGCTCGGAATTTCACTTTCGTGTTATGCTAATTGCATAGCATATGAGCAGACAAATAGCAGTAATCAACCTAAAGGTAGGTTTTATATGCGTGGTTTAAGGGTTCACTTAAAATTAATCCAACTTTAGTGAAGCGAGTGGAATTAACACATCAGGGTAATATTGGAAGGGCAGTACCTTTCCCTGTACTGCCTGTGGTTTCCCACGAAGAAATGGTACCTGAAAAATCTAACAGCCTGGATGAAGCTGATGGTGCTCAGAGACATCACCGGGAATCAAATTCCAATCCTCCAGCCGGTTACCCATGACTCTGCTCACTGGAATACCACGCCCCACCTCAAATATATAGGTATAAAGCCAAAAATCGAAAAGCCCTCCCAATTAAAATATGATTGGAAATATACGAACCGATTTCCTAAACTTTATTCAGGACAAGGCTGCCCAAAAAGTAGGTTTGGGTACCACTCCCATTCTATTCTAATGCAACGCAGATCCGGTAAGATATCCGTTTCTCTTAGGAAATGAGATTATTTATAATTCTAGAATATATTTATGGGGCATAATGATTTGAAATAACTCTTTGGAATTGCGAAGTCTATTTGTTGCTATGGTTAACACTGTGTACGCTAAACAAATATTTGATTTTCGCCACTATCCATCAACCACAGTCGAGAGTGGTAAATTGCTGCGGTAGCTCTTGTTTTTCAGTTGACTGAAATCGGTGTTTTTGACCAATGATCCCTTCAGGATGTTCTCTGGTGAATTTTGTTAACACTTCAGCGGTTTTATTCCCTAAATTTCCCCCATTAAATCCACCCTGTTTGGCAGCAGAGTTCTCGGGCGCCGATTTCGTTCACAGTATGCACTTAAAGAATTACCTAGCCGTGCCAAACAGTTAGTTGCATTGGGGAAAGTTTCATTCAATTGTGATATTACGTGGCACTTTCCCCACGAGTGATGTTCTTGAAAACTCTGAGATATGTCCTTGGTCCTTCCGTCGAAAAATTTTCACGAAAGCGAAACCTTGATTTTATGTTTCCGGTATCTTCGATTCCGTTTTTGTGTGCCAGCAAGGAACATCTTATAAATCCGATTAAACTTCCGACTGCTCGATTTTTTTATATTTTATTGGCAGTATTTGAATATGAGAGCAGTAGCATAAGCGTTGTCTCTCACGAGTACTGCATTGAAAACTTCAATTGGAGTACTCCTATTCTCCCAGGGTAAGAAATTTTAGCTAATTATCGGTATTTAGTATATTAAAACTATTTCTTTAATATTTATAAATCCATTCCCATTTCGGTGAGCTTTGTAAATACAAAAATCATACAAATTTTTTCCCTTTTTTCCAAATAAACATGAATGCATTTCGTATGCACACAATACCCAAGCTACGCTTTAGCTTCGACATTCCTTACGTGGCCTTTCATCACGCTAATAGGTGGTGATTATTCGCTAGAGGAATGCCCATTGAGCGTAGTATATGACATAATTAGTGTGTTCACATTCAATGTACAGAACACAAGGTAGGTATTCCTAATTAATACCTAGACGTCCGTCGGTTTATCGACTGCTTCTTCAAGCTTCAATGCAGGAAGACTTCAATCCAATTGAATTTCTTAGGTAAAGTTTTACTGTTTTTTTGAAATCATTGCTATGCTCTAAGCCATCGAGCTCGGAGTAGACCTTATCTCTATTCAAAATTTGCAAAATGTTGAGCCCGTACGAACATTGGGTCATGGATTGAACGGAAGGGTTAATTTTATGGGGTCTTGCATCGAATACGTTCATATGAAATAACGTGGTTTAAATGTTACCAAAATCATTATTTTATTGTCTTTTCAAGTGCCAAATTCTAAATTCTGCGATTTCATATTTAATTTTAATATTTAATTTTGAGGTCCAGAACACTGCGATTAAAACCTTGAATTATCCTTTAAGTTTGTCTTCCAATCTGTAATTTGTTTTCCTTTGATGCCTCTGGGATGATACAAGAACCCGTACATCAATATATATGACAGTAATCCAATTCGATAGCGACGCAGAAGTAAGAAGCCTACCCACTTCTCCGTACGCAGGTTCGATTCTAAACCCTAATTTAATTTGCTCTTGTGAAACAATTTTTTATTTTATTTCGGCCCGACTGACAGATTATTAGTACCTTTTGAGGTCTGAAGCAACAAAAATACTTATAAATATAGCAATAAGCCAATCTGGGGGTAGGTTTTTCCTCGTTATTGTTATCAGTTTGTTTTATTCAGCTTTCTGCAACAGTTTCAGTAACTTCGTTCTCGGCATTCTGTCGAACTAACTGCTCCTTGAAATTCATTCGGCGCGACACTACTTAGTCTGCTTTCAAAATTAAGCTTAGATTCCTCTGCAAGTTATGTTATTTCTAGTCTTCCATAATTGCTGATTTTCCCTTTTTTCGGGATGGGAAATTAAATCTGATCTAATGATGATTTCTGGTCAAGCTCTTCCCTCAAAAATGAGTCCACTGAAAATATTCCTTTCACTTGTTCCTAAACTCTTAAATGATTCTGCAAGGATGCTATCTGTTCATTCCTCCTTGTTGGTGATTTCATTTCTTTTGGTTACTTTTCATCTTTGACTATTAAGTTTGTCTTATTTCCAAGCTATTCTCATCTATATCATCCTCTCTTTCTATATCTAAACTTACTGACCTAATACCTTTCGAATCTCTCTCCTCGTGTGATCAATATGTTCCTGGTATGTTTCTGATAGTGTCTATAGGTTTTCCTTTTTTATTCCCGAATTCTGTTTAACCTTCGCGTTAGCGCGCCCATTTCTACCTGTTCTCTTATTGTTCTTTACTGCTTTTTCACCACGTTTTTTTTGTCCCGGTAATTTCTAGTCTTTGTGTATATTAAATCTCTTCTTCCCAAACCCCATGATCACGAGTTTAATTTGTGTAGAGGGATAGGCGAACAAAAATACGGTCACACTCACTCATACAAAAAATACCTTTTAAGTATACAATTTTTAACTTTTATAAAATTTATGGTTATAATGTTTCAGACGATATTGTGATAAAGCCATCAACATTAGAATGATCATATGGTTTTTCCGAGTTTCCTTCATCTTCCCCTTTGAATAAATGTTATATTTTTCTTATTAGTTTGCAATTTAGGCAGTCACAAGCTCTGTTTTTTACCCGAATATTAATATTCGTATCCTCTGTCGACTCTCATTTTATCTATTTTCCACAATCTGTTTTTTACCCAAATTTTCGTACCAGTCTAGTATTTCTTGGATGTGAATATGTATTATTATAAGATAACATCCCGGTTAAGGTACGTTTTTGGATGGACACAACTACCAAATAAATATTTTGTGACTCATAACAAAACACAAAATCCAGCAACCTACTCTACCTCAGGTCCCTCTTCAGCTCTGAGTACTTTCTTCCTCCCTTCATCCCGTCCAACATCCCTATCCTGTTCCTTCCTTTTCCTCTTTTTCCCAACATTCTACCCTCTATCACAGCCTTCAACATCCCACTGCCAGGTATAAGGATTGTATGTAATTGCAAATTTAGTCGAAATTCCTTCCTAAAATATTTCATCATATTATGAAGGCCATAGAAGAAAACGTGGTATCAAAAAGTGCGTCAGGTATAATGGAATGTTAGAATATGACAAGGAGATCAAATGACAAATACTAGGTAAAGGTAACGTTCAAGAAAGAGAAAGGACGTCGCAATCTGGAATTTGGAATAAAACTGAAAAAGGAAAAGCAATGGAATACAGTTACTATGATAGTAAAATTTAAGCAATGTGATAAATTTAAAAAATGAAATTAATCAGGCAAAGAATGAAATATGAATGAACATTTGAAATGTTATATCTTCTATGTTTGCCAAGTCTTAACTTTATAAATAATAAAGAATTCTTACCGAATCGTCTGATTAAAAACAAATAGTTTCCTTGAGATATCTGTAGGGGAAGACATTCTCATTAAAGAGAAAACGAAAGAGATGCCAGTCATTTTCACACGATGGGAAATATATTTCAAAATATGCGGAATATCCTTTGAAGCTATCAAAAATTTCCTTTTGCCCCAGATTCCTGCTGAAAGTGAATCAGCAAGACTCCATTTATTATGTGAATTTTTATGGAGTAGTTGAATGTGTTTCGTAACTTCCGGTCCTTTTTCTCTTTTGTAGCAAAACTCCTTAAAAGTTTAGCGCCAAGTGAGCAAGATTAATAGATTAACTATTAAAATCTTATTTATTGGTACGATTCATGCTCCAAGAGGCCACCCAGGGCCATAAATTTCCTCTTCTTAATTATAAACGCTCCGTGGTGCGTATCAAATTCACTGATGGTTTGAGATAATGATCTTGATGAAGAGGATAGCCTTAGGAATTTTAATTAGTTCAAATCGAAATCAAGATGGAAATTTTGCATATTGACGTGGTAACGATGGTGATAGAAATGGATGATTAACATCTTTGATGCCTAAGTATGATTTTTTCCGCTGTTATTAAAAAAAATAACTGAATATTCCACGCTTCGTATCAAAATTACTGTAAAAGGGTGAGAACACCTGTGAAAGTAAATTTTTCAACAGATTTTCCAAACAGTTTTCTCGAAAATGTGAGAAAACGAAAATTGAATAAAGGGTATACCTTTGGAAAAAAATGAATGACTTGAAATTGTTTTAAATTACCGATCCAATTTGGAAATAATGTAAATTATCGGAAATAATCGTGCCGAGAAAATATTGTTCACTGAAAACTTGAAAGCGAGTTTATTATCCGGACCTTATGCAAAGCTTTTTAATTGCGTGCAATGCAAAATATGAAGGGAAATACGAGGCCTTGATTGTATTCGAACGGTAAATACACACCTCAGTGACTTCTAAAACCTTGGACGAAAGATTTCACCGAAATGAAATCATCAATTACGAGCAAGTGCTATGCGAAGTGGATTTCTCATCTCAAAATTTACCCCGGGAGCACACCCATAGAAAACCACCATCTAATTTCATTGAAGCCGGATGCCTGAATTATTACGAGACAGCAGGATACGTCACTCACACAAGAAAATTTCCCATAGAACTAATCTGAAATGTAGGAACAAAGGACATAACCCGTATTTTGTAATCTTAAAATGGCGCTTGTTTTTAATGGCGGTGCGCAAAAACGTCCATCTTTTGTTCAGCATTGTTACGGAAGGAGCGAGTCATCGAGTTAATCCAATCGGAAGAACATCTCGCCCGATTGTGAAGTGCGAAAAAAATGTGATGCATATTGTTTTTTTGAGAGATCGAGGAAAAGTTTTTCGCCCAGCTGAAATTGCTTTCCATAATATCGACAAAATACGAGGGTAGGCTGAAAAGTAATTCACACATGCTTGTAGAGCGTGAACAAAAACAAACAGCAAGATCCGACAAAGAGTACATTAAAGTACAATTCTTAAGTTTCAAAATCATATATTTATTTTTCAAATGTAGTCACCGTGAAGGCTAACACATTTCTCCCCACGCGTAACAGGATTTTTCACTCCGCCACTGAAAAACTCTTCCGACTTTTCTCGAATCCAGGACTTTACAGCTGCCTTCACCTCATCATCCAAGGTGTAATGATTAGATCACCTTGAGGTGTCTCTTGAGTTGAGGCAAAAAAATTAAAATGGCAAGGTGTAAGAGCGGGGAAATAAGGAGGGTGTGGAATCGGTTCAAATTTCAGGTTTCGCACTCCAGTTGCGCGCGAGGTGTGTGGACGAGCGTTGTCATGTTCCTAGACTATTGGCACCAGGCTGCCTTTAACGCGACAAACTCGACGTCGGAGGTGTTTTAGAGTCTGTATATACTGAGAAGAATTTACCGCTGCCCCTCTCTCCAGAAAATCGGTCACATAAACTCGGTGAGCATCCCAAAACACAGTCAAAAGAAGTTTCTTAAGCAATTATGCCTTTTCCAGCCTCGCAACCACGAAAATTTACTACCCATCGATTTACAGTAAACCTAACAGCATAGTCACCATAAACAGCCTTTAAACGACGATGAATCTCAGTAGGAGTCACTTTTTCAGCAGTCAAAAATTCGATAACAGCACTTTTGTTCAACTCGCGTTGGCATAGCACTAGAACACGTCTCCATACTTCCCCTTCTAAAAATAAACTGGATAAAATGTTATGAACTTAAACCTACGCTTGCATGTTGAGGAAAAATGTTACTTCCACATGCCACCAGGAGTGCTTCTGAAGGTCATTTTGTTTGTGGTCCAAAAGTATTTGTGCATTAGTTTTCAGCTTACCCTCGTAAATAATCCTTGAGACGCGGTTGGATCTGAATGGGAAGAGTCTTAGATAGGAGAGGAGACTTGACTAAAACTTAAAGCTGGCTTTTTCTTTCCTCAGATCGGGAAACAAGTTTACTCATCTCTCCTTCCTCAGACTAATATATTCCACCACCACTTTTGAATAGGGAATACCGGGATGCAAGGAGGAGGAGGGAAGGGAAGAGAATTAGGAAAGTGGAACCTAGTTTGTTTTCATATTTACTTTCTTACGAAGGGTCCGCGGCGTGAGGAAATCCGCAGATTGACCAATCAGTTGATTCTTGTCGGCACTAATTTGTTTTCCGTGACGGACGGTGGCGTATCGGTATTTGAAATCGTTTGTGGTAGATTGATACCGGACAGTGGCAATAGATGAGAAGCTAAACTCGTTTCTTTCGTTTTGCATCCGTAAATCTTTCACACGAAAGTTTCATAGTGACTTTTTCTATAGTTTATATATATTGCCGAGTTTTCCATACAAGAAGTGGTTAACTCTCCAAACTTGGTAAAAATGTTATTGCGAAATAAATATGAAAAACATGCCCGATACAGTAATTAACACAAATTTCAGTTTGCAAGGTGACGGGGCAGAGTTCACCCAATGCTAAGCCCAACGGTGTGTGGAATTCACGCATCAGGGTAGGTGAGCCAGAGCCAGCAAGTGTCTTTTCCTGTGGCGGGTATTGTTCCCCTGGAAGATCTGGATACCCGAAAAAAATCACGCAACTCTTGTGGAGGTGAGAGCATCCAGAGAAGTATCCCCAGGAATTGAACCCGACCCCTCCGGTCAGTATTTCAAAGATCTACCCCTGGACTACGGCGCCTCTTCAAAACAAGTAGTCATCGGATCATAAATATAAATGTAAAAATCACTAACAGGTCATCTAGGGTACATAGTACTACTTCAAGACTTAGGGTGCTCAAGGGTACTTTGTACTTAGGGTACTAAAGTTAATTATTGTAGTGCTTCTAAAAATTATTTCAATATTTTGAGTTACTTAGCTTCTCTATAATATTATAGTAATATTTAATTTGAGTTATGCCCACCTACATGAAGTGTACATACTCGTAGTGTGGACTTATCCCCTGTCAGATACCCTTGCAGCCTAACATGTAAATATTTCAAAACATATGCACCGCTGCACTTTTTTGATTTGAGTCATCGTCTGAAATGAGTGAGCACGGATTCAATCAACCTGAGGCTCACATGAAATAACTCCCTTAGAGTGGCTCTATTGAGGCATTCGTTAAGAAAATTTGGAGCGAGAACATAAGTGGTTGCTTTGGTCTGACTATATTATTATAGTACTATGGCATAAATAAAATACCGAAGAATTGAGATAGCTGAAGAGTATTTAAGTGACGATCAATTAGTAGTTTGAAGTAGAGGAATAAGAGAAGCTATGTTTGCCCTCAGATTAATCTACATGTACATAGTACACCGCAAACCGCCGCAAGGGCGTGTGGCGGGGGGTGTTCAGTCACCACCTGTAATTAAGAATAAAACCGCACGCGAAACTATAAAATCCCCGACCACCCGAGTGCAATAGCTGTCTCCATTGCAAAGATTGGAAGGAGGTCTCTTTAGCAGTGATGTTGACAATGTATTATTACCCCCAACGTATTAAGGTTGGAGATATCATGTCAATAAAATTAGAGAGATTGAGGGTAGAACAGATAGATTTAAGACGTCATTTTTTCCACGAACGATAGGGGATAATAATAACATTGTTCCACCGCGGTAGGGCCATGTTCGGGTAAAATTATTCTGGTGTGTATTCACCCCTTGCCACACACCCTGGCGGTGGCTTGCAGGGTATATATAAATATATATATAATCACTCCTACCCAAACCCTCAACGGGTTACTTCTTTCCACCCTTAATGCAGACGCATCTTCGTTTACAGGGCAAATCTTAGGAGGTTCAATGTAAGTACAAATGCTAAATTTAGGAGTTGCAACCATTTCAAAAAGTGATCGCAAAACTTGCAAGTTCGTAATTGCTCCTACGTAGACCCATTATCTTTCAAAAACGTCGCCAAATCCACCGCACAAGAGTTCTTTTAATTTTCAAAAAAGAATAATTCCCTTGCTGGAGGTGAATAAAAAACCAGACGGTGTCATTAAAGTTGTCAGAATATTTTAAAATCAAAAGCAGTACGCCATCAATTGAACGTAAAAATTGACTAAAAAGTCGTTAAAAAATACACGTAATTCATTAAAATGTTAAGGAAATCCCAATGGTAATATTCGCATTTCCACGCCACATTATAATTGTAACTTTTTCATCAATGTTGAAGAGAACATCAGCCTATGACTGCCAATAAAATAGCGATGTTTTCCCCGTTTTTGTAGCAATAAGTTTCCGTAACTTAGTATTTCCTTTGAACGTCATTCACTAGGTAGCGGAGCTTTGCGACTAGGGCCTGCTGATCGTTCGTAGAGAGGAGGGTACAGAAAGATCAATCGACCTATTTTCATTCGTTCATCTGGATAAAGGTTTTGAAACTTGGTCGTCGGAAATGTGATGAACGCTTAAGGAAATTGGAATAAACTATGACAGTAGACAACCACACCTTATATATAGGAGCTATAAGGCTACACTCATTAATTTGACATCTAGCAATGCCAAATAAGTAGGGTTATAAGGAAACTACATAAATATGTTTGTTTAATATCAAATATTTTAAAAATATTTCGGTCCTTATCTCATTGGATGCTTCCACGGGACAAAAACAACTGAAATCACTTGTATCAGTAGGTATACAGGCACTGGTTTAACCACTCGGTTGAATTATCCTCAATGACTAAATGATACCTGGCATCGATCGTGAGATTATATGTTAAGCGGTTTTCACATTTTTATGCCTTTTTATTTATTTGCATGGGGGTGTTTTTCGTAATCATCTGCAGTATTCTCCTCTTCCAGTATTCTATCAATGTATATTTAGTCTTATTTAGCCATCAGGCTTTCTTATTTAGCCTGAAGACTAAATAAAATATATCATGATTCACTCATGTGATTTCATTCACGGGCGCAGTTATTATTACAAGGCAATCTACCGGTTAAGGTAGGTTTTGGATAGACACAACTACCAGATAAATATTTTGTGACTCATAACAAAACAAAACACAAAATCCAGTATCCTACTCTACACCAGGTCCCTCTTCATCTCTGAATACTTCCTTCCTCCCTTCATCCCGTCCAGCATCCATATCCTGTTCCAGCTCTTTCCTCGTTTGCCTGACATTCTCTCCTCTATTACAGTCTTCAACATCCCACTGCCGGTAAATACCACCTTCATCCACTTTTCCTGCCTCCATATGATTTCTCCCAACAAACCACTCTCTTCACCCACAATACCAATTACTTCCTCATTTGTTTTCTTCTCTGTCCATTTCACCTTCTCCATACTTCTCCACAACCACAGTTCAAAAGCCTCCATTCTACATCTATACTCCTGCTTCAATGACCACGTTTCCGCGCCGTACATAGCTACGCTCCATATCAAAGCTTTTACGAGTCTTTTATTAACATCCTTACTCAACATCCCTGTCATCAACTCCCTCCTTCTTGTGAAAGCCTCTTTGCCTAGCGCAATTCTTCTCCTTACGTCCCTACTACTTTGACCGTGTTGGTCCAAAACACAACCGAGATACGTAAACTGTTCTACCTGCTCTAGTTTTTGCCCTCCTATTTTAATGTTAAGCTTGGCCTTTTTCTTTCTAGAAAATCGCATAACCTTTGTTTTATTAATATTGATTCTCATCCCATACCTGTCGCACTGAATTTCCAATTCACTCAGCAATGCTTGCAGCCCCTTGGCTGACTGACAAACTAAAGCTTGGTCATCAGCAAACCTAACTGATTTTACGAATTCCCCGCCCACTTTCATTCCTACCTCGAGTTCTTCCCATGCCTCTTTGATCATTTCCTCTGCATACAGGTTGAACAGCAACGGGGATAATGGGCAACCCTGCCTTACACCTCTTCCTAAAACTGCCCATCCGGACTCCCCGTTCCCGACTCGCACCTGAGCAGTCTGAGACATGAACATGTTGCGGTTTAGCCTCCTGTCCCTCCAATCTATTCCTATTTTCTGAAATGCACTCATTAGTATTGCCCAGTTCACTCTGTCAAACGCCTTTTCGAAATCTACGCAACAGGCAAGGGCGCAGTGATGACAGACATTAGTTAAGCTTTCAAGAGGAATACATGGAACGTAAATAATACGTACCTCGCACTCTAGTAACTTTTACTCGTGACCAGTAAATTGCGGAATAGTATGTTCATCCCTATCGAAGAAAACCAAAATTAAATTTTTGCAAACGTAAGCTACCTTGAGATCATCAACATAAAATCATGAACTCATTATAAATTTCTTTAAAATTCCTTTGAATGTGTTCTATAAAAAACAGTTATCATATTCCATTATTTTTTATTTGTAAAATTTCATTGGTATGTAGGCAAATAGAATAAATAGATGTCTGGAAAGAACGTTTTTTGCCTGTCACTTAACTGAACGTTAAGTGGACTATGAATTACTTTCGCCATTAACTGTGGAGATGGTAGTCAAGAGGACAGCTTTCTGCTCTCCATGCCACCATCTCTCCATCACCTGGTTGGGAAAGAATTTAAGCAAAGTGAAACGAGTAAGGCAATACTACGATGGATTCATTGCAAACGCATATTTCGATTCGATTTATTTCGACTATCGAAATCCAGTAAATCGAATCCTTATTCGTTGGATATATTGCTTACATGTGAACCAGAAAACTCTATATAGATCTTTCTTTAAATAATGGGGTTTAATTTTACTGTTCCTTATTCTTCCGAGATGAATTTCCCCGGACGTGATTTCCGGGACCACAGCTGTCGGCAGATTATTACTAAGATTGAAGATGAACAACTTGGAGAGGCCCTTGGAAAGTGGAATTTAACCGACATCTTGATGCTTAATGGTCGTGAAGTATGCTAATTTCCAATCCACTTCGCAGAACTTAAACCTGTATTGGGTCAAAAATCAATACACATATCCTCCTTTCAGTGATTAACAGAAACGTTGAAAGTTAGTAGATGCCAAGTCCATTTTTGTGTGAAATGCACTGGTCAAAATGAATTTAGATTAATTACGATGGAAAAATGGGAGAGTTTGGTGTAAAGTTATTTGATATTTTGACACAGAAGAGATCTTAAAAGTTTCGTGATTCCAGGATCAATATTAGACTGATATCTCTATCGCTGGGTGAATTCCTTTCATTATGAAATGCAGTCCACATGCATTCGATATACCATCAACTCTGGTTTACCTAATGTAATCATACCATAACAAAACAATGAATTTTTTAAATGATGAAACTCCTGAGGAAAACTGTCTAGACAATGAAATCAGACGATAGTGCTGATTTCGGAACTCAAATTTCCTGAATGTTAGGAATTAAATACACTACGACACTCTGAATTACGTTTCACATCTAATTCATTGTTCTCTCTGAGATGTGCAGTCGTTAATTTTAATTTGGACGAATGGAGGGCGTGAGTCCGCAGTGTATTGTTTTGGCACCGAGACAATTTAGGGTGATTGCTTGTTTTGGGTTGGGAAAGGATGAGTGAGATGACTTAATCAGAAAAACAATGCTCTGTCATCCTCTGAAGTGAATGATTGCAATGGACAGATAAATTCGCTCTCTTCTTCAGAGCTCCATTGAACGCGATCTCATCCGTATTTTCTTTTGTACTCCGATGCTTACTCATCCTGTGGATCCTTTTCAAATCAAATACTAGATGGAAATCGTAATGGTTTAATCCCAAAATGATTCCTCCTCGGCACATAATAACTGCAATAATAATTAACCCGTGAGTGACGGCAGATGTTCGGGTGCTCAAGAGGATTATAGTCATTAAACCAAAATGAGCACTTAAAGAAAATAATTAGATCAATTATAATTGTATTATCTGAGGGAGTAAGGATGGAGAGAAGGCCCATCTGCATGGTTCCAATTATGTTAATCAAGATAGCACGAAATTAAGGGTTTAAATCCTTCAATCGGCATTAAATGTTCTCCCTAGAACAAAAGGAACCGTAAAGCCCTCTTCAGGAATTTTAATCTTCTTTCTTAGAATGAGGGTCCCAGTTTCGCATAACACCGAGAGATTGCTAAGCTTTTGTAGCGAGATCGTTACCTAATCAAGGTTACTTATTTAAATTGGGTGAAACCGAAATACATGCTCGTGAGACCTTTGATTCTTGAACCAAAGGGAAGTTGCTGATATTGGGGCATTCAATAAAGCTTATTGCCCCCCAAGAGATGCGATGCGTTTATTGGCCCCCAGAGAGAATTTTGATTATGGTTGTATTTGGTGGTTTAAAAATTTCCTGACTCAATCATAAATTTATTCAGTTAAGATTTTATTTCCATTTAGCACCAAGGTTACTTACTGTTAGTGCAACCTGGTTTGTCTCCTTTGTGTTGAAAACGGGGAACTGAAACAAAAATTTGTTGTCTCAGGCGTAACTTTGTGGAATTTGCATAACATATTGAAATGTAATGAAATGATTGACTTTGTAATTCCACACACTTTATTTAAAAACACGACCCAGGTTTCGACGTTGAACGTCATCATCAGGTGGTCCTCATGGAAGCACGCTGGCTATACTATAGTATATATAACTTCTGATCATAGGAGGGTATGATCAGAAGGTATATATAGCCAGCGTGCTTCTATGAGGACCACCTGATGATGACGTTCAACGTCTAAACCTGGGTCGTGTTTTTAAATAAAGTGTGTGGAATTACAAAGTCAATTATTTCATTACATTTCATTATGAAACAAAAATGTTTTTGAATCGTAATAATTACGTAAGAATATAATTTTTCAGTTATGGGCGTAGCCTATTTTGATAATGTACACAATTTTTTTAATATAGCGCAAACGATCGTAAATAACTTGTCCTATTTAATGATAATCTTGCGAAAACATTTTCATTTATGGTGGCGTTCACTCCCTGAGCGATGTATGCCCAACGTCGTACTATAGTATACCGTCACCGCTAATGCAAACTAAAAGCAATGAAGGAAATTAAATTTGCCGACACACCTTCCGTAGGCGTTTCACTCTCCGTCGAAGACTTGTAGTGCGATCACGCACAGAGAATTTCCTTTGTGTTCATTCATAGGTTTCGTTTTCGTCCGTGATTAATTGGATTTGCTTCTGAGTAACATCCCACTGGTGTTCAAACGCTAAGCTTCAACGTGCCTCTGTAAGAAGCTTTCAGGTGCATAACCACCCCCAATGCATGTTTTCCTCTCACATCTCGATGAGAAAGGGCACACCGCTCATCGCGGAAGGTTTCTGGAGGAAGCTAGTGCGGGTGGTTCTTTTTTTTCTGTAAATTACGTGATGTTTTTAAGAGGGTGCGAATGGGAAGCGGATGCACAAAGCTTTACTCTAGTAATGAGGTCTTTTCACATCGCCGCCCACTTCAGCTGGAGGGATTTGAGCGTTTTTTTTTGTCTGAGTGGGCCAACTCTTGTGTGAATCTTTCTCTTATTAAAAATTCATCGCGCGTATGCTTCTTCCGAATTCGGTCAGTTTGCATGTGACTTCGTCTCGCGTTTTCCCTTGCCCTAAGGTGCGGAGCAATTGGTATATTAAATGTAATTACCCGCGATCAACAGCAGTTGCGTGTTCATTTTCCTTTCAGGATTTACGAATTAAGACAGGTTTGTTTCTTCAGAAGTTTTCATTTGACGGATGTCCAGAGGGGCAGGAAGGAAATTTATTTCGGGACGGTACTTCTGATTGAATACATTAAAAATCCCAATAGCCGTAAACAGTTTACCTTTCGAAACAAAGTACAAATGAGATTTAGTTGGCTAACGCCACAAGTCGAAGGATGGGGTAAGGGTAAAAAAGAAAGGGATGAGAAAGGTGAATACGAGTACGCGTATTTCTGCCACAAAGTAGCCCTCTTCAGCGTACTGAAGGTGAGTCGTCACGACAACACAAGTTGAAGTGAGAACGGGTTTAGGGCATCCGAAGAATATATAGTGTGAAATGTGGGGGGGGGGTTGGGTGGGTCAAAGGAACGGGAGCCAATAGACTGAACTGACAGTTGGGGAGTTTGGGAAGATTGGGTATGTTGTGAAGGGGAGGGGGAGCTGCACGATCGAGAAAATGACCGTTGGTAAAGAGGGGGGAGAAGTGAAGGGGAAGCTTAGCACAAACGTTGAACATACGTTTGGTACTTTTGATCGTCAGTATTCAATCGTCGAATTGCATTAGGATTGTGCACACTGCGATTTTTTTATCAATGGCATAACGAGGTTGAAAACTATTCGCAAAATATCTCGTTAATGTTAGCTATTAGATATTCAAATTTAATTGATATACTTTATGAATTTGCATGTCAGTCAAAATTAAGATTAACATTGTAAATCAATTTCTTTGAAAATTCATCTTTTGTGTACGCTTAGTTGAAATCTGAAAATCAACGGTCGATTTAGTGAACCTCCGCCTTCGTATCATTTATTAGATTAGAGAAAGTGGCTTGGTGCCATTGGTTTGAAAATTTTTCATGACTTCCTTTGCGTATAATTTCGTCATTAGGGAAGTTATAAAAAGAATTTGGAGTGTTTTTAGAGGTTGCCATACATACTTAAACGCTCGTAGTACGTATTTCAAGCAGGTAATGAACCGGATTTCTGAATATATTAATTGAATTTTGCTGTAAATTAAATTACTTCTGCTCTTTCTCCATAAATATTTTGTTTGGTGAGAACAATTGATTTATCAAATCTACATTGTTTTTTTGTCCCTTAGCTTCTTCAATTCCTTTTCTTGAGATTTCAACAATCATCACTAATTTATCTTTCAATATTCCTATTACTTTTACTAACGCTATATTACCGGAATGGTAATTTTTGATCGAGTGTTGAAATGATTCATTATAATAATGTATTTTTACCATAAAAGATTAGTTTTGAAGTGATTTTTGGCAATTGCTTTACCATTTCTTTCCCAATGGAAATGCCTGTACGTTGCCATCTAATGCATGTACTATTAAGTGCCAAACACAAGGGCAACAGCTGTACCAAAATTCAGATTAACAGCAGAATGAAATTCAGATCAGCAGAATGAAAGTTTAAAACTGAAAATTAAATTTCAAATTGAAATTTTGACATCTAAAACTATTTGGTATTTGGTGAACTAGGAGTTCAATCTACGTAAAAAAATAAGTTGTATATATCATATTATAAATGTAGACATTGAAAAAATTTAACTGTAGTTTCGAGCAACGAAAATTGGGTGGAGGTGTTCAGAAAATTCAAGGTGGATATGCCATTTGGTTGGTAACTTGCACAATTGATATAAAGAGAGTCTTAAGGCTTAGACTGTATAAAAATGTGGGATCCAAATTTTCAATAATTTCCAATTTAAAAATATTGTGAAAACTGTTATTTTTATCCGATCAATAATCGGAAGTTGCTCCGCATAACTTTCGCTCCACCTGCTCTTGCAGGACAGGCAGTCTTTGATATAGGTCGAGGTGACTCAGCATGTGTTATTCCGGAACTAAACCGTGGTTCCTAATGTCATTCGGCTTCGCCATCGTGACTACATGCGCTGCGATGACGGAAAAGTTGGGAATGTCTCAATTTGAAAAAGAGAAAGTGTTAATCCTCTGCGTCGATCGAATCCTTGCCTAAATCCTCTTTTAATTAAAAGAATTATTTAAGGCTCATTGGTTCTTATTTTAGAAGCTTACGTCATCTCTTATTCCTTTCGAACTTTTACATTTCCTTTCCCGAAGTCACTTAACTTATTTGCAAATTGAACTTCTGATGTCTTGAATCGAAGTTATCGTTGATTGTAAATTAAGATAAAAGGATTTCTTGAATCTTTCTCGAAAGTCTGTTTAGTTTTATCATAGTTTTCTTAATTTTCAATGCAGTGCGGAACTTAGCCATTACATGTAGGCTACTCCGTCAACGTCACATGTGATGCCAGACGATTATTAACTTTGGATGATTGTACTTTTTGAGTTTGTAAGGACAGTTCACATGAACTCGTAGCAATTATGTGAACCCTTGTGTTCTCTCGTAGCTTTTTTCCATGAATCATCGATTGTCCTTTCGTATTTTGTACAGTTATTGAATCAATGATCTCTCGAATGACATAAAATATCCAATTAATCAACTTTTGAGAGTTGAGGGTGGGGTTTAACTCGAAGCAACCCACTCATCGATATGGGGGAGGGTTTTCTTGTAAACCGCAAGTGGAATTTTCCCTGAACCGCCTGTGGTTTGCTAGGGAAGTATGTCCCCAAAAAATCACATTGTGTTAGTCGAAGCTTGGGTAAAGCTGATGGTATCATGATTTGCCACGTGGAATCGGATCCTGGTCCTCTGGTGAGTAACCGAACGTTCTACTTGGTTTACCACGCCTCAGGATATCAAATACGTCTTCGATCGTTCGCACTAACACTTAATGCTAAATTTAAACGAGAATTAGCTTCAAAAGAAACTTTAAAAAATGTCGCAACGCTTATTTCATCAGGGTCACCCAGAATGTTCACAAAAATTCAAGAATTTCACGGTTAAAAAAAATATTCGCCTCGAACAGAATTCCAACCCTGACATTCCTCAACTTCTGACTGAGTGATTCATCTACACCTACATAGTGCCCCGCAAGCCGTGGCAAGGGTGTGTGGCGGGGGGTGTTAGATCAGTACCCGTCATTAAGAATAAAACCGCATGTAAACCCCACAAATTCATGCCAATTTTCACACACAAAATCGTATATATTCATGCGAAAACCCTTTGCAACTTACACACATGCAGATACGTATACTATAAACTAACATACACATGCACCTACGAATATACCTTATGGCTACGCAACGTTTAATGTTGTCCTGACTTGTAAATTAAATATATGAAATATGTTTACAGAAACTTTGGCTTCTTAATATTATGATTCCTCAAATTCCAAAGAAACTGCGGGAGATGCCGCAACAGTAACTTTTAACGGAGTCATCCGCTAATGTGCATTTCAATGCAACAATTTCAGAGCATAAAAATCATTCGCCTTGACTGGGACTCGAACCCAGATCCCTCAATATCCGGTCGAGTGCTTTAGCCACTTAAGCTACCGAGGCGTCCTCTTAAACTCTGAAATTTTGGGGCTTTTAAAGGAACTAGATGTTATGACGAAATACCGTACATACAATGTCACATGCATTCGTAGTCGTGCGCGAGGCGCCACTGTCCACGAGGTTAAAGCCAACTTTAAACACTTATGGTGTTTTCCCTTTGACAAATTCCAAAGAAACTGCGGGAGATGCCGCAACAGTAACTTTTAACGGAGTCATCCGCTAATGTGCATTTCAATGCAACAATTTCAGAGCATAAAAATCATTCGCCTTGACTGGGACTCGAACCCAGATCCCTCAATATCCGGTCGAGTGCTTTAGCCACTTAAGCTACCGAGGCGTCCTCTTAAACTCTGAAATTTTGGGGCTTTTAAAGGAACTAGATGTTATGACGAAATACCGTACATACAATGTCACATGCATTCGTAGTCGTGCGCGAGGCGCCACTGTCCACGAGGTTAAAGCCAACTTTAAACACTTATGGTGTTTTCCCACATGGTAGCTTAAGTGGCTAAAGCACTCGACCGGATATTGAGGGATCTGGGTTCGAGTCCCAGTCAAGGCGAATGATTTTTATGCTCTGAAATTGTTGCATTATTATGATTCCTTATTTTCCGGGGAAAGAATGAGTATTTGTATATATCTTTATTGGAATCCATCTCCCTTATCTTATTTTTATGATCTGATCTATTTAAGTAGTGTGGGGCCATTATAATTCCCTGAGTGTCATTGTTTAACTCGGTAGTTCTGAACTTTTCTCGAAGTCTCAGTCCAGTTTGTTCCCTTCGCAACTCAAGTGGCTCCCAGCCTAAATCCCCCAAAAGGCCCCTCACACTCGTATTCTTACTATAACAATGTTTCACAAATATAGCGGATTTTCTCTGGACTTTATCTAACTCTTTTTGCCAATTTTTTTCCCAAGGATCCCAAATATTTGCGGCATATTTCAAATGAGGCCTGACTAGAGAATAATAACACCTCTCTTTTACTTTCTCATTATATTTCCCCACCATCCGTTTAATAAAGCTAAGTTTCTTAAAAACATATACCCATATTGTCCTGATATGTGCTCCTAATGAAAGGCGTGGTGTTAGAACTACCCCCAAATATTTAATTGATCGGATGTAGTTAGCACTGAAATCTCTATTTCATAATTTATATCCTTTTACCACTTCCTCTTGTTCCAAAATTTCAAAACTGCGCATTTTTGTATTTTAAGCAGTAATCCCCATTCCTTGCATCAGTCCGATTTTGAGTCTAAGTCTCTAGTAACACGCAATCTGATGGGACCCTAATTTCCCTATAATATACCACCGTGTCGTCCGCAAATAATCTGAGATTGCTACTAACGTGTGAAATTAAGACATAAATGTAGATTAAGAATATAAGCGGCCCTATTACACTTCCCTGGGGGATTTGATTCATTTCGTTCAGCTCTTACTCGGTGAGTTTTTAATGAATTTAAATGAAAAAGATATCATGACGAAAGATCGGGCATACAACGTTAGACAGTAATCGTAGGCAAGCGCGTTGTGCCAGTCTACGAGGTTAAAACCAATGTCTAAACACATGGAGATGTGGCTAAAATAGTTATGCAGAAATTGGAACAAGTTTCAGAAAATGCCCCAAAATAAAATTTAGTATCATCAAGCGCTAACGTTATCATACTAGCCCTCAACCGTATAATCAAGGGTTCAAATCTGGTCCGAGCGAATGATACGTGTCGAAAAAAATAACCAGCTTGTTTGCTTCATCTTTTCATTACCATAATGCACTTCACTGAGGATAGCTTTCTTCCAGTCAGGAGCACGGAGGGTATGGGGTAAAATAATTCTTTCGTTTTACTGGAACATATATGAAGTTACCTCCAAGTATTTTACAATGCCTGCAACGTTCAGTCGCATTCTCCCGAGTGTGTTAGGTATATGTGTCTTCATTTATTCCTTACGCGTGTAAGGAATAATATCCGAAATTTCTTGTACGTAATTGGAATGGAGACGTCTGATACTGTCTTTTGTTTTCGGTTTGAGAGAAAGTAGTGAACCCAGTTCAATATCTTTTTGTTCATCCCACACTCTTGTGGAATATATATATATATATATATATATATATATATATATATATATATATAAAACAATGTGGAGTTATATATCAATTTTGATTTTTGGACTTTATCGAAAGCTTTCTAAAAATCCATAAATATCGCTTTCTTAAATTCCAGGTTGACAACTCCTTTCCCCTTATTGCAGAATATCGTGTGAAATTAGGTGTAACCAAATCTCACATGTATTTTTTGCTAAAATACAAAATATGCTGGTTTTTGCTGGCTGCTAAATACTACGGGAAAAGTATGCTGCTTCCAAAACCGATACAATGTTTCCGTAACTGAATTTAATTTTTTTATATACGTGGACAGTTTCTTCATCTCGGTTTCGTCTGTGGGCACTCGATTTTTCAAATGCTTTGCACAAATTCGATTTGATTTTGCCAGGCAATATGAACGCTGAAGTTAATAAAATGGAATCGATGCACTTTAAAAGTTAACTCTTGAAGATATAATTCAGGACAATCAAATTTTGCAGTGAAAGTTTACCAAGAAAATTATTAATATATTAGTAAAATGATTAAAAATACCAATAAATAAATAAATGGATATATACAGGGTCCGTCTCAAAAATAAATAATAGTATTAATGATTTTTTGCCAGCAATGCAGATGGCTGGAGTGGGGTGATTATTGCCGGGGAAGGTAATGATGAAAGGGAGTCTTGGGAAGGCAACGTGACCCATGTCAGTTAACTGTGGGCATTTATAGGGTGCATATTGCTTCTAGACTGGATCCCTGTTCGACGCATACGCCACGAATCACGATGCCACTTACCATGGAACAATGCTATAGGATAAAATTGTGCATTAAGCTTGGAAAATTGGATTTGGAGACCATGATCATGGTTAAGGATGTTTATATAAAAGGAGAAATGTGCCAAGTGATGGTTGTCTGCTTCCACAGGGTGTTCTGGGATGGTAATGAGGAGGTTGACGATGAGAAATGCCCTGGAGACATCCATCAGCAACACAGTGTGATGAAAATGTGCAAAAATTGAGACACGCTCAATTCTGATTGACCCCAAAGTGTCAGGATGTTATCAGAAAAGTGCAACATTCCGAAATCCACAGTGCATTGTATTCTTACAGAAGATTTAGTCATGAGTAAGGTGTGCCAAGATGGTCTCCAAGGTACTGAGGGAAGACTTCTTGTGTGACAATCTTATTTGGACCTATTGGACCACGGTGAAAGTCACCCCCGATTTTTTAGAATAGGGAGTTACTGGTGACGAGACATGAGTCCCTGAGTATGACCCTAGAATAATCATTTGAGTACCATATTGGAACACAGGAATATCTCAAAGAGGCCGTGACCGTGAGGGTCCTGTTGATGCTTTGACAGAAGCATACCACAACTGGCGGAGACACTGGTATTGGTGTGTCGATACATAAGGGTGCTCTTATGAAGAATTTTACCAGTTTTTACTTTGATCTGCAATACATTTTTCCCCCTGATTTATCCTACTTATTTTTGGCAAAGACCTTGTACTATATTACTCCACCGGTTACGGTAGGATTTAGATGGAAACAGACTATCCAATGCTACAACGATACATTTCCTTATTTCTCCTAACGAAACGCAACCCGACATCCGAAACTGCATTAAAGTCTTCTTCAATTCCATATACTTCATCCTACCTTTCATAAAGTTGAATTTGTCTATTTTCTTCCAACAACTTCCAAGCTCGCCTAGCGTTTTCCCCTCAATCGCAGTCTTAAACATTATAGTACTACCACCAATCAAAACCCTCTGAATCCATCTTTCTTGTCCCTTTTTGACTTCTCCCAACAATCCCTCCCCTCTTCTCCTCCATCATGTATATTATTTCCTCATTTGTTTTCCTTTCAATCCATTTCAAATTTACCATCGTTCTCCATACCCCCAATGTAAAAGCCACCAATCTGAGCCTTGCTTCAACGATCATATTTTCGCGCCGTGAAAAACCATGCTTCATATGAAAGTTTTAACAAGGTTTTTCTTAACATCCTTACTTAACGTCCCTGTCATCAATTCCTATCGCCTTGTTAGAGCTTCTTTGACAAACGCAAGTTTTCTTCTAATCTCCCTACCGCTTTGACCATTTTGGTCCGGAGCACTTCCGAGATAGGTAATCTGTTCCACTTGCTCTAGTTTATGAACCTAACTGATCTTATGAATTGTTCGCCAACTTTCATTCCTATCTCTAGCTTTCCCATACTTATTAGTAGCAGTATTTTTAGGAGAGGCGACCGACAGCTGATTATTTGCGCCGTTTGGGATGGATTGTAAAGAAGGAAGGGTGGAGAGAAACCCGGCGTCGGCATCAGCCCACTCTTGTCGAAAGGCGCCAAGGGGTCCGTAGCTTAGCGTCCCATCCGACGGACGGCGTAGTCACTCAAAGTGCCCTCCACAAAATACCTCAAGTAGGGATCGAGATACCACTGAAAATATTCAACACCGCCGGGATTTGAACCCTGGCCCGCTGGGTGAAAATCCAGTAGGCTAGATGTGGGAAGAGCACACGTAACAGGAAAACACGGAAAAGGTGAAAGTAAATAAAATATTTCAAAGAAACTGCGGGAGATGTCGCAACAGTAACTCTTAACGGAGTCATCCGCTAATGTGCATTTCAATGCAACAATTTCAGGGTGTAAAAATCATTCGCCTTGAAAATTTCCGAGTTTAAGATGACGCTTCGATAGCTTAACTGGCTAAAGCACTCGACCAGACTTTAAGGGATCCGGGTCCGAATCCCGGTCAAGGCGAACGGCATTTACACTCCGCAATTGTTGCATTTAAATAAACTATATTGCTATAGAATTTTTTTGCTATTAACCCTTCTTCTCGGAGGCTAAAAAGTGACTACTATCTGATTTCTCCGTTGAACACTTCCCAGCCACGTTGAAGATCGGTTAATAGCCCGAATATTTGGAATTTTAAATTATTTCTTTCGTAATTTCTGTGTCTTCCTGTTGCAATTGTTGTAATCTCGTATGAGGTTTTATTAATTAAGGTATTAAGTAAAAATCTTATGAGATTAAGAAAAAAAATATTATATCAATACTGCTATAATGAAATTTATTTATTAATTTCAGAAGATTTTTACTTAAGTCCTTCATTATTAATGGTCATTATTCCTGATATTGGTTTGATGCAAACTTCATACGAGATTGTTGGCCATTTTCATTAGAAACATCAAATCTTTTGAGGATGAACGCTATACTTTTCATGTTTGTCACAAATTATCCATACGTAGAATTATATATCGTCGTTAGATTTTAAATTGGACATTAATTATCGAGTTAGAACTTCATATTCATGTGAAGAAATATTTCGGATCTCTTGGTTCGATTGATTATTACCCAGGTGCATGGTGCGACTACCAATTTGTTCCTTCGAAGAACCTTCCAAAACGTAAATAACTGCATGGAGTTGAACTTTCTATGAGTTTTTCGTCGACATTACTCATTTAACTTGTGAGTATAGGAGGCCAGACTTAAAAAGCTGCAATAAAGTTGGAACCAGGTCAAATAAGATAGCTTGCTGGTTCGTTTCCATAACAGATAATCTTAATCTCGTTTCATTAGGCCATATATCACGAGCGACGTGACTACTTAGTTTATTCAATCACGAGCTATCCCTCGTCATTACGGTCCATCCTGCTGCCCTTTTGCGAGCGCTGCTGCGGTCCGCGTTGTTGGTTTAATTCGGGCGGCTGCGCCGTGGGAAAAGTTACTCCCAAAGTGGCTTACCTTTTCGGATTAAACCTCTTACTTTGCACTTTCCTGAGACATGTTTTGTCCGGGGAAGGCGTTCTACAGTGGAGAGGGAGCCAGAGGGTTCTGCTATTTAAACTGCTAGTAGAAATATTAAATAAACCGCCGATTTTTAGTCGTATTTTGGCAGGCAGGCAGTCAGTCATATGTTGGCTGGAAAAGTCAGATTTTTAGATTGGTTAGCCACAAGTCAAATTAGAAACTACAGATAATCAATGTTACACAGGATAAAGTTATACAAATTAGATATTAAGTATTATATCTCAAATTGTTACTTAACCCAATCAAAGAGAAGTCGTAAAATGTAAAATAACCTTTCATTGAATAAAAGGTGTTTTGAATGGAAAATTGCAGTTGTAGTTTTTATGGGAGACGACCGACAGCTGAGGTCATTGGCCCCATTAGGAATGGATGGGAAAGGTGGAAGGGTGGAGAGACACCCGGTGTCGGCATCAGCCTACTCTTGTCGAAAGGCGCCAAGGGGTTCGCAGCTTAACGTCCCATCCGACGGACGTTTCCACAAAGCATTTCAATAGAAATCGGGATACCATTGAAAAATATTTGTTGTCTCCAGGATTTGAACCCGGACCCTCACGGTGGGATATGTGTACGTTAGCCACCGCACCATCCCGGTCCCCCAATCTAAAGGAAGCCTACCTTGTATTTGCTATACTTTTGATGATCAGATGCAAATAATGAGCAATTTTTCTTCGGAACCAGACTTATGACTGAAAATGTGAACTCCATGGATTTTTTTTTACCCTCGTGCTAAGCCTTCGCATATCAAGAGGTCCTTATTCTTATAGTTTTAATGATTAGTCGACTTTTTTTAATTTCCAAATGGTATTTACGCTGCCTTTTTAGTTAATTTGTATTTCTACTGGCTGAGCAATTAGTGAAAAGTAAGTACTATAAGACAAGCTACTGGTGTTTAATTAAAATTTTAAAAAATCAACAGTGGCGGAATCATATAAAAAATCTAGTAGGCACATACGTAGCTTGATGAGTCGGCGATGGGCGGATGTTTGTTGGGCTGTCTACTTCAAATTGGTAATGGAGCAAAATCTCACAAATTCAATGGTTGAATTTTAAAGGAATTAATGCAGATTCTAAGCATTTTGGATAGGCTTTTAAAAGTTTGTGTTTGTTAATTAAAGAACCTTTTTGTAATATCAATAATATATTTAGACTGTTTTGTACAATGCACGAGGCATATTCGAAAAGTGAGGGTTGTAAAAAAAATATATACATACATGTATTCATTAGAAAAAGTTTTTACTGATTGTTTTAGTTTCCAACAATTCGACTTCACTTCTCTACATAATCGCCGTTGACTGCTGGGCACTTTTGATAACGCTGTACTAGCTTATTTAATGCTTCAAAATGCATTTGCTCTTAGAAATTGGCCGCCTTGGTGTTGAACTAGTTGACAAAAGCAGCGTTGAGTTCCTCTCGTCTTTAAACCATTGTCCACCAAGCAAATATTTCAGGTGCAAGAGGTGGGAATAGTCATTAGATTCAAGGTCGGGGCTATTGGGTGGGTGATCAAAAGGTTCCCGACTAAAATTTTCAATCTTCTCCTTGGACCGAACAGCGGTGTGAGGAAGAGTTGTTTCGTGGAGGAGGAATCTTCCGTGCGACAGTTTCCCGCGCCGTCGACTTTGGATCTCACGTCTCAGTTTGGTGTACTTTTCGCAGTATACATCAGCTGTAATTACTGTCTCAAGTTCCTTGAAATTAACCTAAAAAAGAACGCCCTTTGTTCCATAGGAAACGGAAGCCATCATTTTCTGACTTGTAACTAAGAAGTTTGCTTGGATTTATTTCGTCTTTAATGAGATTGAATGTCACCACTGCACCTTTGACTGTTGTTCTGTTTCTGCGTTGTTGTAGGATATCCAATTCTAATCGAGAAAACAAGTCATCCACGTCTTGTCGGATGGCGTTCCATAAACGCTCGTCCATTTGACAACATTATTTGCTGTTTGTGTTGGTCGGTAAGCATTTTCGATACCCACTTTACACAGAATTTGAGATATCCTAGCTTTTGCTTCAGCAATTGTGTGAATACTGGTGCGTCCAGCAAAAGGAAATTTATCAGACAGAGCACTAATCATCAGTTGTTGATCAGATTGCAGTTCTTGCTCAACTTGTTGAACGGGTTCATCGGTCTGGATACTGGACCTGCCACTCCGCCCTTCATAATGGGCACGATTCTCAATGAATTTCGGCAGCTGATGATATTTTTACAGATAAAAATTAAATCATAGCACAAACTTCGCAAATGACTGAAGCAACAATTTTCGCGGGCATTGTTTTCTATATTCACCGGAGACAAACGATTATTAAATCAAAACAATAACTTCTGTGACTTTGAAAACAATCAATAGATGACACTGAATAAGCACAACTTTGTTCTAACTCGCCAATATTTAAATATCAGATAATGACCCTTTAAATTTTGTGTATGCCTTGTATTTCATATTAGTTGGATCTAACAGCATTGTTGTCAACGATTCTGTCCTTCTAAACTTGCCACGCAAACAATCTACCACCAAGTGCCTCACGGTTCGGATAGTTCCATGTTGTAGTGTACATAAAAGAACCCAACACAACATGGCATGACACGACAGAACGCATTGTATGTTTTGCCACCTGACTGTTAAAAATTTTCCTTCGATTCCAAGACACGAAAATTACCGTCGACCAGGAGTTTATTAAATATTTCACTTTGCTCCAGACTTCGTGAGTGTTAAATGAGCCCCGCTGATTTATTTACCGTTGAGACAGTGCAAGCACCGTGGGGTGTACGCGGTCTCCCTCATCGACGGCACTAAGCCCCGGAAAGATCTTGAGGGGAAACGACGCCATTAACTCCCACGTAACTGCCACCCAGCGCCTCACGTGGCCCCGCCCCAAAACAATGCGCTCGCATGCAAAGAAGGGCAACTTTAGGGAGTGGTCCCCTTCCACTCTCTCTCTCTCTCTATCTTTCGGTTGGGGGCGGGAAGGCGTCCAAGGGGCACAGCGGGGGAGGAGGCAGTCGCGAGAGCCGGGCCGGTGAGACTTCGTTCAGTGTATGTGTGTGTCTGTGTTTGTGTGAGTTCGGAGATGGAGAGATATTGGGGTGGCGGAGTTGCATATAAGGGAGTGGCGGGTGGAAGGGGAGGGGAGAGATGCAGTCAGGCCGTGGGTGGAGTGAGGGGGAGAGAGAGAGAGAGGGGGGAGGTGGGGAGTGGTGAGTGAAATTCCTCAAAATGTTTTCGGCGCGTGAGATTCGGTTTATGATTGTCTTGGTGCCCCAAATTCGCCGACTGGGTCGAGGGGAGAGGGAGAGAGTCGGAAGGGAGGTGGAGAGAGAGAGAAAGAGAGAGAGAGAGAAGGAGAGAGAGAGTGATTTGGAGAGAAAGAGTTTGCGGGAGTTTGCAGTGGGGTGGATGAGGGTTGTGGCAGGGAAGTGACGAAAGGGCTAAGGGGGCTTTGAACCACCATTGGGGATTATGGCTAGCGATTGAAAATGAAATGCCTGTTGGGAAAAGATGCGGAGTTACGTAGCAATTTAGTATGATTTTAATCCAAAATCTCAGAAGAAAATAGCTCAATCCTTCGGTCGTATCTCCCGAGATGTGGTGGTCAACTTGTCACTCCCATCTCCTTCCGTCTTCAACGCTTCTTCCATCTTCAAAGGTCATGGTTCATGTGGGCGGATCCGGCGTCGATTGACGAGAGTCAAATTACTATTCATCCTTACTAGCACGTCGTAATCCCAGGAATTTTAAATGGAGATTTTGGTATTCCATTCACCGTATTATATCCTGCTGATATTTGGATTTATTTTGTCACGTCGACCAAATCTTTATCAGACGAAAGACGAAGTTGGGTAGGAGAATCAAGACGAGGAAACATCTGACGAATGAAAAGGTTAACTGTTGCCTCAGAATAAACAAATGTATGGCGAATTCATTCATTCATACATGGTAACCTGCAAGCCACCGCTATGGTGTAAGGCAGGAAGTGATGACGCATCAGGCTACGTCTTATGCATAATATTATCCCCCTCACATTCACGAGGGGCAGGAGGACTAACTTTTTACCTCAGCGGAAGTCAGTGCTCCATTAATTTCAATTATTTTAGAGGACCTTGCGAACCGCGATTTTCCAATATTGTACGCCTATCAGGCTCTTTCACAAATATGGACCGTGAAAAGCTAACGGGGTGCGGTTAAGACATCCACATCTATGAATTAGTCTGCAAGTCTACACGAGGGCATGTGACAGGGCTGAGGGCGTGTGACAGGTGCCTGGTCACCAGCCATTATTTCAATTGATGGCTTTTCAGGATAAGGCTCTGTCTTTGGGTTGTTCAAATTGAAGGTCGTGTTGTATTCTTCTGTGATCGGCCCGAATTGTACGAGGAAGTAAGAATCCCATAAAGCGGTCGGTCCAATTGTGAATTACCTAGTATTTACCTATTCGCTGGGGTTTAGCCTACGAACACATTGTGGGTATAGAAATACTGCCACTTACTCAAAATTAAACTCATGCAATTTGCAGTAGTTGCCTGCGTCTTGCATTTATGGTTTATGCTTTCAGTGGTTCCCAACCAAGCATTTCCAATATTAGCTTGGCGCTTTCCTTGCTTAAAAACATTTTTTACTCTAACGGGAGGATTTTCTCTTTTTCTTATTCCATTTAAAAATTACTTAGTTCCTGCGTAGGGTGCCAAAATACCAAACTCATGGCGAGGCCTAACCAATTGAAAATAAAAACTGTCCTTGCCTTTTTTTATGAAAATATACCTCAATATTTGTTTGATGAAACCGCTTCGTTAATAGATGTGTATCATGATAGGGTGGAGTATTGCCCAGTAAGTGGTCTATCAGTCAACTGTTGGGTATATCTATATCCACACAACTCCCCGCAACCCACCATAAGGGCGTGTGGCGGGGGGTGTAAGGTCAAAAGCCATAAAATAGAGTAAAACCACGTGTAATGCCAAAACATGTTACATCTACACAAATATTAATTTAATTCATGCAGTTAATAAACCTTAATCGCACGAAATAAAACACTTATATACAACAATATTCAATAACTATATATATATCCGTGGGTCGCGGTAGTCCAGGGGGTAGAGCTTTAGACTACTGACCGGAGGGTCCAGGGTTCGATTCCCGGGCAAGTTTCTGGGAACCTGCAGCTCCACCCAAGCTAACGTGATTTTTCGGGTACCAGGTCTTCCTGGGAAACCATAACCGGCACAGGGAAAGGAACTGGCCCCCTACCCTGATATGTGAATTTCACACGCCGTATTGGGCTTAGTACTGGGTGAACTCTACCATCACCTACAAAACCGACCTTCAGGTTGATTACGGTGTTTATGGTTTATATATGCATATATAATTTTATATAGATATATAATATACATATATCTACATATATGCAATATACATGCAACGTATAAAATATAAAAAAACATAATAATACAGGCACTGTTGGTAGGGTTTTCATCTGACATGAGTATCGACTGTCGTGGAGTTTGGGTGTTCCTTGATGATATACGCTTAACAAACATATAACTAACTAACAAATATACTGTATAACACGTATCGTTTACATTGTCATCAAATATGTCTCCAGTTATAATTGTACCGCAAAACGAACAATGACTGCAAGTTAACGAGAACGATTAGGTAAGCTAATGAAGTATGCTTTAATTGTTGATTGATGCGACCTTTTAGGTTTTTCAGAGGTTGACAGTTTCAATATTAAAAACTAGATCAGTGTTTGTGATGAGTTAACTAAAATCAGTCCCATACTACGTTCTGAATTGACGTAGAATAATTAATGTCACCCAGTGGGCCAGTATTTCTCACAAAATTCATATTCCAACGAGGCTGTATCGGCAGAATACTATATATACGACCTTAATATTTCGATATCTCGGGCATGACATTCTCCATAATTCGAGCTTGACTTCTCAGTTCATTAATGCAGGTAACTATTTATCATCTTGGGCAAAAAGTGTTTTTTTCGCACGGTAAAGGAGCCAGTTTGCTAAACAGTTTCAAGAGGAGGGAAAAGGTGGATTGGGACGGAAAGGGAGGGAGGGGAAAGATGAGTAGATAGAATTAGGGCAGGGCGTGCTCAACGGTTCTGTTGAAACAGCCGAATGAAGAGCGGCGCTATGAACCTTCGCGTGGAAATGAGGTTAAGGAGGCAGCGCTGCAAAGTCTCAGCCGGGAGCTTAATGTTTTTTGATTATGAAACCGGCATGAATGAACTGGATACAAATTCGGAATTTGGTGGACGTGGCCGCGCCTGGAATATACTCTCTATATAATAAAACCGTCAATGTGAACCAGCAAATCACATTCAATGGGTGAAGGATGAGTAATGAGAAGAATTACCTCATATAACTCAACAGTGGATGAGGAATTTTGAGCACTTGCAACAGTTTAATGCGCTTCATGAGTTGGTTTTCCATCGAGTTTCTTAAAAATCAATGCGGTAATCTACTTTTACTTTCGAAATCGTTCATTTTTGAAAAATAAATTGAGTTTTTTTGGAATTTAATACCCTCGTGTCATCAATTTCGGCGATGCTTTCAGTTAAAACAGTTATAATCTCACTTCCTTGATTTAGTTTTTGCCTAGTAGTTTGCAGAGTGATTTATTATTTATAGCGCAAATATAAAGTAATGAAATTATCTGGCATTTAAGATCGCCATCGTCAGATCAGCTCAGTCTGGAAATTACAGGTGAGGGTAGAGTTCGCCCACAAAATGATTCATAATGGCGCGTGAAATTCACTCATCCAGGTTAGTAAAGAGTTCTTCCTTTCTCTGTACCAGTTATGACATTCTGGTATCGATAAATATGTTGTAATTGTTGGATCTTAAATGATTTGTACAAAGGCATCATTCGAGACTCGTGAACGAGACCACGTCTGGTCAGTAACCAAACGTCCTACCCACTTATTAAACTTATTGTAATTTAATGATAAGGAATACTGGATGAATTAATATACTTTCATTTTCACTCCAGTTGGGATAACATGCTGGCAAAAGGTGATCAGTTTAAAGATTTTTATTTTTTAAATTGTCACCGTAAATCTAAAGCAATAACTAGTCTACCTTTAGTGCAAACGAACTATAGACTTCATTTTTTCTTCCTCGGAAACGTAACAGTCAGTATATACAACTCTTTGTACCTTCCTAGTACTTTAGTAAAGTTTTTAGAATTTTTTATATTCCCTTTCGTTGCGGAATAGAAATTAAAACCACATTCGTCAGCTTGTCACATAATGCAGTGATTTTTAAATGTGTTCTTGTAAAATTAAATGAATATTCCGACAACCACTCTGGTTCCCTGTTCAAATCCATTTTCCTCCCTTGAAAAACCATTTTTTTTATGTCTAGCTCTTCTCCCGTTTCGCATGTTGCTTCTGCGTTGTTCTTACTTAACACTTCGAAACCCGACAGTTACATTGGTGATCATTACCTCGGGTTTCCTCGGCAGATTTCTAAGAACAGGGCACAAGTCGAGGGAAAGGGATGGGGAATCAGTTTTTTCACGGTAAAGGAATTTGATTGTGTCTGATATACCTTTAAAATTACGAGGAAATGACCGACAGTTGGATAGGACTAATGAGAGACAAATCATGAGAATGTACTGTAAAAAACCTTCTAATTGCAATTTACTCAGCCAATTTAAACAATAAAAAAACAGTAGTAAGAGGAAGATGTTAGACAAGCGGTGGGAAAGAAGTGTGAGTTGAAGAAGGAAAGAGCCCGAGGCGAAAGAAGTTAATATCGTGCCATGTTTCCTTTCTTAAGTCCTCGAACATATGAATTATTTTTCACAAAAAAAGCTCATAAAAAACTATCTCTGACGGTTGAATACCTAAAACGATAGACAAAAATTTGAAGCATAAGAAAAAACATCTTGAGGAAAAAGATAATGAGCCTTTCAAAATTAGCGAAGCCGAAATTAATGAATAGTATGGAATAATATAAATTGAAACAGATGAGTCAGTTTATCTTTTTGTCTGAATTTTTAGAGGAAGTCGACTAAAAATCGGAAAATTCATTGCAAGAGGAAGAAATCGCGCATTTTTATTGGAGAGGAGGCAATGAAAAGATCTACATCTATATAATACCCCGAAAGCCACCGTAAGGGCGAGTGGCGAGGGGTGTTCGGTCAACAGATGTAAAAGGGTACACAATCACATGCAAAATTAACAAATAAATGCAAACCTATACCCACAGTGGCCTATACATTCATGCAAAAATCCTTTCATTTTACACGCATGTAAATACATGTACTAACAACTAACAAACAATTGCACCTTAGGATGCAGTATGAAATTTATCCAATAATCTGCAAGCTAGAATTTGAAAAGTAGGAAGGGGGAATTCCACTACCACATGGACTTGCAACATACAATGGTCTCCTCCCACAAGGACACAGGTAGGGAATGTGACCCTACGCTGCAGGTAGCGGGAGGGCTCGCCACGAAGAGAGAGACGGAGGATGGAAGGGTAAACTCAAAAACAGAAAAGACAGAGCAACCAATACTGTTAAGAGCACTACCTTATTTAATGGCAGTCCTTATGCGGTCATGCGGGAAGGGTTATGATTACAAAACACACGAGGTAAGTGAAAGTGCATGCAATTGATTAGAACTAATTATTCCCTAGACGGGTGACAAGTGGAATTTTTGCTATCTACCTGTATATCCTTACAATTACTATCCCGTATTGTCCGTGGGAAGGAGTCCTTGAGTCTGCTAGTTTTGGAATCTATTCCCCGAATTTTATATACATGATCTAAGCGACCATGGAGTGCGAATAATTTGCGAGACCTTGGTGCTGAAACATGCAGATTTGAATATATTTGCTAAGTTCAACCTAGCATTGAATCGTAAAAGATTGGCAAGTTTGTGAAGTTATTTTTAAGGGGAAGGTTTTATTTTTCAGAAATGTATATTTTGAAGCTTGTGGCAGAGATTTAAAAACAGTCTTCTGTGGTAGCGGATGGGAATTGGTGGACATGACAGAGAATAAGACAAATGAAAAATGAGAAGCAGGTATGTGGAGACAATTCGAAGATTGTCTTTTTCTGCCAAGCAAAAGTGAATGGCGAGCATAGCGAGAGAGGATAGCCGAGGAAATCAAGACGCCACCACCGAGACCAGAAATAAATTGAGGATATATTCAAAGCAATACTGAAAATTATACTAGTATATACTTGAATGTATACTAGTAAAATCTCATTTGAACAAAACAGAAAGAGATAAACAAAAATGTACTTTTCCCTTTACCAGCTAGATGATATTTTTGGGCAAAAATAATTTTCTTTCATGAATGTTCCAGGAAAATACTGGGCCAATATGTCTACTTATACAAGGGTTGCTATTTATATTTTCAGCCTAATAATGAGTCACTAGTCACTTGCCGGGCAGATGCTCCAGCCACTTGAGCTATCGAGGAAACGTAATTTACACTAAGATCCGTGGGTCTAATATGTCGCCAAATGCCCCGATGGGAGTTTTCTGCGACTTTTTCTTATTCCCTAACATGAAGAAATGGCTCGCGGGAAAAATATTAGCTCAAGCGAGGAAGTTATCGCCGAGACAGGCGTATTTTGGAGAGTTCGACAAATCCTATTTTTTTGAGGGGTTAAAAAAATGGCCGGAACGTTGGGAGAAATGTGTCTAACTAAAAGGGGACTATGTTGAAAAATAAAATAAATGTTTTTGAAAAAATGGTTTCTTCATTTCTAACACGGGTACTTATTGAACCCCCCTCGTGAGTATGTGTGTATATTATATATATATATATATATATATATATATATATATATATATATATCTGTGTGTGTGTACATATATGTAAAGAAATAGACGGATTGGACACACATTGGGGTACATTGGATTTATTAGGAATATAATAGAAGGGAAGATTCCGCGAGGAAGACCAAGAGGCATGTACATTAGGCAAATTAAGAAGGACGTAAGGACGTAAAACAGAGAAAGTATATATATATATACTTGATATATATATATACTATACTATATTTGATATATATATATATACTATATACACACACACACACATGAGTGTTCTTCTTTTTTTGTGTTTCTGTATTGTGTGTTACTGTGTATTGTACTATTCGGCACTTCCGTGTTACGTCTACGAAAGCATATATATATATATATATATACGTATATTTATGTATGCTCATGTTTATGTATAAGCTTACCTTTATGCACAAATGCATGGTTCACCGTCGCACTTATATGCGGCTGCTTGTGGAGTATTGTATGGGTGTAGATGTACGAGTATCTTCGTTTAGGAGCAGCGCCACCCACAGGAGCAATCCAAGTGATGCATGAAAGTTTTTGCCATAGTAAAAGGAGTCGTATGGTCCGGAATCAGTTCAAAATGCTCCCTGGGACATGTGTGCCTAACGAATTGCTTTAATCACAGAAAGCAAACTAAAATTCGCACGACGCCCGGAATAATAAACGTCGTTGGTGGTCGTCGACTATTTTTCACTGTCTAATTACGGGAACCTAAGCATGTGAAACTCGAATCATTGAGTAATGTGTGGTACCATGACCATTTCCATGGACCAATTAACTCATGCTGAAGAATGATCGGTTTCTTTGGGATGCGTTGCTTTCACGCGAAAGGCAAATGTGCACCTCGTTTCGCCATAGGTGGTATGTGCATCATATTCTCGAGGCCCGCAACCCGTGCTTGCTTCAAGGGATGATTTACGGTAACAGGCCAGAGTTGTGGATCGAGAATCGTAAACAGTGCTTGCAATTATTCCTCGTTAGATGGCCCGCGAAGTGAAACAAAATAACACCGAATAGGAGGGAGAGTGAGTGTAAGGGAAGCCGGGAGTGAAGGCGACGTCTCCCGTGAATTTCGTGATTTATTTCGGCGAAACTCACCTCGTGCACGTCCTCTACTTTTCTCATTTGCTCCTCACCTCGTCGGAGATCTGTTGGTGGGTGGTTTTTTCCCCGGGAGAAGAAAATGCAAATCAAGTCACTGAGTGGGAATGACTAAGGGTTTTGACGTCGATCCCCTAGACGAGAAAACACAGCATCTAGGCAAGTTATTTTCCACGTCTGTCTGAAATCACATCTGAGTTTTTAACGATTGAGTCCGAGAGGAAAAAAGGAAATTGTACCTGGGGAGCAAACTGAACATGTTGGAACGGAGTGACCATAAGCGTGAACTCGATTCTTGAACTCGAGATGAAGTGTTCGAGATCAGTCCAATAAATACGCCAACTGAATCCATAAAAACTTTATTTTGCAAAATTTAGTCCACATCGAATTTGTTTCCTTCAAATTAATCTTCATCCGTTACTACAGGTATGCACTTATTCCATCTTCTTTTCCACTGTTTAAAGCACCCTTGGAAGTCCTCGGCAGTTAGGATTTTTAGTTTCCTCGTCGTTTCTTCCTTTAATGTGTCCACATCTTCCCAGTGATGTCCCCTCATCACATTTTTGCATTTTGGGGGAATATGAAAAAGTCGCAGGGGGCGATATCTGGCGAATAAGGAGGATGATCAAGGATGGTGATTGAATTTTTTGCATGAAACTGACGAACAATCAATGCTGAATGTGCAGGTGCATTGTCATGGTGAAGGATCCATCCATCATGTTCGGTTAAAATAGCGTGCACTCTTGATTTTCCAAAATTCAGTTCATCAGCTATCATTGGGACAGTTTTTAGACGATCGGTAAGGACAAGGGACCGCACATGATCAATGTTGTTATCAACACAGGTGGTTGAAGGTCGTCCCGGCCTTGCATCATCCGTGGTGTCTTGTCGGCCATCTATAAAAACGCTTCTTCCACTTGAAAACGGATATTTTCTCAGAGCATTGTCACCGTAAAAGCTGTCAAAATTTCAGTAATTTCTTGATAACGCTTACTCCGCACTTCACCAAAAAACTTGATGTTGATTCGTTGCTCCGTGATTTTTTCAATTTGCGCAGCATAACAGCTTTATGATATTGATGAAGAAAGCTGTTCTCAGGGGTTTTCATAGACCCCCATTTGGGCTTTTGATGTATACTTTTATACCTAGGTGGAAATTTCAAATATAAAACAATATATTATGCAAGTATTTTGGAACATTTGACATTCTTTCTGATTTCAACGGTCACCTTATTTTCACCCCAAATAATGAATCTATATTTTCTCAGACGGATTTCACTTTCAGCTTCATTAAATAAGATTATACATTGGTGCAACGCGGTCCTCATATTTATTCATTTCTATTACGCATTGGGTAATGTAGTTTTTGACGTCATATAAATGAATACGTGGCATGTCATAAAACCAATTTTCGCCGCTCCCAAGCACTTTTCTTCAAAGCCTTGCCTTCGTGCAGAGGCGGTTAATAAGTCTTTTAGATGATCGGTATCAATCATTAGCTTTCTGCGGGAACCTTGGATGACCGGATGAAATCCACTCCCGGAAACGTTAGTTATGTCCCCCATCTTTTTAGTTTGCGTTCCTCATCACGCAACACTTCAAGTTGGATGATCGTGACTGGTTTAGTTGTTACACTTAATGCAAAAGTTTCACCACTTGATCGTTAAAATGTATGTAGCATAATGGTTTGCTTTTAAATGTAATACCCTTGAAGGAAGTGGTCCTTTTAATGGAACCAAGTGAATGTTATAGAGAAAAAAATGATGGAGTTAGGTCTCATCCGTGTATATAGTATGGACGCGGATTTTTAATAAGAAATTCACGAGAAATTCATGGGACTTTCAGTCTAGCGTCCTCTTATCACTGATCTCACTATACAGGTATTATCATAAAAAATTTATGCTAAAAGCGTAAGTTAGAAGTACTATCAGAGATTATATTTCCTTAATCCCTGATACTACCTGCGCATGATACTAACTTCTCATAGTTCCCTTTAAGAAAAGTAATGATAAAGAATATTTCATGTTCTGAGACAATTTAGTCCTTTCAGGACAAATATTCATTCAATAAATGTGAAAATAAAAATGAAACAGTTAAGGTGAACATGGTTATGTTAAATAAAGAAGTTAAAAAAAGTTCCCAAATAAATATTTTAAATAAAACTTTGCAGAGAAATAGTTGAGACCGATGCTTTGTGGATTCCCTTGGTGATGCACCAGGTGACAGCAATACATTCTATCCTGTGGAAATGCATTGTATTTTGATTCTTTATTGTGCAGAATTTTGCAGCATTATGCCTTATAAAATGAAAAACTCTCCAGTTTTTTTACAAAAAATGGGTATTCAACATGGCTATTATATATTCACACTCATTGTTTTCGAGCCTTTTAAATAGATTATCATATGTCGTTCGTCGAACTATCTTATCTATTTATACCGCAAATATTGATCTAGTACCCCTTACCCACCGTATTACTCAAAATGTATGCTTATCCTTCCACACCCAAGTATTATTAAATGTAATTAAAGTTTATAAGATCAATAATGATTATTAATTATACTCCTTAAAAATTATTAATCCTCAAAGGTATTTTGTCCATTAAATCATTATTTTAATTGAATTTGATATCTCTGGAGTAGAATGGGGAGGTTATCTTGGAATGAGGGAAGACTTTTAAGACTCCTGATGTTCGATTTCAGAGTTAATATTATTTTTATAAGAAATATTCTCCTCCTTATATTTATTTTTTTTAATTTCTCATAACATTGCATTCAAAAACTGACAGAATACTGCAAAAGGAGTGGTTTGTGCGTGTGTATGTTTAGATACGTGCGTTTGTATGCATGAGAAAATATACATTCACATGCGTAATCGTGCATAATTGGCTGGTGCCCCTGCATTTACAGCCACTCATCCTCGCGGTGTGTAAGCGGGGTATCGTGTAAAGGGTGAGTTCCAAAGGTAAGGCCATTGAATTTCCCGCACCGCTCCTATTCGTCGGAGTGGGATCAAACCACTTGGAATAGGTGTGGGGGGACTAAGCTTTGCCGCGAAACCGGTCTCAGTGCTCTCCAAGCTGTGGAAGCGGCAGGACTTCAGTTATTGTACACCTCTGGGCGGCCGTCAACCAGCAAAACTGACAATAATGTGGCTCGTGTTCGACAATATTTGGACTCTAACCGTCGATTGAGTATCAAGATAGTTGCCAATGAACTGAACTTGTCGTCTACTGATGTATTTTGCATTGTTGCTGAAGATTTAGTGATGAGGAAAGTGTGCGCCAAGCTCGTGCCCAAGGTGTTTGCTACAACACGCTACGATACCCCGAGTTCCTGGCCAAACACCAGGTTCCAACGCTGCCCCACCCCCCTCCTATAGTCCTGACACCGGTTTAGCAGGCTTCTTTTCGTTCCCTCGGTTTAAGGCAGCTTAGAAAGGAACCCGTTTTTCGTCCATAGAAGAGATCCAATCAGCCTTGACGAAGACCTTGCGAGAGGTCCCCGAAAGCGCCTTTCAGAGTGCGTACCGGTCATGGCAGAGTCGCTGGAAACAATGTGTAGAGGCCCAAGGAAAGTACTTTGAAAAATTTAAGGTGTTTGTGTAAATCTGTTCAATAAATTACTTTCAAAAAATATTTCCATGGCTTTTGGAACGCACCCTGTAGATATAGTTCTAAAAGTTTCCAAACGTGATTTGAACCCTCGAACATGTGATAGAATGAGTGTTTCTTTCAGCGATACCTTTCATGGTGCCCACTGGTCCTGCTCTTAAGTCCCTCCTCGAGCTTGGACGCGTAAAAAAATATACAACGGAGGCGGAATAAGAATTATTTGGGTAAATAGTTGTGTGTGCACAAAATGTGACCGAATGTTTTCACCTTCACGGCAAGGAAGTAAAAACATCAGGGAGAGGTTGGTCCGGAGGTAATTATTCATGCATTTGGATTCACGGAAATTACTTTCGAGTCTGTGTTGGTGTGAGTCCTGTTATTTTCTTTCCAGCCAATTACTCGCCAAAATTGCTTGCGAGAACTACCTCGAACTTTCTCGCCTTTTTTTCTGGAAATATGTACTAGACACGACCGAGAACAGGCGGCAGTGATACTGGATGCACAAGGGCGTCCGAATACAACTGTGCAAAGTATGAAATATATGGTTTATTTTGCAGACCGGGAGCTTCCAGGAGAAGGCAGCGAGAGGGAGGGAGGGGGAGAGAGAGAGACCTGCATGCGTGCGGGTGAGGCTGCTGGAAAACGTAAAGAAAAAACAAAATTGGCGAGAGGGGCGAGGGTAGGAGGGCAAGGAAGGGGCGGGGCAAGGTCGAACGTGAGGGAAAGGAAACGCAACCGTTGTCGTGAAACGTGGTCGAACATTCATTCCCCTCAGTCATTTCCGAAACCATGCCACGGTGATTTTGCATCCATTCCGCTCAATTAAAAAAAACCACAAGTCAAGAGGGGAGAAAACGCATTAAAAGGGATCGCGGAGAGTTGATTTACAAAAACTTCAAACTCTCGCCTGGTGACTTTCACACTTCATGAAACAGATTAGGTTTCCTCCCGAACGGCTACATCCACAACATTACTATGAACAGACAATGGGCCTAGTTGTTACAGATCAAGATTCACAGGAAGGTGATTAGTTGAGAAGATGATGGTCGATTTCCCTCTTTGAAAAAAAAATATAATCATACGTATTTCACCCCACGGCCACGATGTTCAGGGTACTCTGGCTTAGTCGAAACCGTGGCAGCTGCTTGTCTTATCGGTTTGAAATCGGCTATTTCTACGTCGTTGATCAGGCTCACGGTTCGAGAACTCCACGAAAATTCGTGTCTTGCCGTTGTGGAGTGTCAAAATAATTCGCGAGTTCCTCAAAGGTAATTGTTCGTGCCCATTTGTCACGATATTCCAAAGAATAGCGTGCAATACAACCTACAATACGAAGATTATAATTTTTAATATCCTGGTATTGATCTCCGAAGGTTGAAGAAGCTGGGAGAAAGAATGAATTTGCAGAGTTTGGAGGGATTCTTGGAACGAAGCGATGTAGAAATAGTGTATAATTTACTCTCATGCTGGACTGCTGTATATTTCGCTTCAATGGGTGCGTGTATAACTGAAGGGTAACCGAATTGCAGCGAGTCACGGATGTATAATGCATCCAGGAAAGTTCAAATAGTGTTAGGATCATGTACCTAAAATTTGAGTGCACATCTTAAAATATAGACGGCAAGACGTCTCCGAATTCTTGCGTAAAAAGCGAAACCAAGGGAATTCCTTTCGTGAGCCTGGCCTTATGGCCTTTTCAAATGGTAGTCTCTAGTTGAGCCTCCACGCATCAAGTACCACTTCTGTTCAGTGGACGTCCCTCCGAGGATATTTCTATAACTTCCACAGGAGAATCATTTTCTTAGCTTTTTCAAAAACTTTCGGAGACTTAATTAGGCATAATTAACTGAAAAATATACATTTACCTTTAAGGATAGATCGGGTATTTTCAGCTATTTATTTTACTTTCCTCATCAATCGGTTCAGATGATGATTTGTTCTTAGAATATTTACTCACTCGATCCCTCTTTGACACTTGGCTTTAATAATTTTTCTACGCTGCCCACCATTAAGTTCTGCTGGAGGAAATTTGATTTTGTCGATTCTTCAGTTTGCTCATCATTAATAACGTTTAAACTGCATTGGTTTAATTTCACCCTTAGTAGAGGTATTTATTTAGGTAATATATTGATTGTTCTTTCTATTCTAACTTATTATGTACTACTTTTATTTTAATTATGTGTAATAGACCAATGTGTGCTAATTTGCTGAGAAGAAGTACGGAAATAGCGTGCTGTTAACGAATGTATGCCTTCACCTCATCGTTTGAGGTGTAGTGATTACCCTTGAGGTGTCTCTTGAGTTGAGAAAAACAATAGCAATCGCAAGGCGCAAGGTCGGGGGAATAAGGAGGGTTTTGTTTGTTCTCGTCTGTGATACGGCGTTGTACCCATTGTGCACAGATTTTACGGCATCCCAATTGTTCAATAATGAAGCCGATACGTTCCTTGGATATTCCAATACGGTTGGCGATATGCTTCTGAGTGATTCGCCGGCCATTTTGAATCAAATCTTCGACGAGTTTGCGATGTTTATCGTCTGTGGCTGTGATCGGACGTCCGCTGCGTGTTTCATCAACAATTATGGCTTTTACAGGCTTGCAGCCACGAAATGTTTCAACCCATCGATTTACAATAGACCTATCAACAGCATCGTCACCATAAAACGCCTTTAAACGACGATGAATCTCAGTATGAGTCACTTTTAAGCAGTTAAAAATTCTATAACAGCACGCTGTTCAACTCGCTCTGACATAGCACTACAACACGTCTCCATACTTCCGCTTCTCAAAATACATTGGTGAATGAAACGACCTCATACCTGCGCATGCGTGTTGGGGGGGAATATTACTTCTATATTCTACCAAGTGCTTCTGAAGGTTATTTTGTGTGAGCTCTACAAGCATGTGTGCATTAGTTTTTAGCCTACCCTTGTAGCTACTTCCCACACTTTTAATCAGCATGAGAAGGCTTGATTCAACTTTCGTCATCAACCTTTCCCTTCATTGCCTTGGAGAACTTAGTGTGCTCTGTAATTTGAGTGGCCTTTCCAACATTCAATGACTGGCATTGTGTAAATGGCTTTGCTTTAAGAGAACGGTATTAATGAAATGCATTTATGAAATGTATTTGCCACAGAAAACGTGTGTTCTTGAGAGTAGAATACATGGGATGCTCTTACATATCTCGCCCGGGCGCCTTTTTGGATGCAGTTGAAAACCACTTAGTGCGAACACGAACCCTGTTTTTTTAATTTTTCCTTGATGATTTCAACATTTATGGATTCATTTAGAATCACTATTTTTCACGTATAGCATGCCTCATCTGCATCTAAATGGTTTCGTTTCATTGTTCTGCTACAAAAGCAAATTCTCAAGTAGACAAAAGCATAATGAGCCATTTATTAGTCGATATATGTCTTGCACGCCCGCTGTCTATCAGCTTTCAATGAGTTAACGACGAATTAATAGCTTAACATCGTGCCGTATCGCGATTTCATTGCCTTTTTTTTAATTTTCTGGGTCTTCCGAGTACACACAATGCTATTCCGCAATGGTTGCCAGATGGATTTCAGCCGTCGCCAATCTTTCAACCGAGCTTCTAAACGCAGTTTCTTACAAATGTGGGAATCGAAGTTTACAAGATCCGGAGAGGGTAGTTATCTCCACATAAAGGAGTAGTGTTTATCGTTTTATTTCATCAACACCCTTGGCCACGGACGCTAATGTTCTTCCAATGGATGCTGGCTGAGCTACAGCCGTTACCACACTTTTAAAAGGGATGTCGAGAGCAGTGGAGGATGTGGCAATTAGAATTAAGAAGTTTGGAAAAGCTTCATGTTCCACTCGCTTCTAATTTCACGCTCCATTGCTTCTCCCCGTACGTAACACCTCACCACCCTCCCGCACACGATTGCCAGAGGGAGGAGAGGCCCCGATTTCGTATCCCTTCCCCCAACTCAATCGTCCATTTCTGCTTATCGTCGAGTATTGCTCGCTTCAACGCTCTCCACCGCCTACCTCCTCCCCAACTCATGAGCGGATCCAGTCTTAATCCAGGGAGAGGGGTGTTACATGACGTGTATATGATTCGCATATGACACTCTGTCTCTTTTTCTTATAGGCCGAAAAGGGAAAAATCGGTACTTTAGAAATAAATGGGTCGGCATTTTCATAAAGAGAATGTGGTGAAATAGCTAATGTTTAGTAATTGCCTTATGGGTTCGGTCAGGGTGAAATATTACTTGCGTGTAAAACAATGCACACTAAGTGTACCTATATATATAATTATATATATATAATTATATATATATAATTATATATATAATTATATATATATAATTATATATATAATTATATATATATATATAATTATATATATACATAATTATATATATATAATTATATATATAATTATATATATATATAATTATATATATACATAATTATATATATATAATTATATATATAATTATATATATATAATTATATATATAAGAACACATAAAAAGAACACTCATACGTTGTTAATAATTTCGACGGAATTGAGCTCCATCTTCCTCGGAAGAAACAGTAGTACTGACTTCCATTAACTAAGTCAATCATTATATATATATATATAATGTATATTAAGATAGCACTACCGAACAAAACACAGAAACACATAAAAAAGAAACACATGCGTATTCCAAATTTTCGGTGGCGCTACCACCTCTTTCAAGGGAGAGAAGGAAGGAAATATACTATATGTATATATACCCACATTTTCACCTCCATTACTCCCTTTCAATCCTTTTCTTCATAGGTCATATCCTTCCTCCCCTCTCGCTCCTGGAGCATTACTTATTCGCCTGACGGAAGTGGTAAATCCCCGAAACGTCAAAGGAAACATTTTTCTTGCTATGCTTGCTGTAATGCTTTTTTCGTGCGTGTGGTTATATGTTCCATGTTTGCTCTGAAGAAGATTGTGCCACAGAATGTTGGTGTGATGAGTTGATGTAAAATGCAATAGAGTCAGTTTTTATATAATAATTAAAAATCTCCTCGGGGGATGGACGAGGTTTTAAACGTTACCGATTTAGGAATACGATACGATACGCTTTAGGAATTGATCGGCCGAGGGGGCGAGGTTATCACTTTTTATTTAGACCTCCTCCGGTTGAAGCTGTCCATGTCCCAACCTCCATCCGATGCAGCAGCCGTAATGCGGTGGGCGAGGAGAGCGACCGTCGCTCCACCCACTCGCTCCATGGTTTAGTTCCTTTTTGCTACGCTCGGTCCATTTTCTTCCTGCGCTTTCTCACCACTATCGAGAAAACAAAGGGACAATATTGCCACAGAGCTGAGTGCGAACGATCTCTTCGGGCGGGAGTTTTGCTGTCGCCGTGGAGAGAAAAATCCACGGAATACCCAAAACGCACCAGTACGTGTCGGAATTGTGCAAAGAACGGTGTCGACTTCTCGATGCGGTTCTATCCGTGGTCCTGGAATGTTTTAGTATAAAATCATGCCCGCCCCCACCCCCACCAACGAAGTTTCCCAACCGAAAAATCCATTCTTTCGAGGCTATATCATTTCTGGGCTTAAGAAAGCGTTCGAGTTTTCGGGTATAGGTGGCTGGGTTCACGTTCCTAAAATCCAATTAATGTCATTTTATGCATCCCTCGCGAGAAACTACTGTTCGCACACGAAATGGTGTTGGCATTCCTACAAGGTGCGTTCCGATAGTAATGCAATTATTGTAGCATTTAGGCTCCGTATTATCTTTTCTAACTTTACTGGGAATGAGCTCGTTGGCCGCTGAGCGCGTGATTTCAAGGAAGTGATTCCACGTGTCCTCAGTATTTAGGTGAATACTATCTTTCTTAAAAAAGTTCAAATCGAGACTCTAGCACGCATTTTATACAATTATAGTCCTCTTCCTTAAACGAGTGAATTTTCCTTTTAGGCTTCTTATTTCTGACCCCACCTAGCGAAAGCGTAGCATTTACTGCCCAGTGATCACTAATACCTTTTATAGTTTCTATAGTTAAGACTTATTTGGGAAATTTCGTTGCTAACAAATCAAGAATATTATCATCCCTAGTTATTGAAGTGTTAAGTTGATACAAGGAGTTCAACTAAAAAGAATTTCATAGCGATTCGCAGGTATCTTTATGTGTACTCCCTGTATTAAAACTATAAGTGCTCCAATCAATAGATAGGGCATTGAAATCTCCACCAATTATATTGGAATTCATTCAAGCCTGCTCACGCAAGAATTTTTAACTGAAATGAAGACCCCGCCCCCGATTCTATTTACTCTGTCATTTCTGTTAACGGAAAAGGGTTTTGGGAATATTTCACCGCCACCGATGTCAGTGGATAACTAGTTTTCTGTCCCAATTATTTTATATGCGCCTGTGTATATGATAATGTGATGATATATGGTATGATATATGGTGATCATATGTTCCAATATACGAGGGTACATCAATAAATAAGTCGCAAACGCTAGTGAAACAAACACATGAGCTGTTGGGAACACTTCACGGGGATTGCTTGGAATATCCACAGTTCCAACTTGGAGCCCCCCATTGACTGTCATATGTTCGGGCCCCTTAAGAAACCATTTGGAGGGACGACGTTTTGAAAGAGGTGATGCCATTTTAGGCCGTAGAGGTTGCTCTTGGGTTGGGTGCGACTGCAAACAAAAGACGTCTCTGCTGGCGGGATGCTATAGAGAGATGGGATGGTTGTCTCTGAATTGTACAGGGTGCAGGGTCTCTGAATTGTACAGGGTATGCATGAGAAAAGTGACTTAATTTTCGGGAAGTTACTTCGGTTATTATCGCCTCAACCCAGTTTTGCGATTTATTTATTGTCTAACCCTCGCATATTTTGATTTTTAAGCTCAGTACAAGTAATTTGAATTTGCAGATTTCCACGTTTTCCTAGTCGAGTTCTACCCTCACCTATTTAAAACGACTTCAATATTGATTGCTATGCTTGTATACACGAGTTAAGAAAGAAAATCAGTATTCCCTTTAAATCAAATCTTACAGGGAATGATAATGTAGGGGTATGGTCGGTGAAGAACGGTAGAAATGATTCCATGTTGAAATTAATCAATTATTTGAAAGGCGTGGAACGTGTAATTCAGCTCGCAAGATTGGATGAGGTTATTCGTTGAAGATTTTTTTATTTCTTTATCTACTCATTAGGTCAGTCTAAAGCAGAAGTTAATCTCTCTAAAATAGCCTAACTGTTAGGTAATACTTAAAAGCCTCCAATTTACACCTATCATCCTGCTCCAATGACCATTTTTTTCGTGCCGTGCATAACCACGTTCCTTTTTAAAGTTGTCGCGATCCTTTTCTATCATCCTTACTCAAAACCCCTGTCATCAACTTCCTCCTCTTTGTGAAAGTATCTTTCCCTAAAGCAATCTCCTTCTTGCTTTACTTACACTGCTTTTATCATTTTGGTCCAAAACACTTCCGAGATAGATAAACTGTTCCACCTACCATATGTAAATTATGTTGAATTTTTGAACTTGGAATGCTTATTCCCAATTGTTATCCTTTTACTGGGGGAGGCAAAATCGAAAGAAAATACCTCAATAAAAATAAAAATGTATTTTATTTCAAGGCCCATATTGTCCATGGTTATGCGTTTTACTGGAAGGAAATTTATATATTTCAATCGTGGTCTGATTAAAAATAAAATGTGCTATCAGGTGAGACCGATCCGAATCCACAAGTCGTGAATTGCGCTCGCAAGGTTTCTTAAAAAAAAGAGTGAATAATGATGAATTTATCATTGTTTTTTTTAATTCATTGTTAATTTATCATTGTTTATTCATGAGTATTCATTGCCTTATGAATCTTGCAGCGTCAAAATGAATTTTTAATATTTGAAGTCCTTTGAAAACGTTTTCCAATTCAGGAATTGAATTCTCTCTTTGTTGTTAAGGTGGCGCATTCCTTTTTGAAAGACACTAATTCGCTGAAGCACTAACTCATTTAATCTCAATAGCATTGAAAAAAAACTCTTTTCTCGTATTGCTTTTCGAATTTTTCGTTATCGGTTTATATAAATCTTGGAATAATATAATACCTTCCTTTGAAACAATGTAAATAAACGGACAAATCAGATTAGGATCCATTTGACCTCGCATATACCAACGTCCTTGACCAAGGGCAAAGATTAATGCGGCTTTTTTTTTAATTTCTCGTGCTAATTTGATCTCAATCAGAAATGTTCGTCTCGAAAACGGTTTATAAAAACGTTCATGGTTATTAATGAGGCGTCTCATCTTTTTCTCTGCTTTTGGAGTCGTTGTGTTCTGGACGACCTTGGGGTGCATCGTAAATATTCCTTCCTGTCCCAATTAAGGAAGATTCTAAATCGAGCACAGAATTCACTCTTTAAGGCATTCCTGCCTCTTAAGGTCACATTGGATAAGGATAAGAGTCTCCTCCGTCAGAAGCGGTATAAAGGAACACGAAAATATTCAAAATATTACATTGCTATAGAAAAATATTCACCTATTAATCCTTGTACTGGGAGAACGGAAGAGAGAGAGAGAGAGTAACATTTTGGTAGAATTGTATTTATTGTATCTTGAATAAACAGTAGCGACATTCTTTTATTTTTAAGTCGTAATTCATATTTTCTTTGATATTCTAGCCTTGATGGACAATATACGGATTCTCGCGCTCATGTAATCATCCTATATAAAACAAGTCTTCATCATTGATGATACTCAACGTCTTTAATAAAAATCCCTAATATTTTAGTAATCCTTCAACTTAGTCTCTGCTAATCTATTTATTCTCACACGGCTCCATACATTTATGGAGTAAATAAATTCCCTATCACACAGATCTGGTTAAATTATTGCCTATTCAGGTCTTCCAGTGTCTCAGAATGCATCCAGGTACTTGCTGCCGAAAAATGTAACTTACAAAAAATGACGTGAATTGTAAAATAAATGCTAGCGATCATTTTCTTTCCAGATGTAATCGAATTAAAATAATGCATGAAATTATAACATATGATTAAAATGACAACTTATTCAGAGAGTATGGTTTAATCTCAGGCCCATTGGAACATTTCATATATACTATAGGCTTTTATTCTTGAAATTGATTTAAATTCGAGTAATTTTTTATCAAATAATGATATTTTTTATTTAAAAAAATATGCGTAAAAGGTTATTTTTGCATTTACCTAGTGATTTCGCAATCGGTGGAGTGGTAACCTTTGTCTTCTCATTATTATTTGATGATCGTGGTCATACTCTCAATGTTTATTGTGCCAAGGGTCGAAAAACTTACCCACAGATTCCAGTTTTTTAAAAGTAAGAACGAAAGAAGATTGGAACGCAAGTATTGAAAGTGAGTGTTCTAGAAAACACGGAGCTAAAGGAGAGGACTTGAAGAAAATGTAGGTGTTGGTCAGGAAGATAAGTGGGACAGATGCGACTTCGGGAAAAGCGGGGAAGGGCCGGGCGACGACGTAAGAGCATCTGCCTGAGGGCAAGAGGATCAACCGGATTGGCCTGTTCGGCCAGAAATGTAGCTCGGCCCAAAATTTGAAGGGACTAGGGCATCTGTCTGTCCTCTACCTTGCAGAACATAATGTGCTAAAATTTATTTTATCCACAATTTTTAAATGGAAATACATTTTGTATTTTTACGATAAAAAGGAAGCAGAATTGATTCAGGAAACTGAGAATATTTGGTTATATATATATATATATATATATATATATATATATATATATATATATATATTGTGTATATTTATAATATGTATATGTATATATATATATATATATATATATATATATATTAACCTATCAGAACTTTGTGTCATAGAGAAATATTAAACAGAATATTACAAAAATTACACTCTTCCGTATTTACGAATGGATTCACCCATAAACGATCTCAGTGGTGTCTTCTTTTTGATTTAATTTGTTTTCACCCTGCTTAACAGATTATACTTGTCAAAAGGTGGACGAATTAATTTCGATAAGAGTTCTTATCCAATAAAATAATGAGGGTAAAAAAGAAACTTGACACTTCCACAATAAAGATTTAATATTTCACACGACCATGGTTTCGATTCTGCGCATCATCATCACCTGTATCGTGGTCACCTGATGACGATACGCAGCATCGAAACCATGGTCGTGTGAAATATCAAATCTTTAGTGTGGAAGGGTAAAGTTTCTTTGTTGCCCTCATAATGAAGGAATTCCACAAAGTTAAATCTGAAACTGTTATGTTCAAGACAATAATTTTCGAATTTTCATTTTATTTAAAAATAAGAAATAATCGGGATGTTAAATAGGAAAATTTTAATTTTTCAACCAACGACATTAGATAGGTATTGATTAGTTGAAAAATTGCCCAGTCATGTGACAAAAATGTTACAAATTAAAAGAAAAAAAATCGTGTTTGAGCCATTATCCAAAATCTTTAATAATATTAGATACTTTGGCATATGAAGTTAATTGATATTATGATTTTGATATTTCTTATTGAAATCCGTTTGTGCGCTTGGAATGCAAAATAATTTTGGCAGTCGCATTTCCTAAGACTATGTGATGCTTTAACTCCATTGAGTGATTCTGTTTTAAAGTCAAAAAGTTTCGATAAGCAAGATCTACTGGTAAACATGAAACCATATTAACTCCATGCTAAACCGTTCCTGTCCATTCTTGTCTCGAACAAGCGTGACAAGAGACTGGCACGTTGCCTGGTCCATAGTTTTTCAAAGCTCTTTAAGATTTTGCAAAGGTTTAAATACACTCATTTTTTGGTTTTAATTTTGAAAAAGTCTTTTTTTGTTTTAAGAATATTTGATGAAATAAAATTTACTAAATTTGAACTTCAGCATTGGAAAACCCTAAATAACCTCCCCTTGTAATTTAATCAAATATAAGAATAGCAAATTTATAGCTAAAGAACTCAAAGAAACGCCGACACAGAAGAAAGGAAGGAAAGAGGTTAGCCCTGATCGAATGTGGAACCTCTGTAGGTTCCTTTGGAGAACAGGGATTAGAATATTCAATATAATACTTGAATAACATAATGAGAGAAGGGGCAGCGCCAAACGACTGGGGGAAAAGATTCTTAATTTCTACTTTCAAACAAAAACGAATCAAATTTGTTACAATCATAGATCAATGAAAATTAATTTTGCATGCCATGAAACTTTAGGAAAGGGTAATAGAAAGATGGATAAGGGAAGAGACACCGTGACATAAATTTAATTTGTCCGAATGCCAAAGAGAGGTACTATAGACGTAATATTTGCCAAGTCTTCGTAATCCCGAAGAATGTTAAGCCTCAATGTATTTAGTCCATAGTTGATTATTAGAAAGCAAGTCCGAGCAACTTGGATTTCATACTGTCATTGGACTTCATTATTCACTTTCGTCGACGCATTGACGTCGAACGAGTCGTACAAAGTTGACAGAATACTATTTACATATACGTAACCATTCAATAAAGAGGGTGAACGGATCTAGGATTAAAAATGCGAGTCGTAGTTCAATGGAAATCGACCAAAATGAGGGTATTAAAAAAGTCCCTCTCTCTCTCTGTCTCGGATTGGGAAGGGGGAATGGAGAGGAGAAAGAGTTGTATGGGCAGCATGCGGAGAAATGGGGTCCAAACGGCCGCGAGGATGAGCGCCCGCCGATGTCCCACATCTTACCCCTTCGGCTTAAATCCTCCCGCCCTCCCCTCCACCCCAGTCTCCTCTCAGCCGTCCCCATCCCGCCCCTTGCCATCACCGGGCCACCGCAAAGTGGAGGAGGGGTCCCTCTCCCGACCGTCAACCCACCTCCCCTCCCTACCTCGGCGCCCACTCGCGCGTCAGATGTTCCTTCCCCTTCACAGACCCGTGGTTCCTCCTCCCCGTCCCCTTTCCCTCCTGTTTGAGAAGGAGGATCTTCTTCAGCTCCTCTGGTCCACTTACCTACCGCCGCCACCCGGGGCTCGGCGGCGGGAGAGGGTAGAGGGGCGGGGGGTGTGAGGTATCTGCCGGGGGAGAGAGGGGGGCGGCGGACATGGAGAGATTCGAAGCGGAGCGAACTCTTCCCTCCATCGAGACCCGATAGTCTTCGACTTCTCAGGGGCGTGGGTAGGCGTCGCGCCGGACCTTTGCATTTTCCTTCCCGTCACTCCTCCTCAGCGTTCTGCACGGCGTTTTTATTTGTATACCGCACTCACCGCGAGGACAATCGATCGAGGGAGAGGACACGGATCCGCGATCCTAGTCGAAAAACAATCAAAGGAAGGGGAGTTTTTTTCCCGTCTCTCTCTCTATCCACCCTCTCGCGTACTTCCGGAAGTGTTCCTTTTCGCGTTCGCTCGAGCGTCCCCTCCACCCTAGGGAGAGCCGGCCGCCGACCCGTCTTTCCCCACCCTTCTCCACTGATCCTCACGCCTCCGGGGGCGTCTCCTCCACCGCGGCGACCAACCCCGTCTCCGTCCGCGTCCAAGGATGTGACATTCACCTTCGCTTCGATGTGTCTTCCTCCCTCATCTGTCCCGCTTCAATACATTTCTCTCTCTCTCCCTCTCACCTTGCCCCCCCCGCACGCGCTCGCCCATCCATATCATCACCGTCACTAATATCGGAATCCATTTGGTGGTATGAGAATCTGTGCCTGACCTGAAACGAGGGTAGGTTATTGCTTTCCCCGAAAGCGGACGATATTTTATCCATTTCGTTAAAACTTAAAAGAGGAGGAGGAATAAGTTTCAGGAGGAGCTTTGTAATCGGAATGTGGTGATATTTAACTCGGCCGTATTTTCTTGTTCAATTCCGCAGAGAGGATGGATCATTTGCGGGCGTGACCTTGGATACAGTGTCCGGTGAAACAATACACTTCCGCATGATTTCTCGTCATCCTTTTTACTCGTTTACGGTTGCTGGTTACCAAAGTATGAAAGTGACCTCAATAGTGGAAATTTAAAGGGTTCTTAATATCCGTGTGTTCTTTTCTTGCAGCTCCGAGTGGTGGGGTATTCGCGTGATCTCTTATCGTTCTTATAAGTAAATACTTGTCGTTTATCCAGCGAAGGACAAAACATTTTACTCTCCCCTTCGACCATGAGGACTCTCTTGGCTACCTAGCAACTGGACCGCTCCGTAGGTAAGTCAATCATAATTTAATTACTCAAGCATGTTACTTTATCAATTTCATTATCTTCTAAATATCTTTCTAGTATTGGACCATTATTTTATGTGAGTTGTTTGCTGCGACGATTTATCGCTACAAAACGCTATAACAGTTATAGTATGACGACTTAGAAGTCCCTATTTAAAACTCAGAAACAAAATTTATACCTACCATTTATCACAATATCCATAATTTAAACGTATGTTTTTGACCTTAATGGGGAATAAGAAAAACTGGATATTGGCATATCCGCCCTTTAATGTTTGAAGATTTTACTTAAAAAGTATATAAATATACGTGATGATTAAATTTGTCCCATTTTTGGATAGAATGGATCCGAGTTCGGTGGTACGTTATGCTACGCAGAGATGAGACGTCAATTTGGTTCTCTTCTCTATCCTCATCCTCGAATCTTGTCTTGTGCTTCGTCTTGTGAGGTTCACGCTGAATCTCTTGCTTCTAGGCTCGTGATTCTGAAAAGAAACTACACATTTTATACTCTAGATTCGGTTTCGAATGTTCTGGCCTTTTTTTTATTTTCAATTCAATCAAAGTGTTACGTTTCTGACAGGATCTCTTGTATAATTTACGAGTGTATGGACTCGTCACTATTATTAAGGAAAGATTACCAATTTCTACGTAAAAAGCAAGCAATATTTGTTGTTCTCGGTTTATTTTCTTAGAGATTCTTGATTTAGGTTTGTTTTTCAAGTAGCAATAGTATTTAGGGGAGGCGACCGACAGCTAAGGTCATTTGTGCCATTAGAGATGGACAGGAAAGAATGATGGGTGGAGAGAAACCCGGCGTCGGCATTAGCCTACTTCAATAACGAAAGGCGCCAATGGGTCCGCAGTTTAACGCCCCATCCGACGGACGGCCTACCCAGTCAAAGTGCTCTCCAAAAGCACCTCAAGTAGGGATCGGGATACCACTGAACAATATTTGTTGTCTCCAGGATTTGAACCCGGGCCCTCTCGGAGGGAAGCATGTACGTTAGCCACCGCACTTTCCCGATCCTCTTGTTTTTCAAAACAGGAAGTTGTTTCTTTGCACTTAAATTGCATATTCATTTAGAGACTTTCGAATGTTTTTAACGTACAATTGTGTAGTGTAACGTATAAACAATCACCCGGGAGAAGCAACTGACGCAGAGAATGCTGTCAGTGTTCCTAACTAAAAGAAGCGAGTCAAAAACAGATTTTACTATCACAATCCTCATCAGCACTAGGATCGGTTTAAAACTGGTCTTCACTTGACTGTCCTCTCAGAGTACCTCTTTGTATTAGTTCCCTTTCACAAATACCGTCACAAGTTTCATTTCCATAACCTTTCTGTAATTCATGCTGTTCAATTTTTCTCAAAATCGGCCATCAGGAATGTATTACACTATACGTGTCTTCTTTGTTTATTCAATTTTATTTTCAACATTTATCCAAGATTTCATCTTTCCTACGATTAGCAGATCTTGGCAGGTCACCCGATGCGTCCATTTAGTTTTTAACATTATCCTACTGTAAATGAGTCATGGTAGTCCCGGGGTAGAGCGTTGGACTACTGAACGAAGGGCTTGGATTCGATTCCCGGGCAGGCCACTCTGGGAACCTGCAGCTACACCCAAGCTATGTGAATTTTTGGGTACCAGGTCTTTCTGGGAAACCATAACTGGCACAGGGAAAGGAACTGGCCCCCCTACCCTGATGTGTGAAATTCACACGACGTCGGGCTTAGTACTGGGTGAACTCTATCATCGCCAACCAAACCGACCTACGGGCCGATTGCTGTGTTTATGGTTTATTCAAACACACACACACACAGATATATATATTATATTTATGTTTATATATGTTTGCCTAATATATGTTATATATATATATACTCATACATATATATACATATGTATATATATACATATGAATATATATATATAATTATATATATATAATTATATATATATATATAATATATATATATATATATATATATATATATATATATATATATATATATATATATATATATATATATATATATATATAAATTTATATGTATAGATGATTTCGTCGAAGTAACACGGAAGTGTTGAATAACAAACTTGGATTGCTACAAACAATATAAGAACACAAAAAGATCACTCACACGTTATTTCTTGATCATTTCGACGGAATTCAGCTCCGTCTTCGGCGGAAGAAATAGAAGTGATATGTGTCATATATATATATATATATATATGTGTGTGTGTTAAATGATAAACAGATGATGAAATTAACCAATACGGTAAGTTCACTCAAAGAATAAGAAATTCAATCTGGGAAAGCAGCTGGTGATCTGGTTATTTTGTCTACGCTTTCCTTTTGTCAACAATCCGGACTGCTCGAGGCAGGGGACGCCTGCCTGCGACACGGGGCAAAATATTGCGTACGCAAATGAGGGCATCAAAAATACGAGACAAACACGTAATTACCCAATAGACGAACAAATATAATTTCACAGCCAACTCTCCTTTCACTCATTCGTGAAAGGAGAGTTATGAATCCGTGCGTAAGAAAAATAAAAAAAACACCCGGAAATTGTTGGAATTGGGAGAATTTTGGGATTTCAAGAATCAAAACTTACGTGTACGAAAGATGAACATGAGAGTGTGGTCGTGGGGTCACCTGTGGTCATTTAAGGGTGTTTTTCAGCGGTTTTGGGGGTGTTGAATTATTTCGGGGTAAACATACTCTTGGCCCCAAAATAATTTATCATCCCCAGCCGAGTGTAATATTTTCCAAGTCATTACGAAATAGTCTAGCATCGCAGGTCTATGGGGAATATCCTCGAGGGGAAAGTATTTATAATTATGATTAATCAGCATACTACTTACAAAGGTCGCCTCTTAATGTACACGTGAACTTTCTATCATATACGTCTGTCACTTCTTAACGGCTACATTGTCGATTATCAGAGAGAGGGAGCACAGTAGCAAATTTCGAAACCCAACGAACTTGATTGACTTCTAATGGCGGACCCAGAGACCGGTTTTTGGAATGCTAACTATTACATCGCACGGTACTCCTAGAAAATGAATCTCCTTCGCTGAAAATCAAAATGCTTGAATATCTCGATTTTACCTAATTTTCACTGTCACATTTAACTCCGATTATTCTGGGTTGAAATATGTTGCTCATAGGTTCACAATGATCAATTATGTCGTAGCTTCTCTGCTTGAGTTAATTTAATAAAATAATCACCTGGAGCATAGGGAAATAACGGAACACAGGCATAAAGATTGACATTAAAATAATAGAGGAGGTAGTGGTTTCCTATCTAACATTAGTTTCGCCGATTATCGGCAATTCCATAATTTATGTACCCTGCACAATAACGGAGGGCAAGAAGTAATGTAACCACCAGCTCGAAATTAGAAAATCTGCATTATTAAATGACTATCAATTGGATAAGCAATGTGGTATTTTAAGATTAAAGAAACCATAAACCCGAAGGTCGGTTGGGATAGTTCACCCAGTGCTAAGCCCTATACGGACTGTGAAAATCACAGTCTTACTTGAAGAAGGCCTCGGAAAAGGCCGAAAGCTCAAACAATCTATAATGTGGGTGTCCTTTTTGTGATATATTGTGCCGTATATATATATATATATATATATATATATATATATATAATTATTATTATTAGGTAATCTACCGGTTTAGGTAGGTTTTTGGATGGACACAACTACCAAATAAATTTTGCGAATCCTAACAAGCCACACACACACACACACACACACACATATATATATATATATATATTGCCCTAATTTTTCCAAAGACAATCTTTGAATTGAAATAATCGGTAGAAAATAACAAGACTTTTGAAAACATTAGTTTTTCAATACCATTATTCGAAAAAAATGGGAGAGTGCACACGAATAATAGTTAAATGTTCATTTTGTGATTAAGAACTACTTAAGAAATTGCAACATTGGTAATTGAATTGTTTTGAGATTTAATTCGAAGCATAATATTAAGGACAATTTAATGAAAAATTATGTAGATACCACGAGCATTGTATTTCAGTGCGATCGATATCATCACAAAAGGACATCATTCAGTTGCTATGTAATAAAATCATCAATCCAAACAAAACAAAGGTTATGAGGTCTTTACGAAGAGATTAAAGTAAAACGTTAAAAACAGGAGAGTGAAAATTAGATCGGATATGGTAATTTACTTATCTTGACATTATTTTGAGCCAAAATAGTCTACGTTCAGGGTGCGGCAGCATAACTTATTTTCATATGCAAAACGCTTTCAAAAAAGTAAGTTATGTTTCCGCACACTGTAGTAGGGGTTTCAGAAGAAGAATTTTCAAAGAGCTTCCACAAGGAAGAGGGAGTTGATTACTGAGACGTTGAGTAAGAATATTTTTTTTATATAAAGCCTGATGAAAAATACTATATTAAGAATATGCACGTGAAAACTTTTACGTGAATCGTGATTTAGTACGGTGCGGTAACTAACTTGGCCCTTGATAAAAGATGTTGGGCCCAGATTGGAGGCTTTTGATATGTGATGTGTGGAAGAATTGAAAAATATAAAATTGACATAATGGAAAACAAACGAAGAATAATTGGACATGGAGTAGAAGGGAGGTTTGCTGAGGAGGAGAGATCAATGGCCGACAGGTAAGGTGGATACAGAGTGTTTTGATTGGCGATAGAATTCTGAGGATTGTGATAGATGGGATAACGTTAGGAAATCGAGGAAGGGGAAAGAAAAAAATAGCTTTTTGGATGGAATGATGTGGGGAAGAAAGTATGACGAATTGAAGAGGGGTTTATTATAGTGTTGGGTATTATGTTGTGCTTTGTTAGACGAAGCTAAGAAACGTGGCGATGAGCCGCCTGCGTCCATCCAAAACATGCCTTAAAAGATAGACAACCAATAATAATGATAGTCATGAAATCGGTCGTATTGTATTAACGATTATTGTATTTTTACGAAATCTACGAAGGTTGTCCCTACATCTGAAAGATGAGATTTCACTAGGTTAAGCCTGAAAAATAGAATTGAAAATATTGAATCCTATTCTATGGTTCATTCAGAAAACGGTCGATTTCCAGGATATTTATTATTTATATATATACGTATCTAATATCATTATATGTATGATAAATATACTGGAAATAGAGCTTTTTTGAATAAATAAATAAATAAATAAATATATATATATATATATATATATATATATATATATATATATATATATATATATATATATATATACGAGACTTGGAACACTGGAAAAGCGGACCAGCGAAGAATAGCCTTTGAAACATGGTGCTGGAGGAGAATTTTGAATAAAAAGAGACGTTTCAGGCGTGATATGGTGGAGTATCATAATTAATTATAAATTATCAATTTTCCATTAAATATTTGGTGGAAAATTGCCAATTTTCAATTTTTAATTGAGAATGCTGAAGATTAAATGGACAGACAAAGTAGAGGGCGATGAAGAAGAGCAGAAGAGGATAGGACCATAGGGAGAACTCTACGGCAAAGAAGAAATAGATAGATTGGACACACATTGAGGTACAAGGGATTGATTAGGAGTGGAAGGGAAGATTCCACGGGGAAGACCAAGAGACATGTGCATAGGGCAAATGAAGAAGGACATGAAATAGAGAGGGTATCAAGAATTGAGGGTATTGACATTTAATGGGGTAGAATGGAGGGCTGCCATACACCAATCCCTAGGATATTGAAATACTGATAATGATGATGACATGTATAATGTTCTGATAAATCTGATTTTCGATATGAATATGAGAAAATCTCATACTCAATATCAGAAATGAAACTCTGGTTAAGAAGAAACCACAGAATGCACACGACAGTGTTTTGCAAATTGTTGATTGATCTGTCTCCATGATATTTCCTTTGCAATTTTACCCTTTGGTAAACTGCATAAAGCAACCAGATTTAGCGTGCATATCCGTGAAAATCTTGTTTTATTCGCGAGACCTTGCTCCATTCCTGCTCGGATAAGAGCTTCGTATGTAGAATCACGATTTTAAAGCGTTTATTTACTTTCGTTTCCGGAGTTTCATTATTTAAAAACTAGCTTTTCCTTTTTCACGTGAGACATTTCTCACTTCGCGCAGTGTAATTAATTTATACTTACTCATTTTGTCAGCGAGTAAGAAATTTTTTATTGCTTCCCAGATGTACGCTCAGATGTATGAGATTCATGGACTCTCTCTTTCAATCTTCCGGCAAGCGCGAATAGCCCGTGGCATCCTCATGTTCGTCTCCATTTCCTCCTCTAGATTAATATGTCTTCCGCTTAGGGCTTGGAAGAGTCCTCTCAACGCGCATGTCAGGATCATATCATTGCAATTGATTACTGTGTTAAACTATAGTTCTGTCTGCCAAATAGATAACGATTGCCCATTTTCTTATGGTTATGCAGTTTTTGACAACGTTATCTTAGGGTCCTGAAATTTCAAATCAATGGAATTTGGAAACATTTTTTATTTTTATCCATTTAGAATTATCCAAATGGGGGTAGGACGTTCTCTGATTATGTCGCACGTCATGGTGCTGTTGTATATCACAGTATTTTACGAGGAGCTGTGTGGATTTCTTGTGGGTAGAGATATGAGCCCGCAGGCCGTAGGGCCCGGGTTCGATTCTACTGACACATCTGAGCACTCTCAGCTTCACCTAAGCTTTTTTGATCGATTGAATTTTCGGGTATCAGATCTTCCCGGCCTCTCCTACACTGATGTGTGGATTTCAAACGCTATTAGGCTTAATACTAAGTGAGTTCTACCCTCACCAATCGAACAAAACTTCGGGTTTCATGCTGAGGATTTAAGTGGAGGATGGATGATTTTATATGTCAACATAAGACTACCTATCATAGAAATTTGGTGTATTCAAAGTCAATGATGATGTCTCCACTTTGGGCAAATCAACAATGGACTGCGACACAATCTCGGAAGTTGGTACAGATAAAATAGACATGCAAAAGTTGCAGATAGTAATATTGATTTAATCTTAGGTTTATTGGCATGTAAATATGCGAAATTATTCAGTGAATATATGATTGTTAACCACTTTGCAATACAGAAATGGTAATATTATGTGCAAACCATAAACCAAAAACGCAGTAATCAACCCGAAAGTCGGCTTGATAGGTGATGGTAGAGTTCACCCAGTACTAATCCCAACAGCGTGTGAAATTCACACATCAGGATAAGGGGGCCAGTTCCTTTCCCTGTGCCGGTTATGGTTTCCCAGGAAGATCTGGTACCCGAAAAATCACATAGCTTGGGTGTAGCAGAGGGTGCCCAGAGAGACCTCCCCGGGAGTCGAACTCGGGTCCTCCGGTCAATATTTCAACATCCTACTCTTGAACTACCGCGACCCACTTATGTGCAAACAGACGATACTTAAAACAATAAATATTACGTACCCAAGCGATGAACTCAAGATTGGAATGGCGGTATTAAATTTGAAATCGAGCATATCGTCAACAATGAAGGGGTTTCGTTTTTCTTCATATCGTGGAGATACCGAGATTCGAAGAAAAAATCGGGTTCAAAGTATATTGAATTCCAAGTGTGCTTAATTTCGCCAATTTTCCATTTAGTCAACGATGCCATGATTTCCAAGGCTAATTCTTTTGTCATCCGCTTGTCAGCGAGAGTCCACCGACCGTCCTCCACGCTCGCCTCATCCGCCCCACCTTTCACCGCCACTCCTCCCCTCCGCACTTTCTCTCCCTTTCCTCGCGCTAATGCCAGCCCACCCCGTGAATAAAAAAATGGGTGTGTGCCTACTCGGGTGAGTTGGGAGAGACCCTTCAAACCTCCTCCTCCCCCCACCTCCCCTTCCCTTCCCTCCTCCTCCTCCCCCGCCTCCCCACTTTTCTATGCCCTAGATCGCGTGCTTGGAGGATTCCCCCCCCCCGCCTCACCAACCTCACCCCCTCCCCCTCTTGAGACGCCCTCTTTCTCCTCCTCTCCCCCTTTCGCCCCCACCCCCCCATCTGCCGCGCTCTCGCTTTGACGCCCGCGAAAGGAATCTCCTCCACCTCACTCTCTCCCATTCATTCTCCTCCTCCTTACCGATATCATCCCGCCCTCATCCGCACCAACCCCCCCTCCCCCCACACTGAAGTCTATTTCCAGCTCTCCCTCTCTTTCGAAAATCCGGATTTCGGGGTTAATTCTGATTAATACTACATCTTGTTATCCCAGAAATGTCTGCTTCCAGCGTTAGAGATTCGGATATTATTATTTTTTTTCCTGGCAGTAAAATCGATGATTTGAAATGATGTTGCGGTCGGATTCGCATTTAGTTTGTTTCCCTTAGATTTCCTCCAGGATTTTCTTTGGCAAGCAGTTCCTATCGAAAGCAATTCCTTCGAACGGATCATTTACGATTTCAATAGAACTGTTGGCCATAGTTCTTGCTTAATTCCAATTCCGTGGGTTAAAATAAACACAAATTCATTAGAAATGCCACCATTTAACAAAATCCTCAATATAATACTTTTGAAATTTTAAAAACATATCCTTGTTTCAAGAAGTGGAATCAAGATTTCAAGAAATTTTTATTGAAGAAGACCAACTAGATCTTGAAATACTGAGAGGTAAACTCGACAGTATCATAAAAGACCTGAAGAACAAGACCCACGGCATTGACATAACGAATGGAGATATAGTCAAGGCACTCAGGGTCAAAGCGAAGGATTTATCCCCTAGGGAATAATCAAATATAGCTTTGACAGTGGAAAACGACCCGAGGACTTCGAGATGATTGTGATTATTGTAATACCTAAGAAAACAAGAATACATAACCGCGAAGAAAACATAAAATTGAGTCTGTTGTCGAAAAAATACTTGCTCGGAGAATTAGACGAAGAATTGAAGGAAATGAAGGTGAAAGCCTGACGAAAAGACAATTCGTTTTCAAGGAAAGCTTTGGAGAAATAGAGGCATTGCTCACCTTGACTGTTTGGGTACTGGTCGAAAAATGGTTCACGTAAACAAGCCATTACATGTATCATTCGTGGGCTTTGATTTAATCTTCGGCAGCCTAGAATGTGACAAGATGTTTGAGATAAAGCGATGTACCATAAGCGCCATCAATGGACTAAAACGACATAAGAATAATCCAGCATTACAAGAATAAGGGAACAACCATGGAAATGAAAAACGTAAGGAAAATTTAATAGAAGAGAAAATAAACAAAGGAGTTATACAAGGGTGCAACCCCTCACTAGTGCTATTTAATGTATATCTAGCAGAGAAAATGAAAGAAGGACTAGAGCTGGGCATACAATGAGTGAAGGTAAAAGGCGAATAAATTGACATGTTGCGGTTCGCAGATAACATCGCAGTAGTTGCAGAAATGAGAGAGGACCTGCGTACAAGTTTGGATGCTATGGAGGAAACACTTCGGGAATTTTATGTCAGTACAGGCAGTAAGAAAACTACAACCCTTGTGTGTGAAAGAGAGAAACTGAAGGCGGATATAGCAATTCGAGGGGTAAAACTAAAGTAAAAAATCTTCATCTACCCGGGAAGCAGTCTACTTTGCAGGAAAGAAATTTAACCGACATTAAGTAAAGAAGTGTTCAAGCTACAGTAAGTTGGTGTTCAAGGAGAAGAGGTGCGCGACATTTGGGTCATCTTCGCAATAATCGACCTGGTTTTAATAGGTAAATGTAGAGTTCACTCCCGAACTAAGGGCTGAGGAGTTTGCAATGCAGATATATCACGGTGAAGGGGTCTCTTCCTATCCCTTTGATGACACAATGAAACAAGATATAAATTTAATTACGTCCAGAAACCATCCCTTGGATTTTAGATGGAGTTGTCCAAAGGTATTGCCTGGAATTTGAATCCAGTCTCTTCGTGTCAGCAAACGGAAGCTCCACTGACAACTACCACGTGATCTGCCAGTGCATTGCTATTAATTTTTTTGTTCTGAAATTTCATTCATTCCAATGATGCCTATTGAAGTTTATGCACATAAAAAAATATTGAAATTCCATAAACACTTAAGATGGGAGTAATTTCAAGGACTTCATAAATTTGCTTTCTGTTGATGGTAAAATCATATCAAACTTAAAAATTGTGCTCGAAAAGTTATGACCCTTAAGATAAACAACTCTTCGGCTTTAAAAAGAGTTGCTTCTCATAAGAGGTAATCCAGTCGTGGTGCTCCCGAAGATTAATTTGATGGACGTATTTACCCAAATAGGATTCATAATATTTCAAAATGTTTCTTAATGATTTTTAATTAAAATAAGGATCATAATCATCGGTATTTCAATCCTAAGATTGGTTTACTGCAGCCTTCCATTCTTCTCAATCCAGTGTTAATTCCATCATACCCACTGATAGCTTCTCTGTTTTGCGTCGTTCTTAACTTGTCCAATGTCCTTGTGTCCATGCCTTTCTTAAGTGAGCTACCCTTCTATCAAGTTTCTAACTAATAAATTTATGCCTCAAGGTGTCTTCAATCAATCTTTATCTCTTCTTTGTTGTCGAGGTCCCCATATGTTCTTTTCCTTTTATACTTTTTTGCATATACTTCCTCGTCCCTCACATTGTCTGTCTATTTAATCTTCAGCATTTTTCTCTTCATCGTCATATTTTTAAGGCTTCTATTCTTTTCTCATCCACTTTTCCAATGTTACATGTATCTAGTCGGTAGAGTTCCATGCTCCATATGAACGTTTTTTTACGAACTACTCGTACTTACTTATTTGCAACCTCAGGTTTTTTCAACTTAATAACTTTAACTTAGTAACTTTAACTTAGTAAATTTAACTTAGGAACTTTAACTTAGTAACTTTAACTTAGTAACTTTAACTTAGTAACTTTCAACTATAGGTAGTATTTCTTTTTGAGAAATGATGTGCAATTAATCCTCTGACACACTCTAAAATTTTAGGCACATTAAATTTTCGTATATACTATTACTATAAATACTATTACTTTTTACTATGAGGCTAATATTTTGGAATTTTTCATTATTCCTTGCAGATATTGGTGCAAAGTTGATTTTAACCAATTAATAGTAGAATTTTATTTTGATTTTATATTAAAAAGTATGATTAATTTACGGTGTCAGAATTTCATAGCATTATCTGTTGCTGGTAAAACAAGTCGTCGTCTGTAAGTAAAGAAAAATTATAATTTCTATTAAATATGTGATTGCTTGAACAACTAAATTCCTCAACATCACATTCCGATTCACGAGTGCAACTTTTATAAAGTATGCTGAGTTTTAAATCAGTTAAAGGCATTTAAGTAAGTGGAGGAAAATCAATAACCTATTACTCTTGACACTTTTGAGTACCGTATAGTGTATTCACTATTGTCAATTCCACAGCAGTACACTTAAATCAATTCTTTTAGTAAAAAAGGAAACTCATATCAATGATATTTTATATGCAGCCATTTAATTCTTCGACTCATTTGAATTTACGATTTCAAACGAAATTAGTTCGCACTCGTGACTTCCTGAAAGTTGTAAGAAAAATGTTGGGGTTGATGACTTCCTTTTTTTTGCATAGAACCCGTCTGAAAATCATATTTCCACGGACAAAATTCGAGTAGTCATCGTTACATTCGCTTCATTGCAGAAAAAAGTTGGCATTGTGGTGTAATCGAGCTAATTAAATTCTATTTCTTTGATGAACTACTCCTGTAATAGTAAACGGGCGAATCATTTGCCATTGGTTGCTTATTTCTAGTTATAACCGCGGCTTAACCCAACTTATATCAATTATTTATATTGTATCGTCCCCACTAGAAGAAAGTAAGTTGTATTATTAATCACTGGTATCATCTTAATCAGTTCTTATCTCCTCAAGAATTTTCAAGAGCACCCATTGCTTACTGCTTCAGCCTCGAAATAGGTGTTCTGAATTTGTTTGATAGTGTGAGAGGGCACGGAAGTACCCCGAGATTGTGCAAAACGTTGTCTTCCAATAAAATACATTTATTGTACACTTGTACAATATATTAAAATTGGAAAACGATCGAGATTATTTATGCATGGTCATTGCCAATGAAACATCAATAATTTATACCAAACCTGTGAAATAAATTGCCAATTAAAATCTAATTTCATATGCTTCCTGATAAAAACTAACTTGTGGCATTTAACTGCATCGCACGTTCAAGTAGTATTCCCAGTCCGATATCATTTTGATAAATAAATGATTTACCGAGTAGTTTTTGGTGCATTATCAGAATTCCATCACAATCGCGGTTTGAGCAAAATTTGAGAGAGAAAAAAAAAGAAAAGTTTAGCTCAAATGCCACAGCAAAACCATGGTAGGTTTTTATTTGTGGATGGTTGTCTCAGTCCATGAGCCGGTTGAGGATGATTTTTGGACGAGGGCATAGCGTGAGACAGCCATCTTAATGCTATGGATACGCTGAGTTTGTTCGCATGGGTAACATTCCCGTGCTGCTGAATTTCTTCAGATGACCCAGAAATGACCTCAACATGGTAATATACGACATAAGATAGTGTCATTTAGTTTAGCGCCATTGTGCTCCTTGAAGATATCTAAAATCATGATCAGGAATAGCCTTGTTGACTTTTTTTTTCACTAATTTCGTTTGTTCTCATCTGATAGTTTCTCTTCTTCTCAGTGATATAATCTAGAAATTTGCACGTATTGAATTTTAATGTTCTCTAAATGAATTATCCGTGGAGTAATCACGATGATATTCCATTAGATCAGGGGGTAATTTTGACGTGATCAAAGAGCAATTTAAAATATATTCTAAATTTTAAATACCTAAATGTTAACCGTGGGTTTTGAAATGAAATGAAATCATTGTTTGTAAATTCACACACTTTATTTAGAACACCACCCAGGTTTCGAAGTTGAGCGTCAGGTGATGACGTTCAACGTCGTAACGTTCAACGTTCAACGTGTGTGGAATTACTAAGTCAATAATTTCATTTCAGTATGCTATGTGAATTCCATATAATCACGCCGGTGGAAACAACTTTTAGTTGAAAGTGGGGTTTTGCAAGGCTATGCATGTCACTAACTCACTTTTGGACTCTATTAAAGATTTCCCTGGCACTTTCTTAGTGCAACATGATATTTTCAAGTTTTTCCTACGATGCGAATTCAATTATCGCCTGTTCATTTTTATTTTCAATATTCAACTTTCTATAACGTTTTTCGGTCGCGTGATTACACAAATATTTCTGTTCTAGGTTATTGATTTGTATTGGTTAAACAGGGATTCAAATTACAGAAATTCTTTGTTCAAATATCTGTTGTATTTTGAAGGAAGTACATCAACGCGTGCGATGAGGATGCAAAATAGTAGGCGTATATTATCTTAGTAGTTACAAACGTGTAAGTCGTGAAGGCGTTCGTAGACATATTTCACCCTCCTTGGTATTGGCATCTGGAGACGTTGATGTCTCTATTAGGGCTTTATCTTTTCTCATATAAAACATGGTTACGCTTTTGCAATTGCCATAAGTGTACATATGTGTCTCAGATGTATGCATATAATTTTTTATCCCTATTGCTTTTCTTATGCCTAAAACCATTCATCATTCTCTGAAGATGGCCTACCAATAAGTGTTATCCCACATTTAAAACCTCTAGATCACCTCTGCAAAGTTGTCATTCCTTATCAGACCTTACAGTAAGCAAGAAATTTGCTGATGACAGTTGTTCTCACCCACATAATAACTCTGGGCAATTTTGCTACAAAGCTGCTATAAAACTGATAAAAAGAGTGAGCGGATGACAGTTTTGGAACCAGAGAAATACAAAAATTGTACTTTCTGCAATCCAATTATTAACCCAGATTAGAAATATATAGGCAAAATTATTGTTTATTGTAAAATTATGAAAGAGGTATACATTTGAAAGTAAATCACTTAAGCACTACAGACATAAAACAATGTCCGAGAGAATACGAAATAATAGATGTTTCTAAACTTACATGAAGGGGCAGGATAGCTAGGTGTTTTATTCTGCGTTAGTACAAATTAAAACAAAATGCACGAAGGCCTAATTGAATAATATTCACGCAAAATGGGTTTTTGCATTTTTTTCGTTTTTTTTTATTTTCACTATCAGCACGCATTAAATCTGTTTTGCGGCATTGTTTCAAACAGCTAAAAAGAAAGGAAGTAATTTCTAGAGTATGTCCATATCTCACAGAGTCACATCCCAACATATGGGCGCTCAGGCATTGCAATGTCTTTTTTCGAACTCATACTCTGCTTTTTCACATTTGTTAATTAAAACCTTCATAGCATCGTTTAGAAATACAATTTGTAATCACACTAATAGCGTTCTATAATGACTTTGCTTACATCTCATACAAATGTACTGTTGGATATTAACAGTCAGAAAGGAACAAAACATATCTATATATTTGATCCAGCAGCCTTCTTCATTAATCCTTAACGGGCCGTTTCGTTTATTACCCTAGTCATTTTTAATAAATGAAAATATGGTGCAAAAAATTTGGTCGAAATCGAGCAGTCCATGCTTTACTTAATTTCGGAAGAGTTAGTTCCTTTATGTGCTAGGTATTGATAAAATATTCACTTACACCTACATTAAAACCACGCGATCCACCAAAAAGGTTTGTGGCAGGGGGTGCAAGAACTAGTTGGGAAAGGTAGATGATAACGGAGGATATGGGAGAGTTGGGGGAAAAGGGAAAAATATTCTGTAAAATACTATCAAGTAACGTGCAAGTTTGTACACATGCTGGAGGAAGATTTAATGCAAAACAAGTGTACTTTTCACCTGATAAATTAGTTCTTTGTTACACGAAAAAAGGAATAAAAATGACCGAGAACCATTTTATTTATGCGACAGATATATATATATATATATATATATATATATATATATATATATATATATATATATATATATATATATATATATATATATATATATATATTTAAGGTAATCTACCGGTTAAGGTAGGTTTTTGGATGGACACAACTACCAAACAAATATTTTATTACTCCTAACCAAACACAAAATCCATCATCCTACTCTTATAACAGGTCCCTCTTCATCTCTGAGTACTTTCTTCCTCCCTTCATCCCGTCCAACATCTCTATCCTGTTCCTTCCCTTTCCTCTTTTGCCCAACATTCTACCCTCTATCACAGTCTTCAACATCACACTGCCGGTCAACACCCCCTTCATCCACTTTTCCTGCCTCCATAGGATTGCTCCCAACAAACCCCTCTCTTCGCCCACCATACCAAGTACTTCCTCATTTGTTTTCTTCTCTGTCCATTTCACCTTCTCCATTCTTCTCCACACCCACATTTCAAAAGCCTCCAGTCTACGACTATCCTCCTGCTTCAATGACCACGTTTCCGCGCCGTACATAGCTACGCTCCATATCAAAGTTTTAACGAGTCTTTCCTTAACATCCTTACTCAACATCCCTGTCATCAACTCCCTCCTCCTTGTGAAAGCCTCCTTGCCTAGCGCAATTCTTCTCCTTACGTCCCTACTACTTTGACCGTGTTGGTCCAAAACACTACCGAGATACGTAAACTGTTCTACCTGCTCTAGTTTTTGCCCTCCTATTTTAATGTTAAGCTTGGCCTTTTTCTTTCTAGAAAATCGCATAACCTTTGTTTTATTAATATTGATTCTCATCCCATACCTGTCGCACTGAATTTCCAATTCACTCAGCAATGCTTGCAGCCCCTTGGCTGACTGACAAAATAAAGCTTGATCATCAGCAAACCTAACTGATTTTACGAATTCCCCGCCCACTTTCATTCCTACCTCGAGTTCTTCCCATGCCTCTTTGATCATTTCCTCTGCATACAGGTTGAACAGCAACGGTGATAATGGGCAACCCTGCCTTACACCCCTTCCTAACACTGCCCATCCTGACTCCCAGTTTCCCACCCGCACCTGAGCAGTCTGAGACATGTACAGGTTGCGGATTAGCCTCCTTTCCCTCCAATCTATTCCTATTTTCTGCAATATACTCATTAGTTTTTCCCAATTCACTCTATCAAACGCTTTTTCGAAATCTATGAAACAGGCAAATACCTCCTGGTTGTGTTCTATATTCCTCTCGATTAATAATCTCATTACTGCAATGGCATCACGCGTACCTCTCCCCTTCCTAAACCCAAACTGATCATCCCCTATGTAATCATTTGCCCTACTCTCTATCCTTTTGTTTATGATCCTGAGAACAACTTTAGCTGCGTGGGATATCAAACTAATTGTCCTATAGTCCTCACATGACGTGGCCTTTACCTTTTTGGGAATAGGAACTAAAACTGATCTCACAAAGTCTTCCGGCCAGATTCCCTCCTCATAAATACTACGGATCAGCCCATATAGCCTCTTCCTCCCACATTTTCCTAAGCATTTTAAAAGTTCCACGGGTGTTATCCACCCCACGGCCTTATTTAGTTTCATCTCCCTTAATGCCCTTTCTATCTCATTGTCTAGTGTACCTGGACCTAAGCTGTCTTCCTCTACGTCATTTTCTTTTTCAATGTCTAACTTTGTTGGTCTGAGTTCTTTACGATACAGTTCTTCTATATACTCCTTCCATCTCTCTTGGATCTTTCCTGCGTCAACTATTACCTTACCCGCCTTATCTCTAACTATTAGCATAGCTCTTCCTTTCTTACTTCCCGATAACGATTTAACTTTGCTGTACAGCGCACCGATTTCACCCTTCCTCTGCAGACTTTCCATATCCTCGCACTGCGTCTTCCGCCATGCTTCGTTTGCTTTATTTGTTGCCCGCCTCAATTTATTGTTCAATTCTTTGTACTCCATTTTGCCTAATTCTGTATTTATATTCTTCCATTTTCGCCGCTCATCCATCTTTGAAATCATCTCATCCGTGATCCATGGTTTCCTAGTCCTTTTAGCGTTAACGGTTCCAATAGTGTCTTTTGCGGCTTTAGACAACCCTTTCTTGATCATTTCCCATTTTTCTTCGATAGTACTAAGCCCTTTGCCATCCTCCATGATTTTCTCTACCGCCTGTTTGTATTCCTTCCTTTTCAACCCATTTAATGCTTCTACATTCCATTTTCTAACTCGCCGCCCCTGTCTTATCTTTTTGAAACGTACGCTACATTTCATAACCACTAAATTGTGGTCTGAGTCCGCATCCGCTCCCGGGAAGCTGTGGGAATTTATCACACTGTTCCTAAACCTGTGTCTAACCAGGATATAATCTAGCTGATACCTTTCTGAGTCACCTGGCACTGAGGCACTGTTCCTTTCCTGAGGCACTGTTCTTTTCCTGTATGATGTTGTATGAATTCTAACCACTGTCCTTTCCTCTTGTGTATTGTCTATTTCTCCTTTGGTGGGTGAAACAGCCCCCTGACGCCATCTCTTGGCTAAAGAATCGGGGCGCTTGGCGACATATCAGACCCACGGATCTCAGGGTAAATTACATATCCTCGATAGCTCAAGTGGTTAAGAGCATCCGCCCGGCAAGTGGAAAGATCCGGTGTTCGAGTCCCGGTTGAGGAAATATTTTTACTCTTGTGATCCGTTCGATTCCGCCTTCCCCACCTCTATTGTGTTCGTCCTTTATACGTGTTCCTATCCCTTTTCCTTATATATGTTTCTGTATATATGAGTATTTATTCGCCGTTTGGCGGGATTTCGTGTTTGAATGTGTATATATATATATATATATATATATATATATATATATATATATATATATATATATATATATATATATATGGTCAGATAGACAGATTTATTCATTGCGAAGGTACAGGATGGAATAACGGCGCACATTCCGGAGCCACGGATAAACCGCACTCCCTCATCAAACTAGCTTTGAATTCTATGCACACTTGCAGTATGCCATAATATCCTCACGGTCAATATGTTGCACAAGTGTCCTGATTACGGTTATCTATTCGAACAGAATGTTTCCTGCCATATTCAATTAGACGTATTCGTTTTTCTCCTGAACCGGTGACGCACAGCTGTTACGGAAAGCTGGAAGGTATTAAATCTATACCTGTAGTTATCTGTTGATTTATGTTCCCTCAGGAATATTCACTTTTCATTTAGTCAGATTGAACAGGGATCCTCAAGTCGTAAACTGTCCAACAACTTCCAGGCACATCCCTTTTTTAAACCTCGTCTACCTTCGCCGGCAAAACAAAAAAAAGACATAAAAAACCCGCGCAATCCCATCCCATCACCTTCTCTTCCGACGGACTCTCCCCCCACTCCCCCTACTTCAAGAAGCACCGGCCCAATCGCTTCCTTCTCATCCGTGACAATCCGAGGCGAAGAAATGGAGGGGGGAGGAGTGGAAGAAGAAGAATAAAGAAAAAAAAGCGACTCCCTCGCCCCATTGCCCTGCCTCCTCTCCCCCGCCCCACGCCAGAGGGAAAAGTCAGCGTGGTCGTCTCAAGCGTCCGTCACCTGTTGTGCTAGTCTCACCCACGGAGAAGGGTGGAGGGAGAAAGAGAGAGAGTCCCTTTTGAAGAATCTCTCCCGTCGCCATCGTGCTGGCTGCTCATCAACGCGCTTTAACCGTTGGGGCATAGTCTTCCAAGGGAGGAGCCCGCGGCGGACGTCCTTTCGCTCCACGACAGCGCTCTGCCTCTGCATCCTACATCGTGGACCGCTCTTGGAAATGGCCGCCGAATCACCATTACTTGTACGTCCCTTCTGAGTCCACCCCCCGCGCGTTTCGCAGAGAGTTCAGAGTCGGGAAAAAGGAGATGCGCAACCCGTGCGTCCGTGAGGTGTGCTCGTGCCCGTGCGTGCGTGTGAGTTAGCGGTGTCTGTGTGTGCGAACGCGTTCGATGTTCCTTGTGGTGATTTTATCTTACGACGACGGCCTCCGAACCGCCGAGGTCTCATGCCCGCACGCTTTCCACAACACGCCCGAACATCTGTGATCGAAACGGTTTCCCTCCCCGGGAAAAAAGGATCCGATTGGAGAGTCCTGGGTGTTGTGTCGCCGAATGTGTCGTTCGCCGTGTTTTCTGCTCGTCTCCTTGGTTGTATTCGGGAGGTAGCGTGAGAGTCCCAGTTCCTCCGGAAGCTGTGAGGGACAGTAGGGTGTGCGTGGATCCTCGTCATTACTTAGCCAAGGTGAGTGAGTTTCCTGAAGACGTGTTTGTCACGATTCTGCGGCATGGGTTTCCGCGTTTCATAAAATTCTTGTTTTTGGAATATCTGTCCAAGTCTACCAGCGTTGAATCTGTGTTATTCGGGTGGGTGGGTTTATGGCTTGAGCCTAACACTTTTTTTTAGATGGGCGTGACTGTTTGGTCTCCGCCTCTCCCCATCCCACACTGGAGAAATGATGTCTTAGGCAACCGTATGATATCTTTAGCAACCCCTCCCCCATCGGGAATTACTTCCTATCGTTTAGCTGTTCGAAACTATGCCGCAAAACGGAATTAATGTGTGCTGATAATGAAAATAAATCCTTCAAAAAATGCAAAAACAACAGTTTTTGCGTGAATATTATTCAATGCATTCTTGCATTGTGCATTTTTTTTAGTTTGTACTAACGCAGAATGAAACACCTAACTATCCTACCCCGTCATGGAGGTTTAGAAACATCTATTATTTCGAGTTCTCTCGGACATTATGAATAACTGATCGTATCACATTTCCACTTGATAATATTTTTATTTTACGACCGGGTTTCGATGTATTGCATCATCAGGTGTACTACACACTACAACTACACCCATCAGGTGTACTACATACTAATGATGATGTAATACATCGAAACCCGTTCGTAAAATAAAAATTTTATCAAGTGGAAAAGTGATACGATCAGTTATTCATTATGTTCGACTTCCTCCACATCACACCTGAAGCAACTCAATTTGCTCTCGGACATTGCTTTATGCCAGCAGTGCTAAAGTGATTTACTTTTAAATATATACCTCTTTGATTATGTTAAAATAAGAAATAATTTTGCCGATTTATTCTGGGTCATAATTGGATTGCAGAGAGTACAATTTTTTTATTCCTCTGGTTCCAAAACTATCATCTGTTCAATCTTTGTCGAACGATTTAACGAATAGAACATCTTTTATGTTACAGGACATTGGAATGATTCTAATAATAATAATGTCTCTTAATTACCTGTTGGCCTGTAAAAAAACTCATCAATGCTACCGACCAAATACGAAGTGTGTCGAATGCCTCCGAAACCGAAGGGGACTCCGTGCATCTAATGCGGTAGATGCAAGGGCATGAGGAACCTCCCGAACGGCCTCCGCGTCTTTCATGACTCGCTCATTCTCTTGTGGAGCACGAAATGCGTTTCGTGTGCCTCTGGTTTCAAGCGAGCGTGGAAGATAGGGAGAGAGTGTGCTGTTTGAGGGATTTGGGTCGGCAATAATTGCAACGCGGACGGATTTCAGCGCAAGCGAAAGCCGAGGGAAATATTAATCTCCTCCAAATTCAGTGACAACGTACGTGTTTTGACCGATATATAAAAATATATGTTTAGGTGTGTGTGTGTGTGTTTTCATTCTGGCTGGGGAGCGTGACCGTCGTCGAGGGCCAAGGGTGGAAGAAAGTGCTTTCAGAACCGATTCAGTTGCTCCAAATATTCGGTGCATTCCGCTGGGGCGAATCAGGGCGCCTGCATGCTGGATCGAGAGATTATGGGATTCTTTCGTGGTTTCTGCGCTGTTTTCGAGGCCATAGAAGGGATTGTAACATTGCAGAGAGGCTTCACGTCACTAGATGGTCCAATTTAGGAGTTAGGGGCACCACTATTCGTAGAGAAGCACCTTCGTCTCAGCATTATGGAATTATGTTCAAAATTAAGCTTTGGATAAGAAGTTAACAGCATTTTAATGGCCTCGCTAAAACTAACGTGAAATTTTGAAAACCTGGAAATTATGGTTTAAAGGCATATTGCTGATAGACCAAACTCTTTCCGTTCGAACAGGAACTGGAAAAATTCTTTCAAATATTAAGAATATTGATACCTGGTAGGTTGACTATAACGAGACCTTTTGAAATAATAAATATGCATTATAATAGTAAAGATCAAAATATACCGGAGGTGTTCCAGGCTGGTGGGAAAATTCGTTGGTTTTTCAGTCGTCTCAGATCATATGAATATCATCATGACTCCCATTTCTTAAGAAAACCTGGAGTGCTATATACGACGTTCAATCACTGATAAGGCTGAGTTTGAGGTTCAAAGTTAGCTCACTCGGTATTTTTAATTTCAAGGAAATATTTATGTTTAGGGCTTAAAATTTGTTAGAGAAATTTTGAAACTAGGCATATATACATGTATATATATATAAACCATAAACACAGTAATCAACGCGAAGGTCGGTTTAGTAGGTGATGGTAGAGATCACCCAGTACTAAGCCCTATACAGCTTGTGAAAATTCACACATCAGGGTATGGGGACCAGTTCCTTTCCCTGTGCCGGTTATGGTTTCCCAGGAAGACCTGGTACCCGAAAAATCACATAGCTCGGGTGGAGCTGTAGGTGCGCAGAGTACCTTGCCCGGGAATCGATCCCGGGACCTTCTGGTCAGTAGTCCAACACTCTACCCCAAGGACTATCGTGACCCGCATATATATATACATATATATACATATATATACATATATATATACATGTATACCCGCTCTGACGGACTGCGATTGGAGGGGGGTATTTTGGCAAGCGACGCTGAAAAAGGCAGTCGGCTCTGAGCTGTGGTGTAGTGAGGAGCTCTGTTAACGCGAACCTCCACGCTCGACCCACGTCACGGAACGCGATGCCGAAGTTTTTGGATTCCATCAAATTTGCGGTAAAGCTTGGGAAATCGTCTACCGAAACTGTCGGTATGATTAACCAGGCTTACGGGGAGTCAGCCATGTCCAGAAACATGATCTTTCGGTGGCACAAGATGTTCGTGGAGGGCAGAGAAGAGGTCGACGACGAACCACGGCCTGGACGCCCATCAACGACACTCACCGACGAAAATGTGCGAAAAGTTCGCGATGTACTGAACTCTGATCGTCGTCTTAGTGTTCGAATGATAGTAGAGCAGTGTAATCTTCGAAAACGAGTCGCCCGCGTCCTGCCAGCGATCAAAAACATCTGGCGGCTGCATCACGACAATGCGCCGTCTCACACCGCGCTTGTCGTGTCGGACTTCTTGGCCAAGCACGGCGTGGCAACGCTGCCGCACCCGCCCTACAGCCCGGACTTGGCACCACCGGACTTCTTTCTGTTCCCGAAGATAAAGAGGAGTTTGAAAGGAACGCGATACGGGACTTTGGACGCCGTCAAAGAGGCCGTGACGGCGTGTCTTCGAGAGGTTCCCGATGATGCCTTCGCGGGAGCGTTCCAGGAATGGGAACGCCGCTGGAACAAGTGTATCGACTCACAAGGGTCCTATTTTGAGGAATATTAGCTTAAGATATGTAAAAGTGTAATGAATTTTTTTTCCTGAGCTCAGTACACTTATTTTCCGGACGAACCCTGTATATATATGTTATGGGTTCGATTCCCAGGCAAGTCACTCTGCGCACCTACAGCTCCACCCGAGCTACTGTATGTGATTTTTCGGGTACCAGGTCTGCCTGGGAAACCATAACCGGCACAGGGAAAGGAACTGGTCCCCATACCCTGATATGTGAATTTCACACGCCGTCGGGCTTAGTACTGGGTGAGTTTCCCGACAAAATTCCCGTTTACCGGGAAAATAATCCATTTTTATATTAGGATTTATATATTTATATCACTCGTATAATGATAATTCTTAATACATTAATACAAGAAAACTTAATAGGTGAAAAGACTTTGGAAGACTTGGAGGTAGGAATGAAAGTTGGTGGAGAATCCGTAAATTCAGTTAGGTTTGCTGATGACCAAGCTCTAGTTTGTCTGTCGGCCAAAGGGTTGCAGGCATTGCTGAGTGAATTGGAAATCCAGTGCGATAAATATGGGGTGAGAATAAATATAAATAAAAAAAGAACTATGCTGTTTTCCATAAAGGTTAAGCTAAAAGTTAAAATAGGTGGACAGAAACTACAGCAGGCAGAGCAGTTTACGTATCTCGGAAGTGTTTGGAACAAAATGGTCGAAGTAGTAGGAACGTAAGGAGAAGATTTGGTATGGCAAATTTTAATAGGGAAAATTAATTTTCGGGAGATTTTCCTGACAGTACAAGTTCAAGCCTTTTCATTACACATAACATCGTATGTGTTCTCAAATACTTATTATCTTCCTCCATTTCACATGCTAATACTTATTTTTTTCCCATCTTCACGAACTTCGGCAACATGATTCGCGAAGAAACACTCAGTACTTTGTATTTTAAGGTACCAAATATTTCATTCACTTGATATTCATACCTTTTATTTAAAATGTCGATTATGAATGGTGCAGTTTGGACACCTCTTCTGATATTTGGGTATTCTAAAGTTAGCTGATTGATTCGATAGTGTTACTTAATGTAGTCGCCACACTTTTTAGGACCATATGCTATTTTTTGCATCCACATGGTTTTGTATCTCCTTAAGGATGTCCTTCAAGGTTATCTGAAGCTTGAATGGTGAATTATCTCTCTCTTAGGAACTTCCACATCTCCTCGCATGTAATATTCTTTCTTTCTTGTCTGAATCTTGTCAATATTTAAAAAAAAGCTTTCACAACTTTTGAGTTCTGAAGATGATTATGACGTATTAGAAAATTTTGAATGATTCATTCGTCAAAAATACGTTAATTGTATATAAACTATGTACAAGGTACGTTCCGAAAGTAATGCAATTACGATTATTTTAAGAAATGTATTGAACAGGTTTGCACAAATACATAAATTTCTTCAAAGTATTATCCTTGGGTCTCTACGTTTGGGCCGCCCAGAGCGTTGTTCGTCGTAAACCTCTTCCCGGCCCTCCTTCAAGGCCTTTAACCACCTCGGAACTTGTGCGTAAAATAGAGTATAGTCCCCGTAAGCCTCACAAATCATTTTTTAGTCTTATCAAGAGATTTTTACAATTTAGCATAAAACTTAGTAATTGGGCTACGTTGCTCGATCGTCGATTCCATTCTTTTTCGTGACACGGTCGGCGCCCAGAGGTTTACAATAACTGACGTCCTGCCGCTTCCACAGCTTGGAGAGCACTATAAAGTTTAGCGTTTACGTCCCCCCCCCACCTACTTTAAGTGGTTTGATTCCACTCCAACCAATACGAGCGGTACGGGAAATTTAATTGCATTTATTTCGAAACGCACCCTGTATACTTGTAGAGAAGGTAATGACAGTCTTTAATGATGAATTCCACCAGTAATTGAGTAAAACGTTCCCAGTGATAATAATTTTTATTTTTTCAGGATAGGACTTTTAGGTATCATCGCCATGAAAATGATTTATCAATTACCAAAATTATTTACCCTTACTTTTTAAAGTCCCATTCTTGAAATGATAAATCATAAAATTAATTTGACTATTTCCATTTATGCCTATCGTATTGCTCTATTGTTCAATTGCTCAAGTCCCTTAGCATCTTAGAAAAATATACGTGCTTTCGAAACACAATCATTTGATCATCTACGAAATGTTTTCATTTTTCGAAACCTCACCACTGCGAATGATTTTTATTTCCATTCTGAAATATAATGATTCATGAAATGAATTTCTCCGAATCATCAGACTGCATTGTTTCCTCGCGAGGCCCATTTGTTTCCGAATTCGAAAACAGAATTATTACTGGAGATGGATAGACCGTGTTGTCGAATTCCCTCCGCCGGGAACTTGTGACGCAACCATTGTTATGGCTGGAAACTGCGTTGAGTGTGGAAACCTGAGTTAAGAATTTGCATCTTTTTCGTCATTTCAGTCTGCGCAAGAAACTTGAGATTTTCTCTGCGGCGTCAATGGGAGACAGCGCCATAATTTTAGTTACCGTACGCCTTGCGTATTATTGTCCAGTATAATCCTTCCAAAAGGAGAAATCTGGTTATAAAAAAAAACACCAACGCTTACTTACTTTTCATGTATTTTAGGAGCTCCATCTATATGGAGTACATTTGCAAGCGTTGCGTAATTGACAATTGCGCAAAAGCAGGTGAGGACGTTGACTCATTGCGATCCTAGGACCCGGAATGAAGAAACTTGCGGAGTTTTGTTCATTCAAATTAAAACTTTGTCCTCTCTCTTAGAAAATATTCCATTCTGGATGATCTCGGTGTCCGTGGAATGACTCCTTATAAGCTCCTGACTGCACTCTCTCTCTCTCTCTCTCTCTCTCTCTCTCCAAGCAAGAGGACTTTCTTTCCTTTTAGCATTATAACTGTCACGAAAGACCGAGAATAAATTAAAACCTTTGTAGGTTTCTAGTCGCTGATGAAACTCGCTTTAATTTTGCTGATCGGTAGGACGAGAATTGAATCGCAATGGTTTAGAAGTCACCACTGAGACGAATTAAAACAAGCTCTGTTGGCGATGGCTGCTTTTTCCCGCAAAGAGGGATGAAAATTTTCTCACAGTAGAAAATTCATAAAGTTGATACCATATCAAAGAATTTTTTCAAAAAAATTAAAATTATTTTTTGTTCGGAGAATTTGAATTGTAAAAACTCAAAAATTTTGATCAAAATTGTTTATAATAATTCAATTTATGAAGAGCCAATGATACAGATGGTGACTTGCATCAGCTGGACTTGTTATTTTTTTATACCGCTCTTCTTATAAACACATTTAGTTCGACCACCTTCTCATGTATCTGTTTTGATGATAAATATCCTCCGCTTCGGTGGTTAGTGTCACCCAGAGAACGAAGTTTGTCTATCTACGCGATTGAAAATTCCTTGAGAACTTTAATAATTGGTCTGAAAAATTAATGTTTCAGCCGCATTGGCTAACATTTCGTTGTACTTCATCATTGAGCTTCCTCAATATTTTGCTTTTTTTATTGTTCATTGATTTAAATTCCATTTTGTCTCACCATCAACTCCAGCAAAGCAAGACCAACATTAGATTACTATGAATTTGAAGTCGACTGTTTAAGGTGGATTTTGAATGGTCACCGAATTGAAATTGTTGGATTACTTGGCTTCGTCACACTCTGACCCCTTGCGCTACCTTAAGCTGTTCTTCAATTGCATATCCATCTCCCCTGTCTCCTGCAAATTCCTCCCAGCAATGCACTCTCCTCCCCCACCATGCCTAGTCCTCTTCGTTTGTTTTCCTTTCCTTTCATTTTATTTTTTTCCACAGCCACTATTTTATTCACAATTACGTATCAAAAGCCTCCATGCTACTCCTATGACCACGTTTCCGCGCTGTAAAAAAACCAAGCTTCGTATCCGAGTTTTAACGAACCATACTCAACTTAACTGCCATCAACTCTTTCCTACTTTGAGAAAGCTTCTTTACCTATCGCAACCTTTCTTCTGATGTCCCTTCTACTTTGATCATTCTGGTTCAAAAAAATTTCGAAATAGGTAAACTTTTCTTCCTGCTCTAGTTTTCCGTCCAATTCAATATTTATATAATTCTATTTTCTTCTCGAAAACTTCATTAATTTGAGTTTATTCTCATATCATAGATGACATAGATAATATTTGCATGAGATGAAATGCTATTGTTGTAATCATTGTTTTGGTTCATTTTGGCATTTTCAAGGGTAATTTAAATAAATACTTACATACTTGGAAAAAAACACTTGTGAAATTACAGAAAAACCTGGAAATCAGTGTGGTTCTGCTTACTTCAATTCCTACGCCAAGGATTAAAGTTTATTTCTCGTTTTGGTAGGTGAAACTTTTATTCAGATTCTGTTCGCAATTCTATCTCGTGGGCAAGGAACTGCAAAGACGATGTACAGAATGTCCCAATTAATTTGAATAGTAGTTAAACGTAAATTGAAAGATCTTTCAATATCTCTATTCCGATGTAAGTGATCACCACCCCCAAATATTCCTCATCTGACACAAAGTATTCTATTAGAGTGTCAAAACTTAGAAGTCAATCGTTTCTATGACTAACTGAAAATAGGAACTACAAAATAATATCAGGACTTTACTTTGCACCAAACGTTTGATTGTCATGTTCAAGTGGCATATGGAGTGATGTAGACTTTCAATGCTTTTAGGGCGCGTGACATACTTTACATCATCTATTCAATTCAAGGAATGAAATTGTGAGGATAGTTCTATAGAAGTTTAAATCGCAGTATTCTCTTAAGTCCTCAGTTTTTAAAATATGGAGGTTTCAAATCACAACTTCATTTTCCAAGTTTTATACGTACGGTCTTATCATACTCCTGGATTCATGAAGATTTCGTAATATACTTACGAATCATAAACTTTGTCATTCTCGCAATTTTCCTTCCCATTATTCGCTCAAAGCTACATCTTCACACGTACGTTATAATTCAGTGGAAATATGCAGAGGTAGTTTAATGTGTGAAATAAAAATTGAGGAATAACCTTTGAATATTTTTCCTGAACCTTGAGCATAAATTAATCAATGAGGAAATTAACAAGTGAGGTTTGCTTGCAGTGTACTTTCGCTTTGGGGTAAATGTCTTCATTAGCATGTACCTGAAAGTATTTACTTATTATTAATCATAATTATTAGATGATTTTACATGCGCACGTCTTTTTATACGAAGTAACAAGGCAGTATATGATAGTCATGATTTTGCCAAGCTCTACTGCGGTTATGAGATTTTAAAGATCATGTGACTAATTGCTAAATATTTGCAATGATATTTTTATAACGATGTGGTCAATTCTTTCTAAAGCAATGCAACATTTTGAGAGTGTAAAAATCATTCGCCTTGACCGGGATTCGAACCCGGATCCCTCAAATGTCGGGCCGAGTTCTTTAGCCAGTTAAGCTATCGAGGTGTCCTCTTAAACTCTGAAATTTTGGAGAGTTTAAGAAGACACTTCGATAGCTTAACTGGCTAAAGAACTCGGCCGAACATCGAGTGATCTGGGTTCGTATCCCGTTCAAAGCGAATGATTTTTACTCTCTGAAACTGTTGCATTGAAATACATATTAGCGGATGACTCCGTTAAAATATAATGTTGTGGCATCTCCCACAGTTTCTTTGAATATTTCTAATTTTGATGGAAATTGGGTCCACCGCTCGTATTAGCTACTACTTTGATTCTCCTATTTTTATCATTATTTCCCATATCGGACTGGGTATTTCAGCTCTCATTTATATCCCCTGACCCAGGAAGGGCGAACCTTTTGGTGAGGGTGGCAACGTTTATGTACGTAATTCATGTCAGAGTATATACTCTTCATTCGCGTGCCAACCCATTGAGTGATCACCGCGGATTTTTCTGTATCATCTTCCTAGCTCTGGTTGCCACTTCTCGGGCACGGGTGCCATACGTTCACCGCCCCTGCCCTAACCCCTACCCGCCAAATGCTTACGAGCACTCCCCCTCAGTATTCCCGGTTTTCACTTAATTCAACACCGTTTCAAAATTTCTTCTTAAATGTGATGCGCAGACCTTAAAAATATTGATTCTTCAAATTAAAAGTAGATACACATTAGAGCAACCGAAACTAATACTTTTTCCGTTTTAAATTTCACTTTCTTATGCGCTAAAAAATAGTCATCTTGATTGCTTATTGATTCCTTTTAAGCCGAAAATTAATGACTTTTCGCGACTGACTGACCTTCCAAAGCTTTCAATTTGACACCAATTCGTCAAAAGCTACGATTTTAACGAATCCTTTTATTTTTATTTCCTTCTCCGATGGTGTTTTATATTTGTTGGCTGTTCTTTTTAGAAGCGCGGTAAAAATCAAGCGTGAAACGAAGTCATCCAAGGACAGATGTTCGTCGAAAGCATCCTCGACTCATCCAAGTTAAGAGGCCAATCACCAAATCGATTACCACTAAGTGTTGACTGAAAACGTTTAAGGGAAGAGATACGAACACCAGGTTTTTCGGTTTTAATTTTTTTAAGTGGGCATTAATTTACGTGGCCATTCTCGAATGATTTGATTAAAGAAACAGGATGAAAGTCTTTCATTCACTAAGTAATTTCAACCCATGGAGCAAATATTTCGTCTGGTCAATATGAACAAACATTACACTAGCTTCAAAATTAATCAAAGAATTTTACGTCCATATCAAATGAGTTCGTAATTTTTCACAGAATTTATTTCACAGTACAACGCGTTTCACCGACTTGCGGCATCGTCAGGTACAAGTTACACACACAGCTGTTGAATATAATACTCACCGGGCGGAGGAGTGGGGGAATTTTGATGATGCCAAAAGTCGGTGAAACACGTGGTACTGTGAAATAAAGTCAGTGGAAAATTAAAAACCCATTTAATATGGATATCAAAAAATCCTGAAAGTTTATCCAAAAGTAAAGCCTGAAAGTGTAAAGTATATATAAAGAAGGTGATTTCGAACGAATATATATAAAGAATTTTAATTTTTCGAATGAGAAATTTCTTAGCAAGAGATTGGGGATTCAATCACTTCGTATTTCTTTCATTATTAAGAGGAACTTCTAATCCTACAAGTTCATCCTACGCTCTGCCCTAGTCAAATATATACTCTTATCCTCTTCCGGCTTCTGAAGTCTCCCATTTTGATAATATACCTGTATATGCAGTGAGCATCTAACGACGTTGATTGTAAACAAAGGTGAATTAAGATCATGTTATCCTTACTGTAGTTTACACTTCTACTTAAATGGGTCGTTCATTACTTTCCAAGGGTTTTGATGCAATTTAAAAAATAAATAGAACCCATTTCTGTTATCCAATCCTTGTTACCTCTGATTATAGGTGAATAAAGAACAAATCACGTTGCCATTTTTCTGAAATGAATGGACCCATGTTCATCTCAAAGCAACCTTCGTCTTATCATTGGATGGATCTCCGTCTGCATTGGTGTTCTGACATTTTCCCAAAAGACAAATCTCTCTTCTTTTGATCTACACCTTACGATTGGAACACTGAAATGAAAATATCGTAGTTGTGAGGCTTTTAATCGTCACCAAAAAAACCACAATAACTAACTAAAGGTTATCTTTGATAGGTTAAGGTATAGCTTATCCCGAGGTTTGATTTTTAGTGTGTGGAATTCACGTATAAGTGAATCAGAGTTAATATTCTAGGAGTAAATGTTTACATGGAATGAAGTATACAGTGTATTTTCCCAAGGTACCAGATACCAGGCATGAATCTGATAATGATGCCTAAGCGTTGAAACTAGCTGTACCTAAATAAAGAACAGTGGAAAAGTACATTGTGTTCTTCATTCCATGAACATGAACCCCACAAAGTTGAACCAGAAACCATTGAATATAGTAAAAGTGTAACCTTTTCTTTTTGTTGTACACTTGAAGTTCCAGTTTTGTACCTATACCTCTGTTGTACGATTTTATTTCGGCGTATATTTGGTTTATGGTTGGCCTATTTATAATAATGTCCAAATTAGATTAAAGCAAATCAGTATAAAATTTTTAGTAGTGTCAATAAGCCCTCTGTTAACATTCTGATGACGAAACAAGCTTTCCCACGTATGTGTAAACTTTTAGGATATATTTTTTCTAATTGAGAAAACTTATACGTATAAGTTTGAGAAGAAAACATTAAAAGTTAATATTTCCATAAAAATAATAAATTAGTGAGTAAAAGTAAGATTTCGTATAGGATTTTACGGCTCTGTTGCTCCGAAATGTTTACTACTTCATTTGGCTAAGGCACAGTCTGTAAAAGAGAATATTTATCCTTATTATTGATCATCCATTGATGATTTATATTACTCTGTTTTAACATTAAAAAAATATTTTAAACAATGTTTATTACAACAGACATGATAGGAGTTGAAATTTCCCTTCAATTTCAAGGAATTTACTGATTAATTGAACATCATCAGCTTGAGTTAACTGAACTTGAGTTATCTTTACGCTCGCTTCATATTAAAATAGTGATCTATTCAGGCTAAAAAAATAATTTTGCAACCATTAATATTCGTATGCTATTATATCGCTTGTTGTTTTGTTGTTATTAATTTTGACAAGTTGCTCGATGAATCGAATCAAAAAGGTAAGTAGAATTGATCTTTGCATTAATTAGCAATGATGATAAATATATTTTAAGAGTTACCATAATGACCAGATGGCATTTCACATTTCAAGGGCATTTGAAGTGCCCGTGCACGAATTCACGACTCACGTGTATCAACAAATTCGCAGTTCCATGAGCTACACTAATTAATGAGTAATGATTTCTATTCCTCGCTCCTTAAATTCATTCAGGTGCGGAAATCCATCAGCCATCATTCAGCTGTTGTGGCCATCAATAGTTTATCGGAGGTCAGATTGTCGTTAATCAAGCCTAGATGATCATTATTTGTTGTTCCTTAACCACGTTGCCATGCTGGAGAAAATTTGAGTGAAAACGTTTGAAGATGACAATAAGAAAATCTTAACTATGGCGTCCGTGATTCTTTGAACTGATTATAATTTATTTTTTCCCCCCTGACAAGTGGGAATTTGGACATTCATTCATCAAGCCGTCGCCAACACACATTTCAGACTGGTTAACCTTGCACTCGTTCCGCTAGCCAAAAGAAATGTCGTTTATCGGGAAATTATCATTTTTCCTGTTCCTCTGAATGTTGCTCCTATTCATATGTCTCTCTTGACTTCCCTGAGGTAAACATAAAATTTCGAGGCTCGTTTATTCCCTTGAGCTCATTCGTCTTCCCTTCCGCGTTGGTTCGATTCAACCTAATTTCGAGAGGTAATTAAAGCGAAACGGGTATCTGATTAATAAAAAGTGTGGAATTTATTTTGATGCCTCCATGACAGACATGTGTTTCTAAGTAAGGTTTCATCCGCAAAAAATTATACGCATGATATTGGAACTTCAAAGGTAAATTTAAATTCCTTCGCCTACGCACCGCACAGGAAGTTTGGATATTCTCATGAGATAAAATGCCTGACGATTGGTCGATCCGGGTTGACAATTTATCTTTGTGATCAGAATGTCAATATATCTTTGCGGAAAAAAATTCTTTCTAATTTCTCAGTTATAGTAATTGTTTTTTATTCGAAACCTGGGCATGATCACACCATTTAACAGTCACTTTTTTCATTTTTCTTTGAGGGCATAGTTCAAGCTTTACTTTGTTTCAAAATTGAATTTTTTCTATCTCTCAATTCTGATTAATGCCACAGTGTTCTAATTGGTGTTAGACATAATCATGATCGATGCCCAAAATGTAAACTTTTAAAAAGGAAAACAAATTAAAGGAAAATGCCTCATATGGTCTTAATAAGTTAGCACCACTCTTCCCGCAATGAAAACTGAATTTGTTGTGATGGTTTGTGGAAAAAAAATTCCACGGCAGAGACCAACCACAACCTCTCAACCAGCATTCTCAATAGCCTCTCCTGCAGTAATTTGCGGGAATGTTGCTTCTTCGGCAATGATCAACTACAGACATGAACACTCATACAGTCGAGGAATTTCTTGTCTCACTAACCATCACAACAAATTTAGTTTTCATTGCGGGACGAGTATTCTTATCTTATTACGGCTATGGGAGTTTTCCTTTGATTTGTTATTTTACGAGGCCACGGAGCTCAATTTTCCTATATTTAAAAAAATAATTCCATTACAGTTAGAGCTTAAGGATCGTAATAGTCTTTCGGGTTGCCGATTTTGTTCATCTAGGGCTCAAATACCGAGCTCTATACCTTTGGACAACCAAAATTGGGTCGATTAACATTAATGGATGGATTATCAGAGATTACGTTTCTAGATATTCCCTCAATGCAACGATTTCACAGTGTAAAAATCATTCGCATTGAATGGGATTCGAACCCGAATCCCTCGATGCCCGACCGAGATCTTTAGCCAATTAAGCTATCGAGCCGTTCTATTAATCACTGAAATTTTGGATCCTTTTAAAGGAACAAGATGTTGTGATGAAATACCGTACGTACAATGTCATAGGCATTCGTAGTCGTGGGCGACGAGCCACATTTCACGAAATTAAAGCCAACTTTTAAACACTTGGGTTGTTTTTACCTTTGACCAATTCCAAGAAAATTTCAGAGTTTAAAAGTTTGCCTCGATAGCTTAACTGGCTGAAGCACTCGGCCGGACATAGAGGGATCCCGGTTCGAATCCCAGTCAGGGTGAATTACTTTTACACTCAAAAACTATTGCATTGAAATGCATATTAGCGGATGACTCCGTCAAAAAAATTGCTGCTGTGGCATCTCTCGCAGTTTCTTCCTCAGCACCTTCAGCACCTCTTTCAGCGAACGCCCACAGTGGAGCGGTGACAGCAAGCGTCGTTTCCGTATATTGCTGATGGCGAAACCGGGAAGAGCGCGAGCCGTGATGAGTAAGAGTGTCTCAATCGTCGGGAGGTAGGCAGGCCATTTGGTTTCAACTTAGAACTTTGCATTTATGGCAATAATTGAAACAACACTCCACATGGTGTGCATACAACTGAAACGAGTGGGAATAGTAATATTTTTATCTCGCAATGAAAAATTCAAACTTCAAAACTGCACGTAGATGATTAAATGGGGAATTGACGACGGATGCAGGAAAGGGCGCAACCAGGAAAAGATATTTTTTTTTACCCTTTACATTTGACGTAACGTGAAGTGAGTGATTCAAATCGCCACCGTTCTCTTTTGCATTACGTCGTCCTCACACCTTCCCGACCTCGTATGGCCTTTCAGCCGGACCCCAACCGCGACCTTAGAGAACGGGACACAAGGCGAGTGGTGCGTTGGAGAAAACCTCCTTGCGGTGCTCTCTAGGAAACCTCCCATTCCACAATATCCGCGCCCCCCACCCCCCGCCCCACCCAGCTCCGCCTTCCAAAGGACGGACGAACGGACGGACAAGGCCTCCGCTCTGCACCTAAAATGACCTTCTCGCGTATTTCCCCAGAAAAACGCTTCCCCACCCACCCACCGACCCCCCCATGCTTGCCAGCCTTACTTGAACCGTTCTCGTCTCACTCAACCCCACCCTAATCCCCTTCCCCCCTTTCACGGCCCCTCGGGCCACGCCTTCCTCCCGGAGAACGCCGCTATTTTCCCGCTTCGCAGGGAGGGAGAAGGGACGGAGAATCCTTCGGAGGGCGAGGTGGTTGCTGGGAAGGACGGTCTCGAACAGCAAGGATCCTACCGAGTGTGAGGTCACGGAGAGCGGGGAGAGTCTCAATGGGGGGAAAGAGAGATATGAAGGATATGATGAAAGTGGCTTGGAGCCGATGTTTCGTGGCGTAGGGAGGTTTTTTTGGGGGAGGGAGGTAGGGAAGTGTTAAAGGAAGGAGGCCGAGGAAGCCTCTAGTTTGAATTAAGAACTTAACATAGAGACGCAACTTAATTAGGAGTTGAGTATGGACATGGAAACGGGTTCCGTTTGCCTTAAGGATTCAAACCTAAACGTCTAAGAAAGCTCTTTCTTGGTATGAAAGAGCCATCAGATGAACAGGCGATTCAAATTGCGCGTTCTCCTTTCAACTCGTGGTCGTGACGTATCCCAATCACAATCGTGAACGAATTTTTTTTAAGTTCTCCAATCGCGTACCCTCGTGACTTCGGGACTAAAAAAGAACGAAAATTGCAATGCTCTCGTAGGTAAACATTGTAATTTGGAGTTTAGATTGATAGAATTAGCTCCAGAGATTCCACAAAAACCAGAGAAGCGTTCAATTTGAAACTAGAAAAACCGTCCCAAATGTGAGCGCTGTACGCTATTAAATGAAAATCCACAGCAAATGTACGAAATATACACATATTGGTTTACGTAAGAGATGAGGTACCTTTTTTTAGTGTTTGGCTAAATTTTTCAAATACCGTACGTACCAATGTGTTATTGGGAATGATATCATACATTTAACAGATTCAGGCGAGATGTAGTGGAAGTTCGTCTTTATGAGGAAAACAAAATTTGCACTTTTCCACAGATTTATTTGTGAAGTACGACACGTTTCATTTCATCGAATCATCTTCAGGTACAAGACAAGATTCAACATGTGATACATCATCTTTATACCTGTTTGAGGAATGGGGGGGGGAGAAAGGTAAGGAGTAAGGTAGGTGGGGACAAAGAGGGGAAATATGGAAAACCCAAGAAACAGGGAAACTAAAAAAAATGTAGAGGTAAAAAGAGGGGGGTGGGGAAGATAAGCACTTGTGGTCATTTCGGAAAAATATACTTTGTTCCTCCACATACACTCCACCACTCACGACCCAGGCTTCCACTTACAAAGTCATCATCTTTGCAAGTCGAAACCTAGTCTAAATAAAAGAAACAGGTATAAATATGAAGTATCTCATTTTGAATCTTGTTTTTTACCTGAAGATGGTTCGATGAACTGAAACGCGTTGTACGTTGCAAATAAATCTGTGGAAAAGTGCAAATTTTGTTCATCTCATAACGATACGATAATTTGAACCGAGTCTATTCTCAGTCAAAATGTTTGCTTCGTGCATCCAATGTGAACTGGCCTTAAAAATGGCCAATTCACATCGACTGTTAAGAGCTTCACGCAAAAAATTGAGACGCACAACTTAATTTTTAAGTTGAGCACACACGGGAGAACGGGTCCGTTGTGAAATTACGACTTACGAACGCAAAGGTTTACCCGTGATCATCTTTTAAGTCGAAGTCGTTAAGATTCGTATCCACGGGCGAAGACGTGTACTCCAGTTCTCCAACCATTTGTGTGCTCTTGATTCGCATTTTAACGGGCGACCCAAAATATACAAAGTGAACAGTTTACACAAAAAACAGCAAAAAAACGACAGAAGTATTTTATAAATCTACGATATTCAGTCTTAGAATTACAAATGCAAAACTATTCCACATTAGCATATTAAAATATTTAAAAAATCGAGCTTTAAATGGAATTTTACCATTGTTCGACGTAATACGTAATAGTTGAGAAATGAAAAACATAATAATCGGTGAATCTTTGAAAGATATCAGTCATTGGGCACGATGCGAGGGTTGGAGCTTGCGTCAATTCTAACCGAGTCGAATTCTTGCATTCAATACGAATCGACCTCAACGGCCGTGGAGAACGGATGGCAATCAGCGGAGGGCGGGCAAGGACGCGAAAAATACCCTCGAACGGGTTATCATAACAGAACAGGTCGCTCACGCTCGCGATACGAAAGTTGCCGGGGAAACGTTTCTCGTTTCTCCAGCCTCCTGCCCCCCCCCACCCTATAGCACGCGCCTCAATATCGTTTCCTGATCGGAAACTAATTCGTAGCCCGGAGGAAGGCGGATGAAGGGTGAGGAAGCGGGAAAGGCCCGCCCGGTTATGCCTAGCAGTCACCCGCCAAACGCGATCCGGCGCCTCGATAAGGACCGGAGCGACGGTGGTGATGGATGAATGACCGCCCATGCCGACCGTGGACGAATGTAATTCATTCGTCGTGACCTTCCGAGAGACGAAATTTCGTACGCTTTCGACGCCGCCCGGGAGCGTCACCCATTGGTCAAACGTAAGCGTCAAATACTATATTTTTTACCTTGACATCGCTATTATGGAATCCATAATTCAAATCTTTTCATCGTGCCTTATGGAGAGATGTATTCTCGATATAATTGCGCTGTCAGAAATTTCGAGCATGCATGCATAAATAAAAATAATGATCTGATAGATTTAGTGAAAAAATTAAACAATGTGGTTGAATGTGATGAATGATTTAGGATGTTATCTCAAGTAGTTACTCCTCCATCCATAGTGTCCATGGAGATTAATTAGGAGATAAGAGACGTACTTCTGTAACCACGCCAAAAATAAGCGTTGTTCGCTGTGGAGTAGCTTTACGACAGAAAAAACCATAAACACAGTAATCAACCTGAATGTCGGTTTGGTAGGTGATGGTAGAGTTCATCCAGTATTAAGGCCGACGGTGTGAGAAATTCAAGGGGGGCCAGTTCCTTTCCCTGTGCCGGTTATGGTTTCCCAGGAACATCTGGTACCCCAAAAATCACATAGCTTGGGTGGAGCTGCAGGTGCCCAGAGTGCTTTACCCGGTAATCGAACCCGGGACCCTCCGGTCAGTAGTCCAACGCTCTACCTCCTGGACTACCGGGACCCCTTTACGATATAATAAGATGAAATTTGTAGACTTGTCGTTGAAAGTTGAATTGATATCCCATATTGAAATTAGTATTGATTGCCCAATTAAAATGCTTAAAATTAACATTTTCAGGTAATTCAGCGAATTTAGGCGATTAGATTGTATGTAAACACTTCCAAAAAATTCTTCTCCTTGGTTTAATTTATAGAATAAGAGATGTTTCTCCATCAATAAAACCTTTCGTTTTACTTGTTTGTTATTGCTCCCAGTTATATGTCTATGGCAACAGCGTCAACAATTATAGGATTCCAAATAAACCATATGGCGTGTTTCAGGAGCGCCATTTGCTATACACACAATATGGTCGGGTAATCTATTAAGTTTTGACTAGTGCCCGAAAACTCCTGGATTGCATCATGAACTTGAAAATTATAATGAATATTTACGGCTATAAAAATATTACGATAAATTGAATTGAAAATTTATGGTCTTGCCTATTTGGCAAAAACCTGTTTGAATATTATTTTAAGGATGTCGTTAGATGAAACATTTCCAATTCAAAGTCATTCCATTTCTTTTGCACCACCTATTTACGGAAATATTGTTCATTTATTTATATCGAGGTAAAAATAAAACTGTTAGCGTCCGTTTAAAAATAAACATGGTTCTTCCATTTACAAGAGAGTCATATATTTCCTGTGATTGACTAATGAGTCTGACAGTCGTTATTCGGTTATTGTTCATGACAAATATTACGTGTATCTTAATCTAAAAAATGTCTAACTCAAGAGGGTTACTTTCAATTTAATGCCCGTGCCACTTCAATGTCCTATTCCAAACGCTCGAATGAATATTGTATCCGAAAATTAAACTAAAAATATAAAACTTAGGAGACAATAAAGTTATGCATAGACATCTTATCCTTCAAGGTACTCCAGGACCTTTAGCAGAGGGTTGTGGCCACTAGTGTTGTCATTGGAGACATATCCCCGTAGCGGATTTCTAATGAGTACTCAATTTCTAAAGAAACTGCGGGAGATGCCGCAATAGTAACTTTTAACGGAGTCATCCGCTACTATACATTTCAATACAACAATTTCAGGATGTAAAAATCATTCGCCTTGACCGGGATTCAAACCCGGATCCCTCGATGTCCGGCTGAGTGCTTTAGCCAGTTAAAATATCGAGGCTTTAAAAGAAAAAGATGTTGTGACGAAACACCGTGCATACAATGTCACAGGTATTCCTATTCGTGCGCGACGCACCACTGTCCATGAGGTTAAAGCCAACTTTTAAACACTTAGGCTGTTTATACCATAGACAAATTCCAAGAAACTACGGGAGATGACACAACAGTAACGTTTAAGAGGACGCCTCGATAGCTTAACTGGCTAAAGCACTCGACCGGACATTGAGGGATCCGGGTTCGAATCCCGATCAAGGCGAATGATTTTTACACTCTTAAATTGTTGCATTGAGTACTCAAATGTTTATGATAACTGAAAATTTAATGTTGAAAGTACATAGTAGGTTATACGAAAATGTCTGCATCGGGATGTTAACCTACAAGCTGCAACTAGGAAGTGTTAGGCAACTAGCTATTAGTTCACCTAATTGGTGATTATTAGCATAAGGTAATATTTTATTATCGGGTTGGAAAAATAGCCATAGATAAGGGTTGCTACGTTTTACTGTGGTCATGAATCGTATAAGAGATAAAGGATTCCTTAAATCGCACCTTTCGACCATCAGCTTCCTTCAACTCCTCATTGTACCATAGTCTTGTCTATCAATGCAATGGGATGTTAGAATCATATCATATTAAACGCATCTCACTTGTATTCATGTCATAGTATAAGTCATTGTTTTTATTCTCCACAAATATTGAATCCCAACTCTCAATATTCAATAATAGTGAGATAGCTGTACCTTGTTCATAATGATTTTAATGAAGCTTGTAGTTTTTCTTTGTATCTTGCTTGAATACCTGAAATTACATTTCTATTAGTGAAGGATTTTTTTATGAGGTCATGCATAATCGCCTTAGTTATGAGAATTAGTTTTTTCAGGAGCACAAAATTTCCAGGTAAAGGGAATCGTTGGGTCCTTAACTCTCATTGTTTCTCTTGGTGACCTCAACGCTCGATAAGTAATTAATAATCGTAATTGTGGAAATATTTAGGCATAATATGCTAAATAGTGGCATATTTTGGATTCCCCAACAACTGCATCATCTTTATCAATTGGAATTCTTTCCCTTGAACTTCTTATTTCCTTTTTTTTATTTTTTAAGGTTGCTTTGGTCAATTGATCTACTACATCTCTTCGCTGACCGAAACCCAGTTCACACTTATCGAGAGCGAGGCAACCGTTTTACATCCAACGGTACTCGGTGAACCTGCGAATCTTAATTAAGACTCCGTCGCATAAGGGATCCCTACTGTTACGGAATGGTCGATTGATATGCACTTAGCTCTTGGGAATTAATCAGATTGATTCCCTATAGAAATGGTTTCCCACGAACTTCAAGGCGCTAGTAGTCCCTTTAACCCAGTTTGATGAAATAAAAGTCAGCGCTTGACTCGGTCATGGAAGGTGACTATGACGACACATGGCGTGAAACAGCGAATTATCAACACACCTGGTTGATCTTCCGATTTGAAATAGGCTTTCAATGAACCTAGAAAAATATTACACGGAATAAAGTTCATCTGAAGAAGATAAGTCCTTTTAAAGAATCAGACAACAAATATATGTAATGCTTTACACTATGCCATTCTTCGGCTTCAAATTATTTCTACTTCCCCTCATGACATCCAAAAAAGCCAACATTCTTTTTCTAGTACTTCCTCCCTTACCTAAAACTCCCCCTAGTATTACGACCAACAACATACGATCACAATTTCTTCGTTATTCACTTTTCCTGCCTTCTTTAGCCAATTAACCTTCTTTGCACTTTCGGAATTAACTTCATTTCCTTCCCTATCATATGTGATTTTTCTTTCGCTACCGTTTTCTTTTTTCATATTAAGTACTCTACCCTTATTCATTACTAATGCCCAAAATCCTACACGATTACATACTACTTAAAAAACCAGGTTTCGGAACATACAGGGTCTGTCCCAAATATAAGTGGAATTATGTTTTTGCCACCGATGCAGATGGCTGGAGTGGGGTGATTTGTGGTGGGAAAGGTGATGTGAGATCTTGGGAAAGCGACGCGACCCAAGTCAGTTAATTGTGGGCATTTACAGTATGCAAATATTGCTACCAGACTGGACCCCTGTTCGACGATCACGTCAAGAATTTTCCATGCCACTTTCCATTAGGCCATGATATGCGATAAAATTGTGCATCAAGTTTGGAAAATTGATTTTGGAGACCATGACCATGATTAAAGAATCTTAAATAAGATTAAAGAAGCTGGAGACAAAGAAATGTCCCAAGTGTTGGGTTTCTCCTTGCACAAGATGTTCTGGCAGGGCAATGAGAAAGTTGACAATGAGGGATGCCCTGGACATCCATGAACAGCACAGGGTGATGAAAACGTGCAAAAAAAAGGCAAATTCTCGATTCCGATTGACCCTCAAGTGTCAGGATGTTAGCAGAAGGGTTAAATATTCAGGAAACCTCAGTAAATTAAATTCTTAAAGAAGATAAAGCCGTGAGAAAGTTGTGCCAAGTTGGTCCCCAAGGTACTGTCAAAAGACCACTTGCATGACAATCTTGCCTTGGGCCTCTTGGACCACGGGGAAAGTGACTCGAATTTTTTAGAATAGGTGGATACTGGTAACGAGACATGGGCCTTTGAGTACGACCCATATATAACCCCTTTGAGTACCATTTTGGACCACTGGATCATATCAAAGAGGCTATGACGAGGTGGCTGAATGAGGGCCCTGTTGATGCCTTACTGGAAGCATACCACAACTGGCAGAGGCACTGGCAGTGGTGCGTCGATACATACATAAGGGAACTCTAATGAAGAATTTTAGCAATTTGTACTTTGATCTGCAATACATTTGTTCCCCAGATTTATTCTACTTATTTTTGGGACATGTCTTGTATGACACCTCTCACCAGTCCTCATTTTTATTTTTTTCCCTTGCGTATTTATTTGAGTCTAGGGAATCGATGGAAGAGAAAGAACTTATGACAAATATATATATTTTATTTTGAATGATGACATAATAAGAAAATTCATAATCCTAATTTTCCTTAAAATTATCAAGTTTTTGGTCGAGAATTTTGAATTATTCACAATCAATACCTTTCCGGTATTATATGTGCATAAATGGTTTTAATTTTGTGTTCTATTTTCCTATCTCTTTCCTACATTACAATTATATTACTATTTATTTGATCTTTTGTTTATAGGTTCAGTAAGCAAGATTCCAAGGCATAGAATCGTGAGACAGCCCCGACATTTGTAATGTTGTCAAATAAGTTCAGTAATTTACACTATTCATGTGAGTTTGACAGATCAGTACGCGGAAGATGATGAGAGGAAGCAAGTATAATAAGAGCATCCTGTTATCTTACTCATGCATTGAAGAGTGGCTTTAAGAGTTTCCAAGTTTGGTATTGTAGATTTATTCGATCGCTATCATCCTTGTCTTCTAAAAAGGTCGTGAGGATGAAATCTGATGAAATTCTTACCTTCCATTAGATTTACTTTTAACCATCGACTCCCAGTATGCAGAGAAGGACGGCAATTGCTTATCAAGGTTATACCATTCTCGGAAACTAATTACTTATGCCTGAAACCACACCAAAGCAAGTACCCGGTTAATTGTGCAATCTGGGAAGGTTTTTAGAACATTACGAGACTGAGTACCAAATTGCAATGACTTCGGTGCATCCATTTCTTTATCCAGCAATGAAGCAGGTCGCTAAACTCGTTCGATACCGGGGACTATATGGAATGGCGTCCATCTAATCGTTAAAATGCATCACTATTTAATTTCCCATTTGCCACACTCGGCGTCGGTGCTTGAAATTCTCGTCCCACTCTGCTTGAAATGTTCAACACGATTCCTAGACGTGGACGGGAATACCATAGAAGAGCTCTGTCGCTCCAGAAATCTCACCTGTTCCCATGGAGTGGAAATCCAATGCTCCGGTTCTCGCGCTAATTATATTCCTGCCGACTTACACTATTGCCATGCTCCACATGTATGGGCATATCAACCGAACTGTTCTAAAAATATTTTTTAACTGTCTCTCAAATAATTAACTCCTAAACAAACGACTGAGTTAACTGGCTTTCACTTGATATAGCGCAGGGCCTTTAACGGCCCTGCGCTTATCAAGTGAAAGCCAGTATGTTCCTCGGAGAGATAGTATTACAAGGGTAGGCTGAAAAGCAATGCGCACATGATTGTAGAGCGCGAACAAAAGCAAACAGCAAGATTGGGCAAAAAGTTCATTAAAGTACAATTTTTAAGTTTCAAAATACTATATTTATTTTTTAACATAGTCACCGTTGAGGCTAACGCATTTCTCCCAACGTGTAATAGGTTTTTTTCATTCCGTCACTGAAAAACTCTTCCGACTTTTTTCGTACCCAGGACTTGACAATCGTGAATACTTCCAAATTTCTCAATTTACTCTCGCATTTGTATATAACGAGTTCTGCATTTTTGGCAATTTCGGATTCAACTGTTATTGTAAAAAAACGCACCATTCGGAACAGTAGGGGATCGAGATGGTGCGGGGGCTAACGCACTGGCTTCCCACCCTGAGGGCGCGGGTTCAAATCCCGGCGGTGTTGAATATTTTTCAGAGGTATCTCGATCCCTACTTGAGGTGCTTTGTGGAGGGCACTTTGAGTGAGTACGCCGTCCGTCGGATGGGACGTTAAGCCGCGGACCCCTTGGCGCCTTTCGTAAAGAGTAGGCTAATGCCGACGCCGGGTTTCTCTCCACCCTTCATCCTTTCCTGTCCTTCCCCTATGGCGCAAATGACCTTAGCTGTCGGTCGCCTCCCCTCAAAAACTACTACTACTACTCGGAACAGTATTTGCTTTCCTTCGAGGTGTTCTCGTATTCTCGTACTCAACCATGAAGGTAGAATAAATAAATAAATTCCTTTATGAACTCAGTGGTTTGAGACTCTTCTGTGCGAAAATTCATAGTTACTGAATCAATACCATGGTCCATACCTGATGATGTCGCCTATGCGTCGAGACTGGAGTATTTTTATTTGGAGGTAGCAACGTATAATTATATACGTATATAAAAATACGTATAATTATATAGTATATCTATATTATATATATATATAAATATTTACACACACATATATGTATATATTGAAAACACGTAAAAGCAACTCACATTTAAGATTAAGCTTTCGGCCTTCTTCAGGCCAGACTTACCTGAAGGCCTACCTTTCTTAATCTTACCTGAAGAAGCTCTAATAGAAGGCCGAAATCTAAATTATCTTAAATTTGAGTGTCCTTTTACGTGTTTTCTATTTATATTTTTGTGTTCTATTGTGTCGAACAAGTGTTATATTGATCGCGTGAGTTAATCTACATAATCGGTATTCGAGGTGTTTCCAAAAAGTAAGGTGTCTTTTCAAATTTCGCGGGCATCAAATATTCTATTTCTGATTTTTTTGTTTTATTATGTTGGTACACATGTCCCGAACATTTCTTTTACAGTTTAAACAATGGCATAAAAAGTTTGTTATTGGCAGAAACAAATGTGATCATGTTTTGATGTGCTCGGTGAGTTGCTGCTATAAAAAAAATAGATCAAAGAATTTGCATCAAATTTTGTGTAAATAATGGAATTAAGTGCTGCAAAACACTTGAAATGTTAGCAAAGGCATATAGTGAGTCTGCTCTGAGTAAATAAATATTTATTTATGGTACAAGCTCTCCCAAGATGGCCGAGAAGATGCAAATGACGAACCTCTCTCTGGACGCCCCAGCACGTCAACAACAGATTAAAACGTTGAAGCAGTGGAGAATTTTGTTTCAAAACATCGTTTAATCACTATTTGGGAAGTCGCTGAGGATATTGGCATATCGGTTGGATCGTGAAATGCAATTTTTCGGATGTTTTGAGGCAGCGTGTGTCAGCGAAGTTCGTTCCGAAACAGCTTAATTTTGACCAGAAGAACCGTCGCATGAGCATCGCTCAGGAGCTGTTGAATGTCTTCAATGATGATCTTGATTTGCTGAAAAAGATTATTGCTGTCGACAAATCATGGGAATATGGTTATCACGTCGAAACCAAAGCCCAATCGGCCCAATGAAAGAATCCAGGAGAACCAAGACCGAAAAAGCACGCCCATTTCGATCAAATGTCAAGGTTTGGCCCATTTTTCTTCGATTACCGCGACCTAGTGCATCGGGAGTTCTTGCCATAAGGTTGTTCGGTCAATTTGGAATATTACCTTGAAGTAAGGCGCCATTTGTGAGAAGGGGGAGTACGAAAAAAACGTCCGGAATTGTGGAAAAACAATATATGGCTTTTGCATCACGGTAATGGACCAAAAAAAAGTCATCGTTGCTTGGGAGAGATTGTTTGGTCGAAAACAACACCACAATCATGTCACAGCCTCCATATTCACCGGGTTTGGCCCCCCAGCAACTTTTTCCTGTTCCCAAAATTGAAGAGACCTATGAAAGGACGGAGATTTGCAACGATTGAGGAGATAAAGACTGCATCGTTGTTTGAGTTCAAGGCTATGCCAAAATGTGGTTATCAGAATTGTTTCGAGGATTGGAAAAAGCGTTGGTACAAGTATATTGTCTGGCGGGGATTACTTCCAAGGCGACAACTTGAGTATTGAAGATTAAATAAATATTTTTTCATAACAATATAAAGTCGCTTTACTTTTTGAACACTCCTTTTATGTATTTATGTATATATATATGCATACATATACATATATATACATTTATATTATATATATATATATATATATAAACCATAAACACAGTAATCAACCCTAAGGTCGGTTTGGTAGGTGACGGTAGAGTTCACCCAGTACTAAGCGCGACGGCGAACTAAGCGTGATGTGAAATTCACACATCAGGGTAGTGGGGCCAGTTCCTTTCATATATATATATATATATATATATATATATATATATATATATATATATATATATATATATATATATATATATATATATATATATATATATATATATATATATGCATGTATATGTATATATATACTTATATATATATGCATGTATATGTATATATATACTTATATATATATACCGATGGGGTATAATAATATATATAAACACACGCACTACAATCGTAGTTTCGGAGCTGAATTGATGCTAGAGGAAGATGAGAGTTTTGCGGTTTATCACAACATCTAAAACTTAGTTGGCTACGCCAATTGGATACTGAAACATCAAATCCCCGAATTATAATCTCCAGTATCACCAACACCAAACAAATTGTGGCCATATCTCTTTTCAATATTCAAGTAATGGTGTATCAGCATAGTAATTCATTCCCATGCATGCTACCGCAATTTCCCATTTTACTATCTCCCCTTTGGGTACATTTCTCTACTCTTCACAATGGACTTGCCCTTGGATAACGTGTTTATTTATTTTTCATTCTTTTATAATTGCGTATATATTAAAATATTTAGCTTTCAGATTTTTAAAGTGCATAATGTCATTACATATTAAATTTAATTAATTGTGATTTGTGCCTCTTTGAGACAAGTTTTTATAGGTGGAAGAGGGTACTAAAAAGATACAATCTAGGCTTAATAAAAGATATTTATGTATATAGGGAAGTAATACTTCGCTAATCCACACTGCTGTTAGCCCATCACAAAGGCACGTTTGACCCTGCCTGGCCATTCTATTCTGCTAGGTCTCTAAACACGAATTGCGAAATTGGACCCAGTGAAATAGCAAAAATATATCAAGTATCCTCTCGGTTCCTTGACAAATTAATTTTCGAATGAGATTAGTAGATTTCTTAGGGACAGGCTGTGTTAACATTCTTTAATATCATTTTTGTTCAATGCTGAACGAAATTATTCCTGGGTGCCTTCGAACAATGGAGAGGTAATCGTTTGCTCCAAGAGAAAAGGCCGTGGTAATGTAACCCTTCCTAACATGGTTATTAAGGGCCATTTGCTCACTTGAGAATGTAATACAATATTATTTTACCTTATATGGTCTCAGTACAATTTAACTCCTGCATTTTTCGATGATCACGTACGTTACTGCTGTATCATGGTAACGCGTAGGTGAGGAGCATGACGACCCACTGACCGAACTCATTTCCTTGACCCGAAATGTTTTGGTAAGCGGCGACCGCTCCTTCATTGGAAACACCCGTGGCACACCTGAGAGTTGGTTTTACTTTCCGGTCGTAATTTCTGTTCTATCTCCTAGCCGTTCTATTCTGTTACGGCTGGATACCTGCGTAGTCCTTTTACTAACCACTCTCTTTCTTTTATGTGAAATTATATCTTGCTATCGTGTCTTCAACGATAATGACGATTCGAAATTTATAAATTAGCGTACCCGTTCCGTTTCATGACTACATTATTATGAGGAAGTTACATTTCATTTGTTTCCAAGAGATTCTGCAATTGGTAGTTTTTTTCCTATTGGTTTCGCAGTGAAATAAAAACTCGTTACTCAATAATTACCGGATGTCTTCACATAATTGCTGTTTGGGCATTGTAGATGGCACAATAGTTTCTTTAATTTAATTAGTATGAATTAACAACAAGGAACAAATGAATTCCAAGAAACTAGGGAAGATACCGCGAGAGTAACTTAAAATGTAGTTATCTGCTAAACATTTATTGCAATGTGTAAAAATTTTTACGAGTGTAAAAATCATAGCAGTCAAGGTGGATGATTTTTACACACTTAAATTTTTACATCGTTCTGATAAAGTAGTTTTCATGAACCTACTGATTTTCTAAATTATTTTGATTCGTTTAAAGAATATTTCTGTGACCTTAGCGAGTGAATCAATTTAGAATGCAGATGTAGATTTTTAAACCATTGAGACACAATGAAAGGACACTCACAATATGTTGTTTTGACGTTTCGATGGCTCGGCCGTTGTCTTCAGAAAACGACGGCCGAGCCCTCGAAACGTCAAAACAACATATTTTGTCCTTTCTTTGGGTCTCTATGGTTTAAAAATCTGCATCTGTGATTTTATATATTTGTGCGTCGCCCAAAAGCGTTCCATTTCGAAGATATATATATATATATATATATATATATATATATATATATATATATATATATATATATATATATATATATATATATATATGCTTTCGTAGACGTAACACGGAAGTGCCGAATAGTACAATACACAGTAACACACAATATAGAAACACAAAAAAAGAAGAACACTCACACGTATTTTCTTGATATTTCGACGGAAACAATCCGTCTTCATCTGAAGATATAGAAGTAATGACTTTACTTCTATATCTTCAGATGAAGACGGATTGTTTCCGTCGAAATATCAAGAAAATACGTGTGAGTGTTCTTCTTTTTTTGTGTTTCTATATTGTGTGTTACTGTGTATTGTACTATATATATATTTATTTATGTATAATATATTAATATAATAATTATTTCACCGTACGAAAATTGGCAACAACGCATTCCAAATAATATAGTTAAACAATATACATATATATATTGTTTAACTATATTATTTGTATAATATATATTGTTCAACTATATTATTTGTAATGTGTAGTTGCCAATTTTCGTATCATGAAATATCAGAGATATTTAAAACCACGGGTCCTAGAAGAGAAACACCCAAAGTCATTTGATAAAATGTTTCAGTAAAGGTGTATTATCATGGCCCTGAAGGGAAAAATTGTACCTTGTAAATATATTACGCATATCAAAACTGTAGAAAGCTGTAATGTCACATTGTTTGCCAATTATGGGTGGAAACATGGCGTCGATTTTCAATTCACCTTTAATTATCATAAGTAGCGATAACTATTGAGCTTAGCATAGCATGGCAATAATTGTTTGATGAATACGTATGTTTAAGGTATGAGAAATCAAAAGTTAAGATATTTTTAAGAGTAGCTCTAAGTAACGTGTGCACGTGTAAATGCATACAATCAGGCAACTACCTTGGGTTTCATTAGCTCAATCTCTATCTCTTGAGAAGATCCTGCCTTTCAGTACGCCGAAACTGATCGGACTCCATCGCTGATTCGAATGTTTCGCGCGTGTGAATTTTTACTTTTCTATGTTCCTTCGAAAGTTTACAATTATCCCCGAG